>NC_080671.1:355524028-355835182 GCF_030247195.1 Topomyia yanbarensis | reverse complement strand
TAGTGTGTATGAAGCATGGCGAAGGGGATCAAATCTCCACGAATTTGAAGGGATCAAGTGAACCCATAGCATCTATTTCAGCAAACTTTAGTACAAATATAGTTGAACAAAAAAATCAGCTCAATCATAGCGTATTCATATAATTGACATTCTCCTGTATTTCTGTATGCAAAAGTATAGTATGCAGTTGGAGACTTTATCAATTGTATAAAAGCTTGAAAATTTGGAAAATAAATCTTCTTCAGTTCTTCTGAACTTTCGTTTAGATAAAACTACGCAACTTTCTAGTATATTCGATTAATGTATTCTGATCCGCCTTTGAGTTACAATGATGGGATCAAGTCTCCCCGGGGATCAAGTCTCCTCAGTCTCTCCTACTGTCATAATAATTAGTATAGAAGCTCTGCATAGCTCTCATCATCTGATGAATATGATATGCGCTTAGCGCGAGCATCTTTGCTCTCAGATAAATTTGTGTGTATAAAGAACGATCATTACGTTTGTATACAGTATTATCATTTCATCGCGAAACGTCTATCGTTTGAATGTGGATCTACAAGGAATGCAGTTCGCCGGAAAAGGATTCTTGGTTCCGTGTACTCCGATCAAAGGTCGAATCGTGTACACAACGTAGGGCCTAGCCACCGAACGAAATATTGTTTTTCTCGTTAATCCGTCGACGAACCGGTGCCAGTAACCGCGTTTTTCAGCTTCATCAAGTTTTTCATTTGCATTTCTAACGACGCGTATATTCGTAAAAATTCGAGCGATTCGACATCCAGAAAGACTTTTGCGTTTACAATTCTACGCACTCTCTGCCCACCACGGAGTAGGAGACCGTCCACGATTGTTCGCGCCGAATATACTCGTTTCGTCTGACGTTTAATCGCATGTAGAACAGCAATCCTGTCAAAACGTTGTGCAGAAACTGGAGAAATTCTTTGTTCGCATCGGATATAGTGGACGCGTAGTATATCGTTGAAGTTGAAGTCTTTTAGAACCAGCTGAGGTGCGATGTATATGGAAACAATATCAATAGGTTTTTGCCTTTGATTCGAACTTGAAAAGCGACAACTTTAGTGCCTGGTACCGAACAATGGCTAATCCGATTGAAATAATCGCACGTTTTGATCCCCAGAACGATCCTACATAGTGTACTCTCGGCCCTGGCGAATTATGTTAAAATTGTGGAAGATCTACGTCGGAAGTTTACTAGGTTTTACATAATGCAAATGCATTAGGAAAATAATAGGACTGACGCACAGTGGGACCAATCCAAAAAAGGTGGGACAAAACCTATTTGAGGCCTTAGATGTCATTTTAGAGCTAGCATTTCTTCATAGCATATGTTCACAATGTCATTCTGCAACTTCTTAAATAGAATACTTTTTGGTTGAACTAAAGTAGAGTACCCGAGCAAAAAAAATCCAAAAAAAGATTTTGGAGGGTCGATGTCTTCGACAAAGTTGTAGAATATTATGTTTTGAATAACTTCTTCTAACATACCACAGCCATCAGACATCATTTTTGAGGCAAAATTGTTGTTTTTTATAATTATTACCTAAAAATCAGTTTTCGACTTAATTAATTAATTTAATATGTTCTACAAAATTGCAGGTATGACTAAAATACAACTTTTTTGATTAGGGAACTAATAACGTAAAATTAATATTTTGGCTTCTAAAGCTATTTTTCATATAAATTTGATCTATTTTCATCAAAGATTCCTGTTTTTTTTGTGCACTTTTGTGCAGTCAAACTTTGGATATTCCGATACTCTCTTATTCCTATAATAAATTTAATATTACATAGAAACAGGATATAGTTGGACGCATTGTTTGGGTTACCATTCATGTACGACGGTTTATAACATAAAATGTGTTAATATTATTTTTAATTTGTATACATTATAAGCTACTACCAAAATATTATATTTTACACGCATAAATAAATAAATATATAAATTAAAAATAATATATATATTTATATGAAAAATAGCTTTAGAAGCCAAAATATTGATTTTACGTAATAAGTTCCTTAAACAAAAAGTTGTATTTTGTGATACCTGCAAGTTTGTAGAACATATTAAATTATTTAATTAAGGTTTTCAGCATGAATTAGTCGAAAAACTGACTTTTAGGTCATAATTATAAAAAACAACAATTTTGCCTCAAAAATGATGTCTGATGGCTGTAGTATGTTAGAAGAAGTTATTCAAAACATAATATTCTACAACTTTGTCGAAAACATCGACACTCTAAAAAAAATTTTAATTTTTTTGCTCGGGTACTCTACTCCAACCAAGAAGTATTCTATTTAAAAAAGTTGCAGAATAACATTGTGAACATATGCTGCGAAGAAATGCTGGCTCTAAAATGACATCTAAAGCCTCAAATAGGTTTTGTCCCACCTTTTTTGGATTAGTTCCACTGTGCGACGCACTTACTTCGGTTTTGCAACAGCACCCATCAAGGGACATTCTCAGGTATTCACGAGGAAACTTAGGAGAGGAAATGATTCTCCTCTTTCGAATATTTATAGGCACATTAGAAGATGTTCCCACAATGGGATTGTTAGAATCTTGCCGTGGCCGGTGGCGTAGCCCTTGTTAGCATTTCCTCTCGGAGCGTTCCTCAAACGAATGCTTCAGTCTTTTCTTTTTTTTAATGTGGAATATGACGACAGTTCATGAGGAGTCTCTTCACAGAAGCAAAACTTTTCAGTGTTCTCTCCGCATTTTCCACACCGTCCCTTGTTTCTACAATGGGTAACTCTATGGCCCCATTGTTTGCAACGAAGCGCGGCACAAAAAGCGAACAGGTAGACCAGCTCCGCTAAAAAACCATAGTTTGGAAGAACAGATCTGGCGAAAGGCTGAACGCAATTGCTTGCATACTGACTGACTAAAGCGACGGAGCCAACCTCATATTTCGTAAGGTTCAACTGAGAACGCCTCAATAAGCGGCCATCTTGGAAAACGAAAAAAGCAGTTTTTTCTCACACCGTTGGAAAAATTTTCATGAAAAAGAATCAATGTATTCGGGGCATTGGTAGAGTATTACTGATTCATTTTCATGAAAACTTTTCCAACGGTGTGAGATAAAACTACTTTTTTCGTTTTCCAAGATGGCCACATTTCCAAGCTTTCTAAGTTGAACCTTAAACCCCTTTTGGGAGACTAGACCATCAATCTCTACTTCCCGGGCAGGCACGTAGACAAAATACTTCTTCGAACACGCCCGAGTGTTTTTAGTTAAATCACGCAGTATATCGATGATGCTGAATGGCTTATTTTTGATCCGGAAGTAGACCATCCAGGGGCCGGTCGTACTAAATGGGTATGGTTTGTATTGAAAAGGATTTTTTTGCCATGAAAACCGATCCTAGAACTGACCATCAAGTGTGTGCATGTGTCCGGATGCCTTCGTATATGATTGCATTCTTCATAGATCTTCGAGTTGATGTTTTTTGATGTGCCGCATGCCACGATTATCATAAAAAATAATATTCGCCCTGGGAACCGTGTTCCGGAATTCCCAGAACTAGTCAGAAAGTGGAAAATCTATATTGTACCTCTATTGAATTGATTGCTTGATATACTAAGTAGAAAATCTGATAAGATTTGTTGAAATAAATTAGTGTTTCTGATATAATATAGCATATGCAATGTAAGCTCATGAATGGCCACTTTTGGGAACCGCTCCCAGGAACAGGCCAATTCGTATTACTCATATATAAAGTGCAATTATTATATATGAAGGTCATTTCTAACACATTCTCGTCAAAAAATGTGCAATCCTAGCATTGATTTGAAAATATTTATGAAAAACTGAAAATGGCCAAAAGTTGGTACTGCAATCTGGATTTACTCCGGGGTCGTAGCTCCGAATACAATTTTTAAAGCATTTTTGAAAATTGGAATAATTTCTATTCCAAACCACGAAAAAAACAAGTCTACCCTCATTCTTTGCCGCTTTTCTTAGAAATGAAGTGTATATTTTGATGCTTATATTGACTTTAAAGAAAATAACATCAAAACCTTCTCCGGTGAGAAGGAAAAAATTATTCTCACGCTATTTGTGGAGACGGAGAATTTTACGACTCATCTTGTATTGGAAATTTGGCACTTCGGATAATCTTCTTCTCGCTTGAGTGAGTGAGAATTACAATGCCTGGTCCACACTATCATGCGGGCTTCAGTACCCACCAAAGAAGGTTCTATCGCAGGGAATGGAAATTTAAAAGAAAGGAGTAATTGGGACTTAGTTGTACCAATACTCCATGTAGTATCATTAATCAACAAACACGTTTTCGCTGAGCCGTCAGTCATACAGACCGTTAACAAAAAGTGTTTTCAAATTGCCATCAACTATTATCAGGGAATTTTCATTTTCACTTACACACGCCATGCCTGAACTTTCGTCAGTAGAAATCATTCCGAATCTTACTACCCACTCTGGAAAAAAAGTGTTCCGCCGGCCCTATCGAAAACATGTCAGTACGGCCGTAGCGTGGTCTTTTGGCCCCCTTGGCGGTATCTCAGTTTTGCGCCCCCTGCTGTTCACTTAGCGTTTCTTTTTCAATTCGCCTTTCTAACAATAATTTAGTGTGTACCTGGAGATGGTACACTTACCAGTACCGTCTTTAAGCATGGCCACACTGAGGGCCCCGCACTTAGGATGAATATCAAATCATTCAATGGACTAAATTTCAAAAAAAAATTGTTCATAACATTTTTGTGTGGTGCTAATATATGATCTGTTGCAGCTCGGAATCACACATTGCATCGTATCCCATGTGATCAAGACGTTTAAAGGGCATCAGAACGGCAGAAAACGAGGACTGCATGACTATTGAACCACTTCAAACGTCAATCGAACCGAAGCCGAAACGCAACACAGTATGAAATAAGGATTTGTGCCCTCCTGTACAAAGACTGGTTTTTACCAACAAATTGTCACCCTAGCGAGAAATTTTGGTTTTTACCAAATTTTCCTCCTTAGGGTGAAATATAGCATAGGTCAATCTAACGTTTTAATTCAAGTTTCAATTTATTTTTATCAACCAAACGTTTACTACACTACGTATACAACGCTTGGAAGGTACCGAACCTTAGCTAACCAACCAGAAAACCTTGTATAGCGAGCGATCAGCGGATTTGGAAAAATATTAATTTCTATATATTCGTCATATGTGTCCATATGTCCATATGGAAGCGCCCAAAAGTGACTTCTTGAGGTCTTACGAAGACTCGACACATTTTGGCCGGATTTGGCATGTTTCATTCTGCCTGGCCAGTCTTATGCTGGACAAATCCAAAAATGTTTTTTCGTAGTGCATCCACCCTATCTAAAAATATAATCCATCATGAAGACAGCGTCATTTATATTTCTTACATTCCTGCCATTTAAAAAAAAATTGTACCGATCATATTGATAGATTCGAGTAATTTTTTGTATCGTTTCGAAAGCAATTTTAAACAAACTTTACGCGATAACTAAGGTATTGAACACTTCTTATATCGAATAGTGAGCATGTTGTCTTCGAAACACCAATTTGTTGAATAGGGATAATGTTATTATTTTTCGCTTTCTAATCGAAATGCACAAAACGTCTGTCGTAATATGTGTGTGTGTGTTTTTGCAATCCATCTCCCACTGACCGGCAGTGCTTTTATGGAAGAAACTTGTCTGAATGTATTTATTGATAAATTGTGTATTATCCAAAGATGTACACATGTTTAGCCCTGGAGATGAAAGGTGATAACTCTACTATACATCCAACGACCCATTTCAACAATGCCTGTTCCTACACGTACATTCTGAGGTCGTCTTCATATACGTTAGGCCCTGGGCGAATACATCCACATATCAATTGGATATGTGCAATATATTTGCACTTCCAGAATGAAAAATAATATTTTTGATTCTGGCACATACAATAAGGTAAAACATATTATTGAAGAAAAACACAAAACGATCTCACCAGCGTGCTGCTATTGCAAGAAAAACATTTTTACCCAAGGGGTGAGTCGCTTAGCACAAACAGCGTGGTAGCTTGTGCCGCAATGTGCCACGATGTGCCACGATGTGCCATGGTATTCAGTAAAACAAAAGCAAGGGTTGCTATGATTATTCAACTACAATTTGTTGACAGTTTTTGAGTTGTCAAAAGTGTGCCTCATTGTGCCACACATTGTGGTAAAGAGTGAAATGATCGTGTATTACTGTGAACCGTAATCTTATATCGTGTTATCGTAGGTGATACAGTGTGTATGGCACATTGTTCTAAGCGACTCACCCCTTGTTTTTACAAGTTACTTCTCTGCGATGCAACCACATTAAATATGTTTCTAGTCTCTTCAGACTTTCGTTACCAAAGAATAAAAGTTTTCTAAAAATGACTTGTTTTGTAGTTTTAGTTTTTAATAGAAATTTTTAATTCTTTGAAAAAATCACAACTTTTTATTCAGCGTTTGATTTTTTGCGAAGAAGAGATTATTCCCTGCAACTTCTTCTCGGAGTGTTTTGCTGTACAAAATTCAGATTTGTAACAACATTTTTTTTAAAAACTATGCCTGCAAAAACTCTTAGGCCGTTTTAAAGTATTGCTCTTGAATTAAAATGCTTTGCTTTGCTTTGAACATTGCTCAGAACCCATGCTAGTAAAACGTCTAATGTTTCATCTGTATCGAAGATGGTCGTTCGCGATTTTAAAGATTTTTGGGTGAATCTTGGAGGAATCATTGTGTTGTAGAATCTGTCGGAAAGTGCCGATTTGAACAACAGTCGCTGTATACAGCATATTTTCTACTTCAGTTTGAATCAACGAAACGAACGAAAAATTTATGTTTTTTTTTTTAATCATTTCGTTTATTTGATAGGCACAAATGCGTTAGCTTGGCGGTGCCAAATGCTTTTGTTTTTACATTTTGGATATCTTAAAACTAGGAGGTTACAATGTTGAAATATTTTTTTTTTTTTACAAAGGCAAAGAAAGTTTACAGCTATCTTAAGACTAGAAATAAGATTCAATATACAAGAGAGGGCCAAAAGATTTTTTTATGAAAAAATTTAAAACAAGGGATTCACTTTGATATACAAGAGGGGGAGTAATAGTATTTTACGAAATATTTTACGGTTATCTTAAAACTAACAATATAGTTTAGTACACAAAAGGGGGAACAAATATTTATGAGAAATTTCACAGAAATCTTAAAACTAGGGATTCAATTCTATTTACAAGATGGAGGACAAGAGTTTCAATAAAGAGTAAAAATTATAGCTATCTTAAAACTAGGAATACAGAATACTAATTTTAATTTTTTAACTAAAACTTATGCTTGGTCAAGATATTCAAAGGGTGGCTTATTTCCGCATCAGTGTAGCAGCAGTTGTATCAAGGACAGGGGAGACACAGGAAAAGAAGAGCAAAACTTGCAACTTTCGCTCAAACGGCGGGGGGGGGAGGGGGATCAGCGAAACAAATTTGCGCCTCAGTATAGTAAGTCGTCTAGTACCGGGTTGGCGGATGGTATTCTTCGGACCCGCGGGGAATCCTTCAAAAGTCATCGGACCTCGAGTCGCTCTCGCTTCAGTGTCCTTCTATGCAGGCGTAGTGGTAAGGGCGATGGCGGTTACATAGTGGCACTCTGGAGCTGATCGGTTCCACAAGGCAGGAGGAAACTCTAAAAACGAGAAATAAAAGAGAGGGGCTAAATTGGGATATTTATCGTTTTTATGAAGGTATAAATAAGGGACATATAGGGGAAATCACGAGTTGCCAGCATATCTCGGACTGGTACATTGGGTGGTCTACCTCGGGCCCGAAGGGATTCCTTTAACTGAGACCTGGCGTCACAATACCCGGCGCACACCCAGACAACGTGTTCGATGTCGTGATAGCCCTCGTCACAAGCGCACAGACTACTCTCCGCAAGCCCAATACGCCGCAAATGCGCATCCATGGTGTAGTGATTGGACATAAGTCGGGACATTACACGAATAAAATCCCGACCCACATCCATCCCCCCGAACCAAGGCTTCGTTGATACCTTTGGGATAATCGAATGTAGCCATCGTCCAAGTTCCCCATTGCTCCACGAGGTTTGCCAACTGTTGAGCGTCCTCTGACGACAAATACTAAAAAATTCGTTGAAGCAGATTGGTCTTTCGTATATGTCACCATTTAATGCGCCCACCTTTGCTAATGAGTCGGCCTTTTCATTGCCCGGGATAGAACAATGAGAGGGGACCCAAACAAAGGTAATCTGATAAGATTTTTCAGATAACGTACACAAGGACTCCTGTATCTTCCCCAGAAAATACGGTAATTGCTTTTTAGGCTTCACCGCACGAAGAGCCTCGATAGAGCTGAGGCTGTCCGAAACGATGAAGTAGTGATCTGTGGGCAGAGTGTCGATGATCCCAAGGGTGTACTGAATTGCAGCTAACTCTGCGACGTAAACTGAAGCGGGATCATTGAGCTTGAATGAAGCGGTGATAGTATTGTTGAAGATACCGAAGTCAGTGGACCCATCGAGATTTGATCCGTCAGTGTAGAACATTTTGTCACAGTCGACTTCTCGGAATTTATTATAAAATATATTGGGGATCACCTGCCTAAAAATTTATCTTATATCCGGCTTGCATTGTTTGAAGAACAAAAAAACAATAACTTCAATTCTTGCCGAAGTGAGTGATTAGTGTCAAGATGAGTGAATATGAAGAACAAAAGTTGAACTCTGGTCAAAGAACGTGACTTCGTATTAGCCCGAGTTTGTGGGATATTTACGCACAGGTTTCATAGCTTAGGCTTGCGTGGAATCGTTACAAGGAATACATGAAAAAAAAACAATTATTCCTAGATATTCCAATGCTGATTATGCAGTAAGATTGCGTCCTTCCTACCTGATCCGACAATATAAAACACAAAACAGTACCTGTCTACAATCAACGCTTTGCAGTTACCAACGAGGGATTCCTACCTCCCTATTCTATTATGTAACGGCTCACTATCATAAACCGTAGACAGCATTCGTAAAGAAAAACTCATCTTCGACAACCAATACCAACGCACAGTCTTCAATGCCGCCGCCTGATCCTCTAATGGTTGCCAACTTTGTGACAGTTGTTCAGGCAATAACGGCAACAGTCAAAACTGTGTGCAATAACTCCAAATAAAAAGCCAGAGTTTTCAATTAGGACGAAAATGCCAAAGAGGACGAGTCCACATCTGCGATTTGTAATGGCCAGAATAACGAAAGAAGATTAGGTAAGATTCTATTTTCTTTTCGGTAACAGACCACGCAATTACACATTGCGGTATCAAACTCATATTACCGCAAAGGTAGTAAACGGTGGAATGACAAATTTCGGTAACTGTTCATTAGACTGGCCCAAAATGGCATAAATCTCGAAATCAAAACCTTACCCTCCAAAATGAAAGTTTGGGTCCCCAACAAGCTTTCCTGAAAATTTCAGATCATTTGGTTCACTGCAAGGGGTTCCGCAAACTGCTCAAAGTTTGTATGGAACAAAGAGACCAAATGTATGGAGAAATGCATCAGTTTCACATTTTCAGCTCTAGGTGGCGCCGCAATCGATGAAAGTCTTTCGTGTGAAAAATAAGAATCTTCATGTAACAATGAATGGACTCGTGAAAACCGGAAGTCAATCTGATGACAGCAGACAAAGTTATAAGCGCGCAAAGTTGAGGGTGTAATGTGCTGCAGTTGGGGTGGCTCTGTCGGAAGTGCAAAAAAAAACCTTGCTTATGAACGCACGAATTACATGAGGTAGAAACACTGGATTACATGGATTACAACTTCTAATAACTCAAAATGCGGGCTATTTGGAAGAGTGGTATCTTCGGCAAACTGGACAAGTATGTCAAGGGCTTTCCGGTAAAAACATGAATAATTCAGAATTCTCTCACTAGGTGGCGCTAGGGCGACTGAAAATACTTTATACTTTTTTTTAAAATAATGCTATAGCTCGTGATCGGGAACACTTGGCTGACCGTAGTCTTCTGCAAAGTAGATCATAAGGTCAAGGGCTTTTCGACAGAAAACAGTTTAATTCAAAATTCTTCCTCTGGGCGGAGTTAGAGTGCCTGGAAAATTCTAACACTCTTTCATTTTATATTAGGCCATATCTCGTGATGGGAATCATTTAATGGGGCAGAGTGTTCGGCGCAGTAGTACAATTTCTAATGGTAAACATAATTCTCGTACTAATCGACAATTCTTTTCTTTTTGGCTTATTCTCTCTCAAGTGAAAAGATCAGGTGGAGATGTAGAGTGGTTTTTTTTCTAAACATTTCAAAATTGTCACCAGAATTTAAGAAAAAAAACCTGTTTTAATCCACCTAGAGGTGCAGTTGTGCCTTTCTCATTTCTACAAACTATGATTTAATAGCTGGTTCGTACAATATAACATTATGGAAATGTCTTTTATTCTTATTACCAGTGCTGTGTAATCTCACGATGGTCTTTGAATTGTGACGGTAAATATGAAGTGACCGTATCACCACAAAAATGGCCGTTATTTCATTTCCATTTTCCTCGGTCAGTGTTTCAGTTAACTATCTCTCACAGAAGCCGTGCGAGAGAGAACGCGTTGAAATGATAGACAGATTGAGTACCATTTATTTTGTATTGGAATGGTAAACGAAATATTATCAGTGTATTGTATTCAGGCAGCATGCGGTGCTTGGTTTATTTTTTCTCCACCTTGCTGTTCCTTTTATGCATAGCTATTTCTGTGAAACCGCCTGTTTGTTAATTCTAGCTTTTTTGTTTGTAATAAGATGACCGTCATAACCGTATTTATATTATTAATAAAATGACGGTCAGTTTCCCTTCCTCTCAATAATAATATCAATGAGTGAGAGATTCAGAAGTGAACCGTCAGACTGTTGTCAATTCATTGGATTGAGAACCGTAACTCAATAAGCATCGCTTGCTGTTTTAACCAGCCCCCTGTCAAGGACGACGTTTCTGTACAGCCAGCATCACTGCCATGAAAGGCAAAACATTGATTTTGAACCGAATGATTAAAAGCTGTAATTAGTTACTAAATGTTGTTTTTCTGAATAATATGGTGTTAAATCATCCCACAAGATGCATAACGTCGTGTGGAATGCTTGAATATCGTGTATAGTGCTGAACATAATTCTTTGTTTGGGGCTTTATAGCTATAACGCCCCATATATGTAGATCGCTGTCAAACTCCATATGATGGTATAGGGTTGCCAGGGGGCTGGTTTTAACTGCTAACCGTTTCATTCTCTTTTGTCTAGCAGGTTTGCCATCAGTACCGTGATGGAGCTCAGCACTGCTTATTACACTTGGTAAGTATATATAAGAGCACCTTTTTGCATTCATCGCGGTATCGGTTTGAATCGGAGTTTTCTATGTGATCGCACTCCACAACCCGTAACTCCGGAGCCGGAAGTCGGATCAGTTTAATATCAGTTTCCGGGGACGCAACACCTTTCATTTGAGACTAAGTTGATCAAATCGGTCTAGCTATTTTCGAATTCACCTTTTTACATTCATCGCAGAATTCGTTAGAATCGGGATTTGCTGCGTGATCGTACGTATCACCCTGTAATTCAGGAACCAGAACTCGGATCCACACAAAATTCAACAGCAGCTGATGGACCTTTCATTTAAAATTAAGTTTGTCAAAATCGGTTCAGAAAACTCCGAGAAACCGATTTGGAAAAATCAACAAATTTTGTTTTGTAACCATACTCTTCACTCGTACTTCGGAACAAGATGTCGGTTGAAAATGAAATTCAATAGCAACCTATGGGAATATTATACCTTTCATTTCAATCTTAGTTTGTAAAAATCGGTTCAGCCATCTCCGAGAAACCGATGTGGACATTGTGTTAACAAATCCGCACATACGCACACATAGATACACACATACATACATACATACACACATACATACACACAGATATTTTGCGATCTCGGCGAACTGAGTCCAATGTTATATGAGACTCGGCCCTCCGGGCCTCGGTTAGAAAGTCGGTTTTTGGAGCAATTGCATAACCTTTCTATATAAGAAAGGCAAAAGAATAATATTTAATTAGCTTAATAAGCATGAGTTCAATGTTATCTTCATGTGATTATAATTTGCAAAGGTTGGTGGAATGGGTTTGAACGTGTGGGGAATGGGGGGGTTAGTATAGTGGGTGTGGAGGATGCGGCAGAAATCCTTCATCTGATTTCGGTATACGGGGTGGATGAAGGAAATGCGGGCGTGAGGGTGGTCCAAGGGGACGGTAGTGATGAAGGATGGAGATGTAAGGCCAAGGCGGGGGGGGGGGCGGAGGGGCTCTGGTGCAATACTCAGCTGCATATTTTGCCTTCCATTTGAGACTTGGTTTGAGAAAATCGGTTCAGTCATCACCGAAGAACCGATGTGACTTTAATTGTAGAATATGCCCGGAATTCCGGACTTCCGGAATCGTCGATAGTGGACAATATATTCAAAGAATGTTTGATTGGCAATCAGTTATCTAGATCTGCGATTAGAAGTAATTTGGTGACCATTTCAATAGTTTTTAGCCTCTGAGGTATTACGATTGTACCGATTTATATGGGAAATTCCAGTGTTTCCTTACTAACACCCCTGTAACTCCGGAAGCAAGAGTCAGAACCGAATGAAATTCAGCAGCAGTCAATGGCATTACTGTATCTTTCATTTGAAATTAAGTTCGTAAAAATCGGTAGAGAATTCGTTGTGGAATGGGTGTGATATTAGCTTAGGAACTTGGCGGGTTCCCCGAAGGCGTCATGAACCGTCATAGGTGGCCAATGTGGTCAAAGCTGCTTTGATTGATCATTAGTGATCCAGACCCGCAAACTAGAGTAATGTTAGATCAATTTTAATATGTTTTACATCATTTGAACATCATGGTGGTACCAGTTTATATGGGAATTTGCTGTGTGACCGCACTCTTCAACTCGTAACTCCGGAACCGGAAGTCGGATCAACTAAAAATTCAATAGCAGCTTATGGGAACGTTATACCTTTCAGATGAAACTAAGTTTGCGAAAATCGGTTCAGCCATCTCTGAGAAAATTGTGTGAGTTTAAATGACACACACACATACACACACACATACACACACACATACATACACACACAGACATTTGCCGATCTCGACGAACTGAATCGAATGGTGTATGACACTCGGCCCTCCGGGCCACGGTTAAAAAGTCGATTTTTACAGTGATTGCATAGCCTTTCTTTATATGAGAAAGGCAAAACCTGTTTTAATCCACCTAGCGGTGCAATTGTGCCTTTCTCATTTCTCTAAACTATGGCACGAAGGCTTTTTATGTTCAACATAATTGTGGAAATGTCCATTACATTCTTAGTACACTTTGCACTTATACACAATGGCATGCCAGCCACGAACTTGATGAGCTACGTGTTGACGGTGAAACACTTGAAATAAAAAAATATAATACTCCATTAGCCTAATCAGCATTAGATCAATGTTATCTGCTTGCTAACTCATTTTGTCATGCGGGGGTGGGTATGTGAGGAGGGTGAAAGTCCCATGAACGAACGAAAAAGAAAAAAAGAATAAAAGACATTTCCATAATGTTATATTGTACGAACCAGCTATTAAATCATAGTTTGTAGAAATGAGAAAGGCACAACTGCACCTCTAGGTGGATTAAAACAGGTTTTTTTTCTTAAATTCTGGTGACAATTTTGAAATGTTTAGAAAAAAAACCACTCTACATCTCCACCTGATCTTTTCACTTGAGAGAGAATAAGCCAAAAAGAAAAGAATTGTCGATTAGTACGAGAATTATGTTCACCATTAGAAATTGTACTACTGCGCCGAACACTCTGCCCCATTAAATGATTCCCATCACGAGATATGGCCTAATATAAAATGAAAGAGTGTTAGAATTTTCCAGGCACTCTAACTCCGCCCAGAGGAAGAATTTTGAATTAAACTGTTTTCTGTCGAAAAGCCCTTGACCTTATGATCTACTTTGCAGAAGACTACGGTCAGCCAAGTGTTCCCGATCACGAGCTATAGCATTATTTTAAAAAAAAGTATAAAGTATTTTCAGTCGCCCTAGCGCCACCTAGTGAGAGAATTCTGAATTATTCATGTTTTTACCGGAAAGCCCTTGACATACTTGTCCAGTTTGCCGAAGATACCACTCTTCCAAATAGCCCGCATTTTGAGTTATTAGAAGTTGTAATCCATGTAATCCAGTGTTTCTACCTCATGTAATTCGTGCGTTCATAAGCAAGGTTTTTTTTTGCACTTCCGACAGAGCCACCCCAACTGCAGCACATTACACCCTCAACTTTGCGCGCTTATAACTTTGTCTGCTGTCATCAGATTGACTTCCGGTTTTCACGAGTCCATTCATTGTTACATGAAGATTCTTATTTTTTCACACGAAAGACTTTCATCGATTGCGGCGCCACCTAGAGCTGAAAATGTGAAACTGATGCATTTCTCCATACATTTGGTCTCTTTTTTCCATACAAACTTTGAGCAGTTTGCGGAACCCCTTGCAGTGGACCAGATGAGCTGAAATTTTCAGGAAAGCTTGTTGGGGACCCAAACTATCATTTTGGGGGGTAAGGTTTGAAATTCCAAACTTTACACTTTTTTCATACAACCTTGGGCCACTCTACTGTTCATGTATGTGCATTAGGGTGGGGCAAAATGCTCGTTTGAAATTTGTATGGGGATTAGTATGGGAAAACCTACTTTTTTGCATTTTCAATTTTACAGACTACAATTCTTTCTGCAGTATGCCAACAAACAGACAGAAGTATAGTCCAGGATATGCTGAACAACTTTGCCGAAGGATGCATGGTGTTAGAATACTAATTTCCATACAAATTTCAAACGCAATGAGCTACGCCGGGCCGAAACCAATCGGCCCCTAAATTTTGCACAGTTGTTTGGGACCCCAAATAGAACCAAAAAAGTGCTGTGCTCGGTTGATGAGGTTATGATTACGTTTTTCCATATAACAATGCCCCACCCTAATGTGCATTAGAGTGGCTATGACATATGACATTTTTCAGCACAGCATTTATTGAGTTCAAAATTTGGGAGCGGTCGGTTTTTTCCCGGGTTTACGCATTGCATTCAAAGTTTGTGTGGGATTTTATATGGGGAAATCAATTATTTTGCATTTACGGTAACAAAGATCTCTGTTTCACTCAATATGCAAAACCAACTTTATAAAACTATAGTTTAAACCTTGGTTAACAACTTTGTCGAAGACGGTAACTAGCTACGAGTTTTCAAAAAATAGTTATAGCGATTTTAAAACTTGTGGTTCAATCCAAATGCAGAAATTAATTATTTCTTCCAACACTGTCAGTACACCACCGACACCGATAGTTTAAACTTTAATAAATGAGAATATATTCATCGCAGAGACTTGGCACCTTTGAATGAAATGTTTAGAATGAATTGCTGAATAACATAGACGTAGTCATAAAATGAAAAGAAGAGGCGGGGGGATGGGGCTTGTGTACTCCCCAGTCCCCTCGGCTCTGTTCGTATGTAGGATAATTTCTTTGATAGTATTAGTATAGAGTCAAACCAACAAGAATTCTGGCGGATTTCTGCCTGAGTACAGGCTGGAATCTGCCCCAATATTGGCACAAACCTGCCAGAATAACGTGCTGTACTTTTTGTACTGGGCAGGTTGGGTATTGAAATAAAAATTTTAGAATGTTTCAGGATCCGGCACAGTTCCAGATCCGGTTTAGTTCCCGGATCAGGACCTGTTTCCCAATCCGGATCAATTTCCGGATCCGGACTAGCTCTCGGATCTGAATCAGTACCAAGATTTGGACCAGTACCCGGATCCCTGGATATAGTCTTACCAGGTTCGAACCTGAACTAGGCCCAGACTTGGTGCTTGGATCCAGACAAATGTCTGAATCAGGACCCTCGGCTCGGAAACGTGGAACCAAACCGTAGGTTTGGTAGGAAAAAACTAACCATGTGTGCGGGGAATCCAACCAATCGCTATGCTAACCTCTAAAATCATTGTTAAAAATCCCATTGCGTGTTGTAAAATTTAGTAAACGAGAGAAATACTAAACAGTCTAAAAATGATTTTTTGTGTTTTAAATTTTGACATGAATTGTGAACGGATTTTTCCTAGCCCACAGTTGGTCTGCTTATGTCGTTTTTCATTGAAAAACACCGGGCAGTAGATTGCACTGGTTTTGCACTTTCTAGCAGAATTGGAAATGAAACACGTCTACTGACCTGCTCTTCTGCTAGAAAATGAAGCACCAGTGCAATCCACTGGCCCGGTGTTTTTCAATGAAAAACCCCATTAATAAGCCAATTATTATTCGTTTATTTTAAAGCCTACTTTCTTTCACTTTACCATTGATTTGATTTGACTTTTAAGTTTCCTCGCACCGATATTGCCCCAAGTTGATTTAAGCGTTCCTTTGAATCCTTCCGCTGTCCCATGAAATATGCTTAAATGTTCTCAAACGATATAATATCCGAAGAGAGAGTTATAAGAAATATCTCTTCACACTATTAGATGGGTAAAAGCGTTTCTTTGACATTTGACGTTTTGTCAAGAAATACTCTAGGACTTGCGTATTCGGTTGAACCACGTTGTTAAGTCCAATAGATGTTGTTTGATATGTCGCATGATAGGATTCGAGATTAGACAACTATTTTAATCCAGATTCACCGCCGACGTTCAATTATCTCAGTAATTTCAAAACGATTTCAATTGGTCTTGCACTGCGATTTCACTCACTTTATTGGCTCAAGAGTCAATTTTTCAATACACAGAACAGAATGTCCACAGAAAAAAATTACCAGATCCTAAAATTCATCAATATGATGTATTTTCGATAATCCTACATATTGGAGGATAATATAAGCCTACTGCCAAAGGAAATTTAAACTGAAGGAATCAAATACCCCAAATGTGAGTGCTGGCATACCCCAACGCAATCCGAAATGATTCCGGTTTTTTGGTCCAGGGTAGCTAGAACGCTAGCCATCGTATATTTATGCACCTCCAAGAGAGCTTTGAAATTATCCTGCACGCCGGGAATCGGATGCGAAAGTCCCGTAATTATACTCTGAGAATCAAGCTATGAAGTTCGTCTGAATACCGGTGAGAGCTCATAAATGTATACAAGCTATTTATTACCAAACGTTGTTTCAATTGATAATAATAACAATGAAAATTACTTGCTTCGATTGACATGCATCAAAGACAATCACAAGGTGAATTTATTCTAGTCGCGCCGCAATCGTTTTGACATGTAGTCGCTTTTGAACAGCACAATATAGGCAGGCTTAAAAGCGCTGATTTTATCCACATAATTTCTTTAAAACTTACATAAGTTCGCGTATTTGTAGTTTTAGTTTATGTTTATGCAATGCACTCCTAAAAATAACACCTTAACCAACACACATAAAAGCAGCCCATTCCACCTCATCGGACACGCTGGAAACCTTTCCGCCCTTTTTATGTTTGCACTTACTTTACAACCGGAGCTGATAAAGCCAAAAAGGGCATATAAATTAAAACGCACTTTAGCACTATCAGCGGGGAATGGTTATCCTAATTAAAACACTTGTCCAGGAGAATTAATTTATTAGTGTCCGCACCACAAATGTCACTTGTATTTTATATGTGGCGCTTGTAGTGCGAATCATATAAGTATAACCGATAAGAGCTATCCTTCCGTGTGCCCCAGGCGATGACTTGACGCTTGATGTTTTGCATGCCTGAAAGACTCCTCGAAGAAACCAATCACCGAGAAGGTGCAAAAAAATATCCTTATCAGTGCAGTGCACTTTTATATGTGCATTTTAAGAATCGGTTCAATTCACACTTTTCATTTGCGCCAAGTGTCCGGGCACCGCACCGCCCGGTCGAATGTAAATCGGAACGGCGGCGTGCAATTTCTGGTGAGAAGACTAGGGAGTAGGACGCGGAACGTTGAGTCGAAAGCGATTATTTTTATATTAATAATGAAGGAAAATGGTGGCCCGAAGCCTTCGGGGGAAAAATGGGCGAGAGCGACGTTATTTGTATATAAAATTTATTAACATTTATTTGTCACTTTTCTTGTCGTCGCGCGAGTCAATGTTGTTGTCGTGTTGTCGCCAATAATTTAAAATCGCTGGTTTTAGGCGAGCGAAATCGAAACGAAGCGAACCGAGACAGTCCGTGTGATGTGTGGTGTGGTGCAACAGAAAAGTTACGTGGGGTGTGTTCTTGGGGCACACGAGAGATTTTCTTATTTTTCCAAGCGCTCGCGACAACACTCTCGGCGAAAGTGTCTGGCAGGTCCGTCGTATGTCTGGCTTCTGGCTGAGTTTCGACCCTCGGATTTTGGCATTTATTTTATGCTCAATCAAGTCGGCGGACGCACGGTGCGCTGCTCGTGATGCCGGTCGTACGTCGTCCCGATGCTGACAGTGTCCCTTGAGAGCACCTTCACCAGCAGGAATCCCATTCCGGGACCAACCTTTTAACATTAATCTGTGTTATTTTTTGGGATTTTTAATTTCTTGAAGTGGTGTCTCTTTCTATCTGTCTCTCTGTCGGTCTCTCGAGCAATCGACTCGTGGTTTGTCGCAATAAGCAAACGAAGTGTGGTGGAGATGTCATTCCCACTTGTGACATCGGTTTATATTTTATGGCCTTTTAAACTGCATCTGTTTTACGGCAAACTGACAAACGAGTGCCAGAGAGTGCTGCTGCGAGACTGGGGATGTAATGTGAATTTCTTAGGTAACTGTAAATCTGTCATGTTGGAATGTTTTGCGGAAATCTTGAAATCTAGGCAGTGGCGAACTAATTTTTTGTCCACGTAGTCAGTTATGAAACTCTTGTAGGTGATTTGTATAACAATACTTGTGGTCCTAGTAGTTACAGAAGTAGTAACTAAGATGGATGACTTCCAGCGGGTGGCTGGGAAGAAGGGTGAAAGTCACTAGATTGTTTGAGCCGCTGGGAGAACGATGGTTAGAAGGCGGTGGATAGGTGCGGTGACGAATATGTTTGATCGTATATTTAAAAGGTTAAAGATAGTGATGCGCGTTAACTTGTTCTTTTTATAAATTGTTCAATAAAATAATGAGCAGGAAAAAATGGCATATTATTTTGATATTGCTCTGGCAGAGAAAAACTCAATCTTATTCATACAAAACCAACGAGCAGTTCGCGATGGCTCAACTGAATCCGTACAGCTCCGGATTCTGGACTGTAAACGAAAGAGGTTCAGGAAATCTTCCTGAAACCGGCGGGCACGGATACGGCTACTAAATAGTCAGACTGAGACCATCGTGTCAATTATGATGGAGATAACCCAGCTTAATCTCAATCATTACGACATTACACAGCAACTGTTATGGCAGTTGACAACAGAAACGAAGTGCGACGTTGCAATTATTGCGGAATCGTATCGTGTTCCTCCTGAAAACGATAACTGGGTGCAGGGATGGCTGCAATACAAGTAAAGGGCGGTTTCCCTGTCCAAGAGGTGGTGGATATCACACATGAAGGCTTCGTGATCGCCAGGATCAACGGCGTATTCGTCTGTAGCTGCTATGCTCCCGCGAGATGGACACCAGAGCAGTACAATAGGATGCTCGACGCACTAACCGACTCGTTAGTCGGACGAACGCCGGTTGTTATAGGAGGATATTTTAACGCTTGGGCCATGGAGTGGGGTAGCAGGCTGACCAACGTAAGAGGTTACGGCGTATTGATGGAACGAGAGGCTTAGCATCCTCTGGGCTATCTACCTAAAAGCCAGAAGACTCGTTCAGAGAGCAAGATCTGAGCCAGTTAGAGAAGAGTGTAAGGTAACATTCCGGGCGGGTAGGGCCGCTTTTAAACGCGAGATAGTGCTAAGCAAGTCCTTCTTCTACAATGAGCTGTGCAGAGAAATAGACGCCAACCCCAGGAGCAATGCTTACCGTGTCGTTATGGCCAAGATCGAGGGTCCAATGACGCCAGTCGAAAGTGGAAGGTCTTTTCCCGAAACATAATCCAATCGTTTCCAACGTCGATCTCCTTAGGGATCATCCATAAATGACGTAGCATTATATGGGGGAGGGGGGAGTTTTGTATTTTGTGATGATGTGTGACGACAGGGGCGGTAGGGGGTCATGTCATGCTACGTAGCTTTTTAAAGGGGAATAGAATAAAATTTTTAAAAAAATTACGGGGAAAAGGGGGGGCAGAGTTACCGTTAAGCTACGTAATTACCAGGGGGGGTATTTAGAGGTTTGTGACGAAATGCTACGATGGGGGAGGGGGGTGTTAAAAATCACTCAAAAAATGCTACGTCATTTATGGATCATCCCTTATTGTGGCAAAAGGGCTGACAGCGAAGAAAGCCCCGGGACCGGATCCCCAACATGGCACTGTTCAGGATAGTTCTACAGAAATGCCTATTCTCATTACCATTCTAATTTAAGTGTAAGTGCAAAAGAATTCAAACTAACTTCGTGTTGAACCTAGGAACATCTTTGGAATGAAATATAGGGACACTTGGGATTTTTCATGTCCCATGTGGAAATTCCTGTTAGTTTCTAAGATTTCCGAGTCGAGGAGCCACTTAATTCTCAGGCCTTGACGAGGCAGATTAGGAGAGAAAATTTTCTTTTTTCAAAAAGTTATAGGCACATTAGAACATGTTACCTCAATAGGATTGTCAGACTCTCGCTCTTTAGTGGACAAAAGGTGAACAGGTGGACAAGCCCCATTCAAAAGAATAAACTTTGGAAGAGAAGATCCGGCGAAAGGCTCGATAGGGTAACCAACCTAATTTGGACCCCTACATATTTTGGACCCTGTTAATGTATTAGCCTCCTACACTGCCATGTTTCTCTGCATTTGTTTGGTTTGATGCAGTAATTACATTCATTTATTCAATATCACTTATTCATCTCTAATTGTTTAAAATTAAACCGAATCCACAGCTTTCAAAAATATCACCGAAAACGTTTCATGTTTCAACAATAGCCAAGAGGAACCGGTTTTAATGATACATTTTCAAATAGGATTTAAATGTACAATTATAATATTTTTTATCGATTTACTTAGTTTGTCTGATTTGGTATTATGCATGTTACGTGTTTGAAAAGGTTTCTTCGCAATGTTTTATCTAAAAAATCTTAAATAAATGGTGTCCACAATATGTCTTAAAAAATTGATGTCAACCTATTTTGGACACCCCTCGATTTTCTTTCTTGACAGCTATTTCTTTATCGAGTTAGAATAATCAAAAAGTGAAAAATTTCGTCGCCTGCTCTTTTTGGTTAAATTATTTAAAAATGGTCAAACCAATGGATGTCGAAAATCAAACGATTGAGGAACATTTCATTGAAGACCATAATATGACCAAAGAGGAGACTTCTGAAATCCATGTTGAAGAACAATTGTAGTTCGAATTTGTTGAATCTAATCTAAACAAATCTAAGAGACATATCACAGATAAATAATGATAATAAGAGTATGCTTGCTGAATTCATAGAATCGCCTGAAACACTCCCACGAATAGGAACATCACGATTCAAGCGACGTAGTCCTGCTGTTTTAACATTGCGCCGAACAGTTGAATACCACAAGGCGAAAACTGAAGAAAAAAGGAAAGTAAAGGAAGAGAAATAAAGAAAAATTGAGCTTAGAAAGAATAACAAGAAACAACCTCGTAAACAAAAAAAATAATATTTAGTACAAGAAGATTCCAGACGAACTTTGAACCTTGATTTATCATCCACTTGAGGATGTTACTTCATAATACTGCTACAGATGAATTGTTACACGAAATATATTATTGTTAACTCTATTGCATAACATTTAATGCTGCTTTGTTTAGTCTGCAGTAACCTAATTGTACCGAAAGTTTTTCTATTTCTCAAAATGATAGAACTAAAAATATACTTCATGCAGTCAGCCTTCCATATAAAGATTAATGTACCATTTTTGATTGGCAGTCACTGATTTGCTTATGTTCTTCTTTCATGCATTAAATATACTGCAAAGAGAACAAGTCAGTAGGTCAGTTTAGTAGAAAAAACTTCACTGTTTCCAAAATATATTCAGTCACGTTCAGTGTGTCCAAAATATGCTTGGAACACTGTCCAAATTAGTGTGGAAGGGTCCGAAATGTGAAAAATTCATGCTGTGAAGAAATGTCATTTTCGAGTTTATGTCAATGTATAAAACATCCATTGGCAGTTTTCTTGAAAGAACAGCAATTATGGAGCAGACTCATGCATGTATTGCATTAAAAAACATAGGCAAGCAAACATTTTTTGACGTTCATGTAATTTCACTTCCTCTAGGGGTCCAAAATTGGTTGGTTACCCTATGAGCCTGATTGAAAATAAGTTCGTATACTTCTTGATTTATGTTGAACGCATTTGCTTGCAAACCAGAAATTTCACTGACTGAAGCAAAAGAAGGGAGCCAACCCCATATTTCGAAATTAAGGCCCCTGTCGGAGACTACACCATCAATCATTACTTTGCAGGCGGGTATGTAGACAAGATACTTCTTCGCATACGGCCGAGTGTTGTTTAGTTAGGTATTCGGTCCGGAAGTAGACATTCCAGGGGCCTGTTGTATTAGCTGAGTATAATTTATATCGAAAAGGATATTTATCGGCATTATTTTGCCATCGGATAAATATTCAGATGGATCTCCATAGGGCCAGAGAGGCTGTCTGTTGTCAGAAATACCTTCCCATTAGACAACACTATCATGCGAGTTTTAGCACACAGAAGGTTTTATCGGAGTAAACAGAAAATTAATGCAACGAAATTTAAAAGAATAGAGTAATTGGTACTTAACCATGAAACATTTGTGATATCAGTAATCAACAAACACATTTTCGCTGAGCCGTCGGTCACACAATTCGTTAACAAAGGGTATTTCCAAGTAGCTACCAGATATTATCCGGAAATTTTCAGTTTCACTTACATAAACCATGTCTGAACTTTCATCACTACGAGTAGAAATCACTCCAAATCTCTCTACCCACTCGGGGAAAAAGTGTTTCGCCGGCCCTGCACGGTCGTGCCTAACAACTAAATACAATCTTTACTTTTTACGCCCTTCTTCCCCACGGAACTACGACAAGGTATTACTTCGTGGAGGGATCGTTGAACTTTCGTCGCACCTCTTTCTATCTCGGAGCCTCACTTGGTTCATTGAGTGGTTCTTTGATTTAACTCTCGACTCTTCTCTCGCTTCTTGTCTCCATATATTACGTCACCGTTTAGCTCTCGTCCCCGTGAGCCGTTTAGGTGGTGTTTTTTTGACCTATTTAGCTCATGTTTCCGTGAGTCCTTCATCTCCCGGCCTTATCACGATCTACTTGGATAGTCCCCAACAGTGAACCCTACTCCGACCGATAGTTCCCCGACGGAGGAATTTCCCCCGGCACCGAAACCCGCTTCCTTGAGCCATTTAGCTCCCAGCTTTAGCGAGATCAACTTGGATATTATCCTACTCCGACAGAGAGTTCTCCGGCAACGGAATTTCTCTCGGTACCGGTGTTTGTTTCGTGAGCTAATTTAGTTCCCATTTTCGTCACGATTCTGTCGGGTAGTCCACGGCGGCGAATCTACCGAACCGTGAATTCCCCGGCAATTGATTGCTTGCGATACCGATGTTCGTTTCCGTGAGCCATTTAGCTGTGGACCTAGCTTACTCAATGGATCAGCCAGTAGGTTCTAAGGTCTTTCTAGCGATTCTGGGTGGAGCGTAGCTTCCGGTTCACTGGCGCCCCAACGACATACTGCTAGCTACTCGACGTGATCTACTCGGTCTAGTCCCCAGCGGTGGATCTAGCTTACTTGGATCTAGGTCGGTCCGGCGATTTCGGTGATACCTGAAGTCCGGTTCACTGGCGCTCCGACGGTCAAATCTCTATGGTGCTATGTTGCGTACTACTCCCCGGCGATGGATCCAGTCTACACCGTTGGAGAGTTCTAGTCAATGGTGCTACTTTGTTGGTCCCTTCGCCACTTTCTCTGCAGCTCGGAGAGTATACTCGTAACCACTCTGTTGACAGCGTCCCAGATATGCTCATTCGATGACGATATTGTCCACTGTCACACCAGGCATAACCTTACGAACTTCTTCGAACCTAGGGCATTCAAATACCACATGTCCCGGTGTCTCTTGCACGTCCACACACTCCGAGCAAAGGGACGACGAAACATGTCTAAACCGATACAGGTACTTCCAGAAGTATCTGTGCCCGGACAAAAACTGCGTCAAATGGAAGTTCACCTCTCCATGTTTCCTATGTACCCAAGCAGATACACTGTATCGATTTTGTTGGCTATTTTCGGCAAATTTGAGACTAAGAGAAACGAAAGCAATGAAATTGAAAGACGGATAGGTATTCTAGAGCGAATCAGTTATAAACTTAGAACGGAAAACTAGAACTAGGCAGGCTCATATGGGCATGATCGAAAGGAAATGTGAAGAATTCTTTGCCTTATGCAGAGTAGGAGTTGGGCGTTGCACCCAAGTCTACCGCATGGTCTATGGTAGAACATAACTCATCATCATGTTTTACCGCCGACGCCGGCCATCATCATGTTTTACCGGCGTCGGCGGTAAAACATGATGATGAGTTATGTTCTACCATAGACCATGCGGTAGACTTGGGTGAAACGCCCAACTCCTACTCTGCAGAAGGCAAAAAATTCTTCACATTTCCTTTCGATCATGCCCATATGAGCCTGCCTAGTTCTAGTTTTCCGTTCTAAGTTTATAACTGATTCGCTCTAGAATACCTATCCGTCTTTCAATTTCATTGCTTTCGTTTCTCTTAGTCTCAAATTTGCCGAAAATAGCCAACAAAATCGATACAGTAGAACCTTGCGGCAATTAAAACATAGTAACCAAGCAGATACATTTGGGATGAGCCGGTGGGGAATCATCCCCACGCCTCCCCGTCGATATCGTTCTGTACGCACTCGCAACAAGAATAGCTATTAGGCAAAACGTGCTTGTCAACTTCGTCCAGTTCCGCTTTGAGTTCAGTGCAGTAGCTCAGGCCGGTACGCCATACCTCAGTATTGAGGATGAGACACCTGCTAGGAGACGTCTCGTGCAGCCTCTTGCTCCTCCGTAATTCGGCATGATCTTTGCCAATGCGTTAGCTGTCCTCTCAGTCTACTCACATACGTAGTCGACATGGCAGTTGTAATTTAACCGATCGTTGACCATTACCCCCAGGTGCTTCAGCGCACGCATCGATGGGATGGATTGACCCCCGACGCTGATCTCAACACGCTGGATTTTTTTTACAGTTGCTGACCAGCACTACGTCGGTCTTGTGGTGAACCAGCTGCAACTTGACTTTAGCCATCCAGGTTTCCACGATGCCTATGTTTCTGGCGTCAACATTTCCACCTCCGCAAGGGTTTCGCCGGTTATCGTCAGGACAACATCAACTGCAAAGCCGACGATCTCGACTCCTCTGGGCAGTTCCAGTGTTGACACTCCGAAGTACGTTATATTCCAAAACGTTGGGCCGAGTATGGAGTATTCCCTGAGGTACTCACGCCGCACTCACCCTAATCGACCTCTGCCCCATGTTCGTTTCGTAGACCAGTACTCGGTTCTGGAAGTAACTTTTCATAACCTTACATAGATAGTCCGGAACCCGCAGCGCAACGGCGATAGCCCCCCAACTAGCACTGTTGAACGCGTTCTTCACGTCTATCGCTACCACGGCGCAGTAGCGATTACCCCTTCCCTTTTGCTGCGATGCTTTCTCCGCGCTCGCGATAACTGTGCGGATGGCGTCCACCGTCGATATCCCTTCCCGGAACCCGAGCTGCCTCTGCGATAGTCTGTTCTCACTATCAGTGTAGGTCGTCAGCCTGTTGAGGATGACCCTTTCCAGGAGCTTACCAAGAGTATCCAGCAGGAATATAGGCCGATACGACACTGGATCCCCTGGTGGTTTCCCTGGTTTTAGCAGCAACACAGCCTCTGGATCTTCCATATATCCGGGAAATAGCCATCGTCCTGGCATTTCTGTAGAACTATCCTGAACAGTGCCACGTTGGGGATCCGGTCCCGGGGCTTTCTTCGCTGTCAGCCCTTTTGCCACAATAAGGACATCGACGTTGGAAACGATTGGATTATGTTTCGGGAAAAGACCTTCCACTTTCGACTGGCGTCATTGGACCCTCGATCTTGGCCATAACGACACGGTAAGCATTGCTCCTGGGGTTGGCGTCTATTTCTCTGCACAGCTCATTGTAGAAGAAGGACTTGCTTAGCACTATCTCGCGTTTAAAAGCGGCCCTACCCGCCCGGAATGTTACCTTACACTCTTCTCTAACTGGCTCAGATCTTGCTCTCTGAACGAGTCTTCTGGCTTTTAGGTAGATAGCCCAGAGGATGCTAAGCCTCTCGTTCCATCAATACGCCGTAACCTCTTACGTTGGTCAGCCTGCTACCCCACTCCATGGCCCAAGCGTTAAAATATCCTCCTATAACAACCGGCGTTCGTCCGACTAACGAGTCGGTTAGTGCGTCGAGCATCCTATTGTACTACTCTGGTGTCCATCTCGCGGGAGCATAGCAGCTACAGACGAATACGCCGTTGATCCTGGCGATCACGAAGCCTTCATGTGTGATATCCACCACCTCTTGGACAGGGAAACCGCCCTTTACTTGTATTGCAGCCATCCCTGCACCCAGTTACCGTTTTCAGGAGGAACACGATACGATTCCGCAATAATTGCAACGTCGCACTTCGTTTCTGTTGTCAACTGCCATAACAGTTGCTGTGTAATGTCGTAATGATTGAGATTAAGCTGGGTTATCTCCATCATAATTGACACGATGGTCTCAGTCTGACTATTTAGTAGCCGTATCCGTGCCCGCCGGTTTCAGGAAGATTTCCTGAACCTCTTTCGTTTACAGTTGATCCAGAATCCGGAGCTGTACGGATTCAGTTGAGCCATCGCGAACTGCTCGTTGGTTTTGTATGAATAAGATTGAGTTTTTCTCTGCCAGAGCAATATCAAAATAATATGCCATTTTTTCCTGCTCATTATTTTATTGAACAATTTATAAAAAGAACAAGTTAACGTGCATCACTATCTTTAACCTTTTAAATATACGATCAAACATATTCGTCACCGCACCTATCCACCGCCTTCTAACCATCGTTCTCCCAGCGGCTCAAACAATCTAGTGACTTTCACCCTTCTTCCCAGCCACCCGCTGAAAGTCATCCATCTTAGTCGTTGCAATCGGTGACCCTATGAAGGCCAAATGATCGATAATGGTCGTCTCGTCACCAGAATTGTTATCCTTCACGAACAGCTGCATATTCTGCACGTTCTGAAATTTAATGAAGTGCAACGAAATCGGCGATCCTGACACACGATCCTTCTGCCCCAGTACCAGATCCTGCACCGAAACTTGCGATTCGGCCATATCGAAGTCGATGGTGCTTGGTTGATTGATAAAGATTCTCACCTTTTTTCGGTCCGTGAGAGGGCGGTGCTTTGAACTTGATGGCATTGATTTTGACCAGCTGATTGAAGGTAATCGAAATGATCAACTGTTCGTCACAATCGGACACCAGATGACCACCGCTGGAACTGAGCGCATTCACCATCGGGTGGTCGTTCGATTCGTTCAAACATTCGTACTGGTTCTTCTGGATGAAGGTGTTCAAGTCCAACATTCCATGACCGTAATCTTCTCCAGATTCATACAAGCTGTCAATCTTTGTTCTGGCTCGGTAGAAAATAAACATTGGCATGGTCGACATGCCCTGGGACGGCGCCGTTTCGGTACATCTGTCGACGTCCACCTTGAGAAACATAGCCTTTGGATATTTCGCCGGAAGCTGATCGAACAAATGCGATATGTTTCGGCACGGTCCACACCAAGCTGTGGTAAAATCCACAACGACCAATTTTCCTCCTGCTGCGGCTAGTTTGGTTTGGAAGTGAGCTTCATCGGTGATTGCTTTAACAGCCATGCTGTATGGTTTCTTGTGCTGCTATCGTTTAGATGAAGATTCTAGTTACAGGGCCACTATTTTACCCGGAGAAATTAACTACTTAATTAACTTTTAACGTTATGCACTTTACTCCTCACAAAAATTAACTAATCGAGAATGACGAGAGATGAGCGATGAAAGATGATTACGAAAACTTCTCTTAGATGAACGAAATGAATTCGTGCTACCAACGAGATTGTTCGTAATATACACAAATGTTTATTAAAATAAGCAAAACATTTCGTTTCATTCACGAAAAATAATGTCGTTTTCAACGACAACATTCGTGCAACGTACACTAAATAAGTAAAATCTACGAAAAAAAAAAGTAAAATCGATTTGGCCACATCGATTTTTTTAAATTAAAAAAATCGAAGTTGTCAAACATCGATCCCAAAAGATCGACTGAAATCAATACGAGGCTAACAAATACGAAAACTTTTCTAAAATAAACGAAATGAATTCGTGCGACCAACGAAATCTTTCGCAATATACGCAAACATTTATTGCAACAAACGAATCATTTCGTTTCATTCGTGCCATGTACACTAGATAAGTAAAATTTACTAAAACTTGTGTTCATCAAGCGTCCATTTCATCACACCACAATCTTTCTAGTCCACAATACAGGTGAGCAGGTTGAAACAAAATCGATTTTGCCAGATGGATTCTTTTAGTTAGTTAAAAAATCGTTGTCGTCAAACATCGATCCTAAAATATCGATTGCAAAAATAATGAATACGAAAACTTTCCTAAGATGAACGAAATAAATTCGTGTGAGTAATGAAATTGTTCGTATTATACACAAACGTTTATTAAAATAAACGAAACATTTCGTTTCATTCACGAAAATTAGTGTCGTTATTAACGATTACATTCATGCAGTGTACATTAAACGTGTAAAATTTACGAAAGCCTTCGTTCACCAAGCGGCCATTCTTTTTCATGAAATGAACGAAACCTACTAGTTACAATGCACGAAAGTACTTCGTTGCAGAAAACAACGAATGAATTCGTGCATTGCATGATCGATTTCATTATATTTACGAAGTTATATTATCAGTGCGGTAGTCGAATCGCCGCCGTTTGAGTTCCTCCATAAGATTTCCAACTCCGAATAGTCGCCGGTACAACCAGTTTGCACTGCTCGATCAATGCACTCTTCAGTTCCTCAACAGTCGTTATCTAATCTAGACCCTTGCACTCGACTACGGCTTCCTGCGACAGGGCTCTCATGTTCGCTTCGCATCCCAATGATTTAGCAACAAGTTCTTGACGGAAGGATCCTTCTTCAGCTCGAAGATCATCTCGAGTGCGTCTCGTTCTAACAACGTTCTCTCCCAACCCCTTTAGCTCTGAGTCCTCTCTCACTTTCTTGAGAAGAACGGCGTAGTAACGTCGTATCGTTCGTTTCGATTATCAGTGCATCTCCCTTTGCCGCCTTCTGACGAGCCGAAAGTTTTCCTTCTTACTTCTACTACCTTTTTTGCTCCTTCTTCTTCTGCTGTTTCCCGTGTTTCTCCTTACGACCTATAACGGTACCCCAGCTTTCTCCCTGTTGGGTGTCGTCTTTTTCTTCGGCAACGGCAACAGCAACAGCATCCTCAAGCGTCTGCATTTTGGGCCCGCCTGGTCTTCCGTCTCCTGGCGAGGATCTTGTCCGCTTTGGAGTCACGAAAACTGGCGTGTTCTCCACACCAGTCCACAGTGGTTTTTTTTGCCAAAAACACGCGATTAATTATTTACACAAAAACGGTCAATTTTAGATCAATAATGTCTTCCGAAAGTTTTATCAGTATTTCAAGACCTTTCTTCTGGTTTAGTACATTGAGTGATTAATCCTCCTAGAAGTGAGATATTTTTCTCATTTTTTAAAATGTATAGATAATGAGATCATATGTTCTGCAATGTTGTAGAGCTACTTTTTGCGAACAACTTTGCTTAAGAGTTCAAAATTGTATATTCAATACTTGTGAAGTTATAGTGCCTTGTTTGTGGATGACCCCTTAAAATAATTTTTTTAATGTAGCTTTTTTGGTATCGTACCTATGAATTTAGAATGTTCTACAAAGTTATTTGCGTCAATGTCACCCGTAACTCTTTAGAAGAACGTTTTGTTCTAGCTCTTCTATCTTCGAAGTTATTTAGCAATTTTTTAAAAAAAAATGGTGCTATTTCCAATAGCAATAACTTTTGAACGGGCAAAAACGGGCAACCAGCTATAGTTATAAACATTAGTACAACAAATGAACTACAAAATCCAATTTATTCCATTTGTCTACTGTTGTCTCCGGTGCTGTTATGGACGGTTTAGGAAGTGCTTTCCGCTGCTTAGTATGCATTTTTCATTAAGTGGAATTGTTCATCTGTTCCTCGCTGGATTCTCTTTTTACGTATGCGTGTGCAGGAAAGAAATTAAGAAAGAGAAAGAGAGAGAGAACAAGAGAGAGAAAGAAAGAGAGAGAGAGAAAGAAAGAGAGAGAAAAGGAAAGATTGTAGAGGACCGCTAAGCGCATAACTTCTGCGAAATCGCGCAAAAATCGCCTTTAACCCTTGTGAAGGCAACCTAAAATCCTAACATTAAAGGGCAAGCCGGGCCTCTCAGGCCCGTCTAAATTCAAGCTCCTTTTTGCCGTTCTCATATAGAAAGGTTATGCAATCGGTCGAAATTTCGACTTTTTAACCGAGACCCGCAGGGCCAAATCTCTTATACCATTCGACTCAGTTCGTCGAGATCGTAAAATATCTGTGTGTGTATGTAGGGTTGTATGTATGTGGCAAACGATCTCACCGATTTTTCTCTGAGGTGGCTGGACCGATTTGTACAAATTTAGTCTCAAATGAAAGGGGCAGCCTTCCCATCGGTTGCTATTGATTTTTTTTATTGATCCGACTCTCGATTCTGGAGTTACGTGTTGAAAAGTACAATCACACACAAAATTTCCATAGAAACTGATACCACCATGATGTCCAAATGATGCAATATATATTAAAATATGTGCAACATTACTTTGCTTTGCATGTCTAGATCATTAATGACCCACCGAAGGCACTTCGACCACATTGGCCAGGTATGGCGGTTCTTGATGCCCCGGGGGAACTTACCAAGTTCCTAAGATAATGTCATACCTATTTCTCAGCGAATTCTTTACCGATTTTTACAAACCTGGTTTCAAATGAAAGGTACAGCATTCCCATTGGCTGCTATTGAATTTCTAATTGATCCGACTTCCGGTTCCGGAATTACAGGATGATGAGTACGAACACGCAGTAAATCCCGATTTCAGCGTATAAGGCGATGGATGTAAATGGTCAATTTTTTTTCCAAAAGGTGAGTACTCGGAAGATCACTTCGACTGTCTATTGGTTCTGAGCTCCATTTCGTTTGAACACGACCAATAAATGTTTCTGGGTTGCTATTAATTTCTTCTGATGCATAACCGGAGTACATATTCATATTTTTCTGCATCAGATTCATCGTCGGAAGCAATATCATTCACATCTTCTTCCTCGCTTTGCAAATCAGTTTCAAAATCGTCTGCTGTTGAATTTGCTCGAATTTCTTCCATTATTTCAGATTCTTTGAGACGATTGAAAACATGGGCATATCGTCTTATAGCCATTTAAATTTTTTGTTGCTTTTAGATTCTACAATTTGAATAATTACGACAACTATAACACAAAGAATAGACAACAAAAATAGACAATAACGACAGAGTTAGGTTATGTTGTATCCAAATAACTGTCAAGTAGACCACAGTGGGTGCAATAAAAGTATATACCCAAAAAAATATGACGCACGTCATTATCGTATGCTATTTTTACAATTCTTATAAAACAAATGTATAGAATTCGCTCAAACTTTCAAGATTTATTTCTTATAAGAAAAGGTAAAGATAAAATCAATCAAAACATGAAAAAAAAAATCCTTCTAATATGAAGATGAACTCATCAAAATGTTTTTTTCGGATAAATATTAATGTATAAAACCCGTGGTATTCCTAGTAAATGTTGCATGCACACCGGGCCTGCCAGGCCCGGATTGCCTTTTTGTGCATGTAAAAAATTCAAACATAGCTGCGCATCACTCCATAGATGAAAATTTCACAATTCTTTATTTTTGTTATAGATTTCAAAGCTACTTATTAAAATTTCCATGCCCAAGCTTATAGTGCATACACATTTTTTTGTAACTAAAAAATTGTAACGTGCCGGGCCTCTGAGACCCGGTTGCCTTTTTGAGGGTTAAGAAAATTCTGTGTAGTTGAGTTATGAGCACGCAAAGTCTTAAGAGTCTAAAAACGGTAGTTACTGTGCGATTATGCTTGATCCACAGTCTTTTGAAATAAATACAAGACTTCTTGACTATTTGCATTATTCCAGCGGCAAAATCGGGCATATTTTGTCCGTCAACGTTATAATATTGAAAGACTTGTTGAACTACAGAACCAATTTTCATACCTTCTCTCGCGGAAACCCAAAGGGACAAGTGACGTTTATCAAGGGAACTTAAATAGTATAATGAGTGTACTTTTCAATAAACAAGAATACTAGGTATATAAAGAAATTATGTTTCAATCAATTACCTTACATTCCAACTGTACACATTTTGATGAAAATCCCTTTAAATTAGTATCGCTTATCGCTCGTTCGGGAATCTTCTAGTTTTGAGCGTTACCCTTAGTAACAGTCAAGGATTGCTACATCTCGGAGCTGTGTAACACTGATTTTCTTAAAGGCGATTTCGTAGAAGTTATGCGCTTAGCGGTCCTCTACAATCTCTCTCTTTTCTCTCTCTCTCTCTCTCTCTCTCTCTTTCTCTCTCTTGTTCTCTCTCTCTCTTTCTCTTTCTCTCTCTTAATTTCTTTCCTGCACACGCATACGTAAAAAGAGAATCCAGCGAGGAACAGATGAACAATTCCACTTAATGAAAAATGCAAACTAAGCAGCGGAAAGCACTTCCTAAACAGTCCATAACAGCACCGGAGACAACAGTAGACAAATGGAATAAATTGGATTTTGTAGTTCATTTGTAGTACTAATGTTTATAACTATAGCTGGTTGCCTGTTTTTGTCCGTTCAAAAGTTATTGCTATTGGAAATAGCACTATTTTTTTCAAAATTTGCTAAATAACTTCGAAGATAGAAGAGCTAGAACAAAACGTTCTTCTAAAGAGTTGCGAGTGATATTGACGCAAATAACTTTGTAGAACATTCTAAATTCATAGGTACGATACCAAAAAAGCTATATTAAAAAATGATTTTAAGGGGTCATCCACGAACAAGGCACTATAACTTCACAAGTATTGAATATACAATTTTAGACTCTTAAACAAAGTTGTTCGCAAAAAGTAGCTCTACAACATTGCAGAACATATGATCTCATTATCTATACATTTAAAAAAAAAATGAGAAAAATATCTCACTTTTAGGGAGATTAATCACTCAATGTACTAAACCAGAAGAAAGGTCTTGAAATACTGATAAAACTTTCAGAAGACATTATTGATCTAAACTTGACCGTTTTTGTGTAAATAATTAATCGCGTGTTTTTGGCAAAAAAAAACCACTGTGCAGTCTGTTTCTCCTTACCCTGCTTTGGAGGGGCTAGGAAGATAATAGCATTAGCCGACGCGAATGCTCGCTCGGCTACATCAGCCCTCCGCGTTGCTATGTCGTACTCATTCACAGCAGATAGTAGCACCTTTCGGATTTTGATGAATTATTTTGATTTTTATGAAGATCTGACATACGGTGTGGAAAACAAAAAACTACTTTTTTCGTTTGCGAATTTTACCCTTTCTCTGTCCAACCTTAATGGGTCCCAACGCCGGGCCACTATCTCCACTCGTTGTACATAGTCACCTCTCGTGATTAGGGTTCTTAGTACCGACCCATTTTATCGAGAACCGGTACTTCGGCACAGAAGACCCCAGTACCGGTAGTACCGGTAAAGTACCAGTACTCGAATATTTTTTTTAAAAGATTCGATAAATGCTTCAAAGTGAAATTGATTGCTCAAATCGATGTCTCATTGCAGCAAAAGGTATTTTTCGACAACAGCACCTTCTTTTATTTCGAGATCTAAACAACTTTGAATTCAATAACTGCTAAGCGGTGCGACTTTCGCCGACTTTTATTTGACATGGCTCATAGCGGTAGCTTAACGGAGCCGTGGATCTTTTATACGTTTACAATACATGTAAAAATAAAAATACAAACAAGAATTACTTAATTGGATCTCGTGCGCGCAACTTTTTATTGCGAGCGGAGACCTTTTTTCGCGAGGTCTGTTGGCAAACAGCATCAGGGGGGTCATTTAATTCTCTCTTGTTTTTCACGTCCCGGTCGAAGCTGGCTTGGTGTCCGGGATCAGATGTTCTCCCTTGCTTCTTGCACTTATTGTTGATCAGTGTAAATCCGTCGTCATTGTTACTGCATTCGTTGCCGAAGTTGCTTACCGTTGCTTTTGAGGTGCTGGATGATGCTTTTGCGGTTGTCATTATGGTCTGAACAGCTGCCACAAATTTGGCCACCGTTTGTGGTTCAGGCATTGGTATTGAAAACTCTGTTTTAGGTTGGTTTGCCGTAGACGAGTTGGCAATCGGTTGAGATGCATTTTCCTCTGCATCTTCCGCGCAAGGTTGTCCATGATGAGCTGTCTGATTACAATACTTGCACGTAGGAGTTTGCTCCTCATGGGTGCATAGCGTAGTTTGCATAATTGTAGTTCCGTGAGTTTTGAGTTTTATTGTCAAGTAGGAGGGTATAGGCCTTTCAACCCGCATCCTCACTACAAAGACGCCGTTAGGAGTACCCGGGAAGAAGTTTCTCCAAGTATCAGGTGTAACGGATTCTACTTCTCCGTATTGCGACATGCATTTTGCAATTGGTTCAGGAAGGGTACGAGGTGATAGGTTATATAACCTTACATATATATAATCCACGGTGTCTTTGTCGAACAACTTTATTCAAAAAAATTCGGCATCTGTAAAACTTCGGAATATGAAAGAATGGACTTTTCCCTTTCATTTGAAAGTAAAATTAAAATATTCTGTCGGGGGGTCTAGAATAACTTTTTATTTTAAAGTTTTTTTATTGAAAACTTAAGCTTTTTAATGAAATTAATTCGCATTTTTGCTACTAATTGGTACTATAGACATTCAAAAAATACTAAAAGTGAGAATCTGATGAACAATCCTATTGTCTACAACTTCGTAGAATGCTATAAATCGATATAAAATCACCCGAGAAAGTAATTAAAATTTAATCAGTTTTTAGGTGTGCGCGGGGCCTATGGATTAAGAAGTCGATTAACAAGGACTTACAAAAAAATGTTGGGTTTAAATGAACAGTAAATTCAGATAAATTTCAATGTAAACAAAGTCCCATTCTCAGCAGAAAAAAATATATTTTCAGATTTCTCCGGATCTTGGGCGAAAATGACACTTTATAAGGTGTGGTAAGGTGTTGACCAAATTTAATCGATAATCTTATACTTTTTCAAGATGTTGATTAATGTAGTAACGGATTTTATCATGCCTTTTTCATTACTTTTCTCGCTCTAGGGGATAGCTAATGTAAACTAGAATGACCCTTCTTCCTGATCCTATCCTGCCTGGTAAAATACAATTGGCTTAAATTCAAAGCTTTATATTTGAATGAACTAAAGTAGACAGTTCGAGTCATTGTAATAAACGACGGATTTCATTGCAATTTAGGGTTGAGAATCCTGTTTGTCTTTATCAACATTAAAAGAAAGATGATTGAAAAAGAAAAAAAGCTCTTCGAGTTTTGAATCCATGTTTGTTATCTTTTGGGGTACATTCATTTCATCAGATATATAGATGCAGGTTTTTGCTTGTCCTCAATTTTTTTTTCCAAATCGAGCACATAATCTTAGAAAAAAGAATAAAACCAAGTTTCATAATTTCCTTTAAGAAGAAATTCCGGAGTCGTTACTCGTTGTACACGGATCACAACAGAAAACGAACAAGAAAATATCAGGCTGTACCATACATTCAAGTAATAAAAGTCTGTTTATTGAAGATTTCCCTCATAATATGGGATAAGAGCAAAGACAACATATCAAGAAGACAGAGTTGCCAGTTCAGTTCAGTGTCAATCAGGATTCTCAATCGAAATCAAATCAAATGACTGAATATATAATTGAGTTTGATCAAATATAAAGTTAAAATTTAGGCCAAAAATAGATATCCCACAAGATGCTAACGAGCAAAAAGGTGGATTCAAGGTTACATCAAGCATACTCCAGAATGAGTGAAGAAAAAAAAGAAGAAACAAATACAGTGGAGACCCGATTTTATCAGCATTCGATTTGATCTGCCCCCGATTTTATCAGTTTTTAAACCCGATTTTATCAGCTTCATATGAAAATTGATAGTTGGTAGTTTAATGGGCTCTAGCAAACGAGCCAAGTTGAATTCAAATAAATCCTTTCTTGGGCATATATTTCTTATCTTAGATATCCGAAAAATGCAAAAATAAAAATATTATTTCTTTAAATTTTGCGCTGTCAGACCCCCTTAAGGGGAACTTAAAGTAAATAATCAAAAAAGGTTGCAAGGCTATATCTAAGGAACTAGGAAGAATATTTTAAGAGCTTCGGTTTATTAGACAGAAAAATATATGTCCCGATTTTATCAATGTCCCTGTTTTATCAGCTTAAAATTCGCCAAGGGGCTGATAAAAACGGGTCTTTACTGTAAATCTGTGACAGAAAAAAATTGTTTCATTTTGCTGTATTGCCCAGCATCTTTCAAAAGAGTACTAATTTCGTTCAAATTTTATCTACTCTTCTCTATATCTCCATGCTCCTAAAATATCATTGGTGCGCATAAAACGGTGGAATCTGGAATTATGTTTTTTTACCCTTCAAGGTCTTTGCTAGCATTCAAGTTCTTCTGAGCACACTGTTAAAATTAGGCAATCCATTTTTTTACAAATAAAAATGTTTTTGGAACAAAGCTTCTTAACCAATACGCCCCGTGCGAATCTAGAAACTTTGATAAAAATTTAATATCTTTCTCTAGCGATTTTAGATCGCGATGTAGTTTTCTACAAAGTTATACACACTGAAATTATCCATCAGATTCTCACTTTTGGTAATATTTGAATGTCTGAAGTACTACCTAGGGGCAAAAATGTGAACCAGTTTCATTGAAAAACTTAAGTTTTCAAACAAAAAAACTTTAAAATAAAAAGTTGTTCTGAAGCCCCCGATAGAATATTTTAATTTTACTTTCAAATGAAAGACAAAAGCGCATTCTATCACGTGCTGAAGTCTTAGCGATGCCGATTTTTTTCGAATAAAATTGTTCTACCAAACACACCGTGAATCATTCTCAATGTATACGAGAATCTCAATTCCAACGTTGTCACTTTCAAACACGTGTTTTAAGTTGTTCTTCAAAACGAAACGCTCGGCTTGTGCTAACGTGTTGAATGATATTAACACTACATTGCGAAGATGATGATATTGAAGGTACAAGACTTCCGAAAGCCTAAGTTGCATTTTTACCTTCAGAAAGTATTCCACTTCACTAAAACTCGGTCGTTTTAAACAAAATTTAAAGTCAACGACCGCAGCGTTGGGTCGGAGTAGAGCTTTTTCGTCAACTTTACTCATGATGACAAGAATAGTCCGATGTTTCCTTTGTTCTCGAGACAATGCACACTAAATCGAGAGGCCTGTTGTTCACTTGGCTCGATTGTACGTCTGACTGCGGCAGAAGTAGAAAGTAGACTGACTTTCGCCGACTTCAACAGATGGTAAATGTAAGAAACTTTAATATCAACAGCAAACCGAAGCGATAATGTAAATACATGTACGTTGATCGCATTTCCTATTGGAATTATCGCGTTGCTGTAAATTGGTTTCGACTTTTATGCATACCAAGGATCTTTATTTCTTGTAAACTATGAAGTTTTGCTGACTTTTCCAATCACTAAAAATTTCGAATCGCTCCATTCGAAGCAGTTCACCTACTCTAAAATTGTAAGCTACCAAATCGCTGTTCGTTCTTTTATAGATTATGATTTAAGCGCAAACCAAATACAGACATGACTTAGGCCACAGCCTTATCACGCGCCACCCAGTGAATAATTGCTTTTGCTTACAGGTTTCGGTTGATGTTGTTCAGTGAAAAAATATAATAAAACTATTTCCGTTGTTAACGTTTCAGCCTACTCATTCTTCGGCCACCTCAGAAATTTAAGCCCGTTCGCTTCTCGCTCGCGGGACTGTCCAAATAAAACTTCCAAATAAAAGCTTAGGGTAAGGTGGGGCAAATCCGACCGTTGGGTAAACCCGACCCCCCTCTGTTTCCGAAAATCAGAAGCATTGCGCGAACTAATATCAATGGTGTCGTGTAGAGCATCGAAAATAATCATAATGGTGGCATGACAGTATTTTATTGATCTACATTGAGATGCTCAAACGACAAAAAGTGTGTTTTTACAGCTTTTTATTTGACTTTTGTGCATTATTGCCTACAGGATATTTCTGATTGTTAAAGTGATTGCATAAAAAATGTAAGTGGATTTAAATTCTTTGCTTAAAGTCCTACAAAGTGCGTAGATGAATTTGGTCCAACCTTTTTCATAACTTTTTTTAATTACATCGTAATGAAAAATGACGCGGTGGGGCAAATCCGACCTCTAAATAGTGGGGTAAATCCGACCGCTTTTTTGCTAAGAAAATGAAATCAAATTGAAATATATTTTTATTGTTATTTTATATTATTTTTGTGAAAAATGGTTCATAATTGCAAACGAAAGACACAAAAACGTGATGATTATAGTTTTTTTTTATTTCGATTATAGAGGTTTTAATCTTAAGGTCATTCGCCTCTTCGGGTTAGAAAAATCTCTTATGAAAAATTTCTAACCCTATGTGCGGGGTCGGGACTCGAACCCAGGTGCGCTGCGTACACGGCAATCGATTTACCAATACGCTACGCCCACCCCCATGATTATAGTATTCGTCAAGCAATTGCTCCGATTCAAATGGGAATATCATTACGTGCTACTGCTCGTGATTTTAGCATTCCAAGATTGACATTGAACTCCATTTTCTTCATGTTACAATTCAATAACACAACATTCATTGATTTATCATTGAAAATCCATAAAATTTGGGTAATATCTGAACTAAATCAATCAAAAACATAGGGGGTCGGGTTTACCCCACCATTTTTGAAAACATCAAAAATGAACATTTTCGTAAAACGCTTGTATCTCAAAATATTCCCAACATACGAATAAAATATGTATAGAAAGTTGCCCAGGAGTCTAAACTTCAATTTGGTATATAAAATGACTTGATCCGATGTAAAATGAGCATTTTACAGCCAAAACCATTTACTAGGTCGGATTTACCCCACCTTACCCTAAATTTCTGAGGATGGCCGAAGAATGAGTAGGCTGGAACGTTAACAACGGAAATAGTTTTATTATATTTTTTCACCAAACAACATCAACCGAAACCTGTAAGCAGAATCGAACGGTGACCAAAGCTGCAAACCAGTGAATAATTGGAACCAGTCAGCAGGGCCGTCGAGAGCCGCGTCGGGCCCCAAGGCTTGTATTACTGCCGGGCCCTTTTAAATCTAAGCCCTCTAGTTCAGCATGAGTTAGTACCTCTTCAGCCATGAGAAACTCGTGAGTCCGTGGTTTCTATTATTCTCCGGTTGGCTCATATTGACACATCCACAGATAGCGTGCCAGACAGGCGAATTTCGACAGCTTCTTATGCCGTGGTATCCAAATCGGGTAAAATTGCCATAGTTACGAGTTTTTCAATTTGCGAGTACTCGGGTGTACATAACGATTAATAACGTAATTAAAGGTGCACGGTGCGAATTCGTGTATTCGTACCTCGTTTATGTCATCGCTTATATATAGAGAGGTACTGATTTTATGTCGTCATATTTCAATCTACCGGCAACAATTTTCGAAAAACTGACAGCGCTAAAAATACAGGGTAAACAATACACTCTAAACTACTTCTACGCAAATTTTCAAGAAAAAACACCCAATGAGTTATTTTCTACAACGTTTTTACCGTGACGCAAATTGATGTAGGACACCCTTTAATAGTGTTTTTCTCGAAACGCCTTTTTCAAAATGGCGAACACGATAACACAAAAACTAATCAACGAATCTACTTGATTTTTTTTGTGAGAATGCACAATAAGTGTAGCTTGTCAGAAAACTGAATAAAAAAAATTTCTTCCTATTATTTTGAAGAAAAGTGTACGAATTATGGGATTTTTCGGTTTTCATGAAGCCATTTTCGGCAACTCGAGTTTTTTTTTCTATTTTTTGGTTCATCAAGTAACTACAAGTCTAAGCTTTATAAATCTTATTGAATATCCTGTGCCAGACAATTTTATCAAGAGTTATCGCGTTCGCACTTGACGTGTAAATGGTTGAGCGTCTAGGGGCAGATCACTCTAGGAATGTATAACAAATTTGCATCAACTTAGAAAAAATGCATTTAATTTCCATTTTTGCATCAATTTTGCACTCCCTCGCAGAAAAGATTACTTAACAATCGTCCCACGCTGATCCACTTTGTTCGATGTTTTGTTGAATGTAGAGCTCTTTTTTGTAGGGTTTTGACGTCTTACACGTATCACAAAATACATTGCATGCAACGCAAAATGCATTACGAATTTCTATTTTGATGGAAAGAAATGCATTTAATTTCGCTGATTTTTAAAAATGCATCACAAGTGATCTGCCTCTAGTTGAGCGTCCACTCTTGGAACGCTCGTATGTGTCGCTTTGCGTGACTGAAAATATATTTTTAGTGTGCACAATGAATAAATAAATCTTAACATTACACAAAAGATCCTTTGTTGCCTTCCTTTCAAAATCGTAAAACAAAATAACTTTCGGTTTGAGCCCTTAACACCAGACGCCCCCCTTAAGAAACGTCTCGGAAGGTAAACAGGAATATAGTTTGACCACAATAGGCCACTTTCTCCTTGTAATCGTCACTCATTTTTTTTTATTTTCGAAATAGTGGGTTAGAAAACGATATTTTGCTCCTACTGTGCAGACAAAGCGATACACTGATTGATTTATTTGCTGGTAGCGGTGGAGCTGTTTTAGGCTTTTGTTGTAAGCAAGATGAGAAGGTAGCAGATGCAGCTCGAAATTCTCATTTAAAATTACTAAATCAAAAAGATTTTCAATTTACGCAAGTTTATCTCATATTGAATCCAAGAAAACCGTTTCTAAGATTTTATGCACGTTTAGCTAATAAACAATGTGATATGTATAATGTAGGAGCCGGTTTTGGTATGCTGTGAGTATATGTAGGACCCAACAACAATATAGACACTGAACGCAGTAATCAGACGTGAGTACAGGGGGCAACCGAGTACTGCTGCTGAACCAAGCGGTGAGACGCTTAGCACAAATCGAATTGTGCTCACAAACAAACAGTGTGGTAGCTTGTGCCGCAATGTGCCGCGATGTGCCACGATGTGCCATGATGTTCAGTAAAACAAAAGCAATGGTTGCTATGATTATTCAACTGCACTTTGTTGACAGTTTTTGAGTTGTCAAAAGTGTGCCTCATTGTGCCACACATTGTGGTAACGAGTGAAATGATCGTGTATTACTGTGAATCGTAATCATATATCGTATTACCGTTGGTGATACAATGTGTATGGCACATTGTTCTAAGCGACTCACCCCTTGTGCTGAACTGAACTGATTTGATTTCTTTATTTCGCACATTATAATTAGGTTCTTATAGAATTCACACACATGTTTGGTGAGGCCCAAGATCACCGTTATATCTCAACACAAAGCATTTTTGGGGGAAAATTCCTTGAACGTGCTATAAAAATACAAAAAAACATATTATCCGGTTAATTAAGGTCAGTCTACCTTCTCATCATGCCCAGAGTAGCAGCTAAAAATCGTTCCGCTATAAATACACGGCAAAAACAACTGCAGTCGAATTGTGTTGTTATTGATTTTTAGAAATGCCCTGTAAGACCAGCTACTTGAAAAGTGAAACAATTACTAAACGTGCAGATTGGGCTCAATTCTGGAGAAGCCAACGCGCAAGGCAATGCATCACATCAAATATTTAGAAGCACAGTCGTTTGTTTCACGCTAAGACAAGACGTGACAATAGTGGGGGTGGGCGTTTTTGTTCCAATTTTACGTCATAATGGTCCAGCTCCTGATTGATTGATTCTGACTTTTTGGACCGTACGCAATGTTACTGCAGGGATAGCAAAATGATGTTTGGCAGTGTTGCTATATTGATAGGAAAAGATTGTTATAAATTTTGACAAATAAAATTATTATCGTTAAAAAAGTAAAAATGACTAAATTGAACTGAAATTGTGCAGCAAAGTGAAAAACGTATTTATCATGCGTGGTCGATTAACTTTAACAAAAATAAGGCAGAAACCAAACTATAATCTAAAATTATCCAGAAAATGGCTTTATCAAACCTTACTAAACACCCATGACATGGAAAAACGGTGCCTTACATCAATATAGTGGATTCAAGATATAAAATATTGCCGGAATAAAATAAATTAAGAAGACTCTAATTTCATTAATAAAAATAGCAACACTGTTCGGAAGATTTCGGCAGGGTGAAAATGTGCGAAAAGAAGAATGCCGAGGGAAAAACAAGAAGCCGATTGTCACGTCTAGTCTTAGGTTTCACGGAACAACATGCAGCACACCAACGAAAACTGTCACGTTAACAACATCATCCTTGTATATATATATATATATGCAATGGCTCCACAGAGATGCGCTTACATGAATTATTTCCACACACCCCTGGCATATTGATTAACAGATTTATGTAAAGAGACGGAGAAGTGTCTTCCATAACAGATGCATCTTCGCATTTTCCCGGGTGTTCCTAACGTTGTTCTTGTGGTGAAAATGCTTCCGTATAAACCAACTACTTCATACGAAACCATTTTATGCGGATCAACCGAAAAGTGGGATTTATCAGACAACACCGGTTATGCACCCATAGTAATTTTCTATGCGCGAATTCTGCAAAAAGATACTGCACCACGGAAACAATGTGAAATTGCAGGTAAAAAAGTCCGCCTACTATAACCGTAAACAGCACACCGTTATCTTATGCCAAACAAAAAACGGCTACAAACCAATATCTACGGATCTGACATGAACAAATATTCACTCAACAAAAATTGCGCCTAGTGTCTCCAAGCCAACAACCGGCACCACCAGCAAAGAAGCGAACGTAGAAGAGGACGGATGCGTTTGTACGTGCGCTCGCATTACTTTTTGACGCTCTATTACTTTCTTCGAAAATACTTTGAATTGGCTTCTCAACGTTTTGTAGTGTATTCCGTCGATTCAAGCAATAAAACTCGTTTTTTAACTTGTACACAATGTAGACATCTTCAACTTTTGTTTTAACAAATGTTAACAATCAAATAAAGTTTTCATTTTTACGCTTTTATCATATAACAATTTAATAAGGTATTACAAATTACAAATAAGGTATTACAAAGAAATTACTATTACTATTTTTTGCTCTACTATGAATACTGGACGTGTTCGCTCATCTTCTGGGTAAAAGCGCGGGCCCCCAACTACGACCCGGGCCCCAGGGCAATTGCCCTGGCTGACCCCCCCTCTCATCGGGCCTGCCAGTCAGAATGTCGCTAATAAAAAAATCAACTCAATTTTTTACTCCTATGCTAGATGTGAATACTTCGGAATTTAGTAGAAGATAGTTGCAATTTCATTTCGACCGAATGGTCGTCGGTGTTAAGTCAGACCGGACTAAGTCGCAAAACATTAAAAAATGAGATTATGATATCACTGAATAAAGAATTTCGTCAGCTACATTTGACTTTTGCCAGATTTGAATTATGTAATAATAAACAGAAATTATGGCAAAGATTAATTTTCAATTACAAAGTAAAGGATGCTGCGATTCAAACTTTAAACTCGTTTTTCTCGAAATCAATATTTTGTCACTTAGTGCGGTCTAACTTAACACAGGCCAAATAATGCAGAAATTTAAACATGTCGTTCATTACAACAGGAGTTAGTAATATTCAACTATTAGAATTATTATGATGATGGCCCCACCTCATTTCCCCACAAAGGCGTAATTTTATTTCATCAAACCGTGTTGTTTGTTTATTTCAATATTTCACAACACTGTTTATTACTTCCACAAGACTCTTAAATCATACTGTATTATCTATAAGCCTGATGATATTTTTAAAATTCTTTTGCAAAACGAAACATTGAAAATATCAAAATAAAAGTCTGTTAAGTGGAATAGAACAGATTAATGCTGGCTTAAAATCCAAATGTCACTGAACTTGTCATAAACCCAAACGGAACTCACCATTTTTAACGACTCTGGCCTTTACACAAAAACGCTTCTAACGATCAAACCATCAATCATCATTCCCTTAATTTTCCCCGAAATAAGCTAAACAACAAGCTCAAATTTGCGTTGCCGAAAGCTGCTTTTGGAACCAACACGGGCTAAATCCCGTCGAGTAAACACGCCACACTTAATAATTGTCCGGACGTTAGTCGTCCACTGCCTTAAACAGTAACAACACAAATGGATTCACGAAAAAACAGTCGTATAGAAAATCCCACGCCATCTTGTTGCTTTTTAAGGAAAATCCGTCCTGCTGGTTATTGTTCGCGCGATCTCCATAGCCAAATGTCTCTCCGCTGGCCACCATTGCCAGCAGCAGCAGCAGCACCACTACCACCAAGGCAACGAGACTTGCGACGCCATTTCATTGCTGAATATCTTTGGTCAATCAACTCAATGCCAACCAAGAGCCAGAACCTGTCCAATTTCTCAAATCCTTGAACAAGCAGCACAGCTCTTACAGCAGCAGCGGCAGCGGAAGTGTGCTTGGCCGAACCATTTTAAGACGCTCGCCGCACCGACCGGTGGCCTCTAATACATATACCGAACCCCTTGGCCCTAGTCGATCGGTCGAATAACGTCATCTCAGCCACTCAGAAGAATGATACTTTTGTCGTGCCCGGTTGGGTCCCAATAAGTTTCCAGAACTCAGAATTTCCTTTCTTTTTTTTTCTGCTCAATTCCAGGCGAATCTCCGTCCAAGCGACTGCTGTTTGATTATCCGAGTCCATATTTGTATGGTAATTATCATCCGTCGCCGAGTGACGATCTGGTCGCTTTATGGTTTGGAAGTAACGGAACAGGTTAGTACAGAATTTCGACGGTTGTATTGTATATAAATATATGAATAGAATTACCCCACCCGCTTCCATTGGGACTTGGCGACGCCATTTTGTACGGTTAAATTCAGATGGGGAGTCTCACCCGGTTGGGTGCGGTATCGCAATCTCGAGCAAATGTGAAGTACCCTGTCGCCTGCGAATAAATGGGCGTTTTATTGCATCTCATCGATGTTTTGGAACGATGGAAGCATTGTTCTCATCGTGAATGATTTACGATCATCATCGAGCAGCATACGTTTCGGTAATATCTCTATAATTGTGTTTTGGTTTCGATAATCATCACTGGACGTGATGGCGATCGCAGATTAAACTTGTGCCAATCAAATGCGTAGTATTTTTCGTAAAGAATATCATGTTCTTCCAGTCAATGTGGATCGTTCATAGATAGTGCGTATCCATCAATCCTGCAAACACATTATTTTATGTTATGAAACATTGAACTCATGTTGCTCAAATAATATTTTTCTAAGCATCTCCTAGATATTTGCCAGTATTTCCTGCGTAGATATACTGTGTAAGTATGTCCGGATAAGCATTTGTAACTATCGTACTTTGCGTTTTTATTGTATAGGCTAAACGCTCTCTTATCAATCTTAGTAATAGTACGTTTTCGGAAAACTTTGGTTATTCTGATATATATTTACCAACTAATGATAGTTTTAGGCCAACATAGCTTACTTCGTATAGACACTCGACCTACAAAGCTCAAAAACTAAAATTCCTGCGCATTTTTTATTGAAAAACGCTTTTAACCCACCTAACAGTGTGATGAGACATTTCTTATAACTCTTATCACTCTCTTCGGATATTATATCGTTTGAGAACATTTAGAACTTGATGCTTCGCGATGTTTTTGATAACACATACTACATGGGATAGTGGCAGGACTCAGAGAATCGCTAAAATCAGCATAGGACAACATCAGTGCGAGAAATCTCAAACCAAATCAATCGGAAAGCGAAAAAATGGCCCATAAAATAGACATACCATCGAATTTTTGTTAATGCTCTGTTAATAAAATATCTAAATTGTGGTGGGAAAACTGAATTTTCCTAAAGGGGTTATTTATTAATCATTCGCATGTATGAAAAAAGCCTTATGTTTACATTTGTGAGTATCGCAAAGTTGAGACTTTATTGTAGTTATGAATATTAACCTGAGAAAATTCACCATAAATACTTCTTGGACGATATACCGTCAAAATTATTTTATCAAATGATGCGCTGTTTAACGTTTGTAAAACTCATTGAAGATACTAAACCTCCGAAATTGGCGGTTTCAAAATGATGCCATCTTGACCTTAAATTACTATTTTTAAACATTTGACCTATACATATTATTGGTCATACAACAAAAATCAAATGCTCATCAAAATTGATCAGAACCTGCTAGAGTCGAATGGAAATCGTCATTTTTCATAAATTTCTCTCTACATTCGGAAAGTGTTATCCTCGTTATTAATCATATTACGTTTTCGTCTCAACTCGACGCATTCCCAAAATAAAAACCTGTTTTAATCCATCTAGTGGTGCAATTGTGCTTGTCTCATTTGTCCAGACTACGATTCCATGGCTGGTTATGTTCAATACAATGGTGGAAGTGAATATTACATGTTCAGTACGATTTGCACATACATACAACGGATCGACAGCCACGATCTTGAGATACTATGCGATACTGAAACATCGCTTGAAACCAGCGGCGGATCATGGAGAAAGATCCGGGAGGTCCGGGTCCTGCCGAAAATTTTCAACTTGATAAGAAATTTTAAACTAGTTTTAATTTTAAAGTAGCAACCCCTCACTGCATACTCCCTCCGGGCCGGTATGATTGACGATTTTTAGAGTGTTTGCATAACCTTTCTATATGAGAAAGGCAAAAATGTACCAAAGTCCAAAAAAGTCAATTTTTGTCAAACATCTCAATGTTTCATGCATTTTAAAGTCATTTGGCATCAAAAATACAAATTTGATTTTGAAAATTTTTCATTTCAGTTTATATGGGAATTTGCTGTGTGATTGCACTCTTCAACTCGTAACTCCGGAACCGGAAGTCCAATCAATAAAAATTTATAAATAATACAATAAATAAATTCAATAACAGCCGATGGGAAGGTTGTACCTTTCATGTGAGACTAACTTTGTGCAAATCGGTCCAGCCATCTCTGAGAAACAGAGGTCACATTTTTTCCACATACACACATACACACACGTGCATACACACACAGACGTTTTCCGATCTCGATGAACTCAGTCGATTGGCATATGACACTCGACCCTCCAGGTCGGGATTAGATTGACGAATTTTAGAGTGAATGAGAAAGGCAAAAACATTTTTAGCAAATGTTGAAAGTTATGCATTTTTTTGGTGAGCAGTTCTATGTTTCATAGACATTAAATCAATTTTAACTTCGTTTCCTATTAAATAAAGACCCTTATTACAGTACATCTCTACAAAAACGAGCTCAATTTGAAAATAAATCTGAGGATTATGATTGATTATAGAACTCTGGAATTTTCTATTGGAATGTTTTCAGGCAGGAATTTGATATTGATGCTATTAGACAACTGTGAAATCAAGACCAATAGATCAGTTACATATCAGGACCCCATTCCGACAATTTATCAAAAGTCCTCATGATGTTTACAACAACAGCTTATCAATCTACGGATCAGATAATTGTTATTGTAATATTGAATTAAATCAGTCTGCATCAATAAATTTTCAACTTCAATCCAATATTTCTTTTTGGGTGTGGTGGGGGGGGGGGGGGTTGTATGGTGTTAAACCCCAAAACCTTCTCTTGGCTACGCCGTTGCTTGGAGTTATTTATTTCGCTTTTCATTTTCCGATATGTTTCAGATCGATCCGATGGTTATAAGTTAAAAAAAATTGCAGTCAGAAGGTTCGCACAAATGAACATTTTTGCACTGATAAGTTATCAAGTTCCTTCCGGACAACTTGGAAGTGTTCGGTGATTATTTCTAGCGGTTGTAGATAGAAAAATGAAATACAAAATTCGTTTTATCGAAATAATGTTTGGCTTATTTCAATGGATTATTACTATATTGAACAATAAATAGGCGACAAAAGGTAATCCACAAACAACAAGCCATAACTTTTAAAGTATTCAAAATAGATATTTGAAGTCTTCAGTAAAGTTACTCGCAAAAGTAAGAGCTACAAATTTGCTGAAGGCATCATTTCGATATAATCACTTCCAAGAAAATTTGTGAAAATATCTCACTTATATGGGGATTAATCAGCAAAAGCACAATACCAAAAGAAAGGGCATATTGCCTCTATTAAATTCTCCGAAGATACTATTGACCTAAAATAAGCCGTTTTGGCGTTAATAATAGATTACATGTTTTGGTCATATTTCTGGCAATGGGAAATGATAAAAATCTTTCGTCCGCATTTAATGTTTAATATCTCTTTTGATAATAGTCCGATTTCAACAATCTATAGCTTGTGTCAATTTCGGCAGATAATTTAAAAAAACTGCAGAAAACGCCATTTTTACGCATTCAAACATTCATATCTTGGAAACTAAACATCAGAATCAAAAATAAATTAATAGCGTTCATACTTTTTTTAGTTCTTTCATTTAAAATTGGTTTGGATAAGATCGGTTCAGCCATTGCTGAGAAACACGAATGAGAATTTGTCCGTTACAAACACACACACAGACATTGTCCCAAATCGTCGATTGGTATATAAGACTCGGTCCTCCGGGCCTCGGAAAAAATCTTGAAAGTTTGAGCGAATTCTATACATTTCTTTTATAAGAAATGTAAAAAGCTAACATTTCATCAACAACGAATTTAAGGCCCATAAATTTATTGTCAAGTATATCCAAAATGTTTGAAAAGCTAATCAAAAATCAAATTTCTGATTTCGTTAACAGAATGAACTATTTACATCGTTTTCAATCTGGATTTCGAAGTTGTCATAGCACTGAGACTGCTTTAATGAGAGTGCACGACGATATTGCACAGACGATAGATAAAAAAGGAATCACAATTTTATTACTAATAGATTTTGCCAAAGCTTTCGATAGAGTTTCGCATAGTAAACTAGTAAATAAACTAATTTCACTGTATGCCTTCTCTAACGAGGCAGCAAAATTGATAAGAAGCTACTTAAGCAATCGTAGTCAGGCAGTAAGTCATAATGAAATCCTCTCTGATTTCGAACCAATCTTATCCGGAGTTCCTCAAGCGTCAGTTCTTGGTCCTCTTCTAATTTCTCTTTTTATTAATGATCTCCCAAGCGTTTTAGATTTCTGTTCGGTTCATCTCTTTGCAGATGACGTTCAAATTTACATCAGTGCGGACAAAATTACAGATATAACTACATTGGAAACATGATGAACTACGACCTTCGCAAAATCGTCAATTGGTCAAAAGAAAATTCATTACTAATCAACCCTAGTAAAACAAAAGCAATGCTTATCTCTAAACAAAGGATTACTGTTTTACCTCCAAATATTTGCATCGATGGAGTTGAAGTAAATTTTATACACCGAGTCAATAACTTAGGAGTTATATTCAATAGCAATTTGGTGTCGGATGATCACATAAACCATCAATGTTCAAAAATTTATGGATCATTGAAACGTTTAAATTTGACAACAAGGAATTGCAGCATTCAAACTAAATTGAAGTTATTCAAAGCATTGATGCTGCCGCATTTCATCTACGGAGATTTTGTTTATACAAATGCATCGAGTGAATCACTTCAGTAGCTAAGAGTAGCATTAAATGCCTTTATAAGATACCTATGTGTACAATGTTTCCAGGTACTCACATGTATCACATCTGCAAAAGATACTTATAGGCTGCTCTTTCAGTCATTTCCATAAATATAGATCTTGCATAAATCTTTTCCACATCATCAAAACCTCAAACCCAAGTTATCTCTTGGAAAAACTAGTTCCATTGAGAGGCACGCGCACAAGGAGTTTTATAGCCGTAAGCACAAAGCCGTACCAACAGTTTTTAAACCGGACTAACTTTTAAACCGGCCTAAAATATTTGGTAAGCTTTCATCAAACGATGATTTCATTTATATGACTGCGTTCTGATCTGCGTTACACGATAATGTTAAAAAAACAACAAATTCAAGTTTAAGAAAATGAGTAAATTAGACAACATCGTGAATTGTTTTTCATTCCGATATTTTCTTGTAGTAAAATAGCTTTTCTTCGTCAAATGTCTCATTCCATAGCGCGTGAAAACAATTTTGTCAACTTGTAGCCGATATGTTTCTGAACTTAGAACTTCAACTTGTTGGATCGTTGATAGTTGGCCAATGATGTACAGCATTTTGTAGTGACATAATCGTCAATGCCCAAAACAAATAAATTGGTGTACATATGCATGTTTTCATTCAGTTTGAATACACGCTCGTCGAGTTTGAGGTGGTTGAACCATTGGTTGTATTTGGTGCCATGATAGTTATTTCTCGACAAACATATGATTACGGCTTAAAAGCCAACTGTCAAAATTCTCTTTGAAAGGAAATTCCGGACAAACCGTTACTGGCTAAACACAGTTCATAGCAGTTAATGGAAGAGAAAACTCTTTTGTTTACTGCCAACATCTGTGATTGGCGAGTAACGGTTTGTCCGGAATTTCCTTTCAAAGAGAATTTTGACTGTTGACTTTTAAGCTGTAATCATATGTTTGTCGAGATTTCAAACTTTGATTAACACTTTGGTTAAAATGTTTCAATTTGAACTCAAAATGAACTGTGAATGTCACTCTAATTGAACATGATACCTATCGACGTGAGGGACAACAGTTATATTCGTTTCAAGCGAATTTTCACAAGTTTGGAATAAATATCAATTATAAATAAAGGTCTGCAAGGCTTAAATAAAAAGTAAACAAAGGTCAAACGAAAAATTTAACTTCGACAGAATGATTATTTTAGATTTACAAGTGTTATATTTCATATTTTCGTTTTTTTTATTCTTATTGGAACAATGCGCATATTTAAAATCAATCAATTAATCTTAGCTTAGCTTGTGGGGCTAATTTCTAAGCTGTTAACATTCTGATTCAATTTGTTAACCACGAGTGTAAAAACATTCATAAAATATTGCATTTTACGATCTATATCTATTTATCATTTATCTATCCCCTAAAAAAATAATTTTCTTACGTTATTTACTTTCTTTGATGTGAGTTGTTGATTTATATTAACGAATTAAATGGTCCCACTTATTTTCATAGCGATAAGCAAAAAGAAAAGAATCAAAACAATTCTTTTTGCAGTTTTTTAATTCGGAAAAACAACGATTCAATTTTTTCAAACGTACTATACTGTAACCATTTGATGCGCAATTGGAATGAAGCGTGTAGAGAGAAGGAAAGAACGAGGAATTCGAAAATACTGGTAGATATAATTAGGTAGATTTGTCTTTCCTACCTGATAAAATTGGTTAATTTTTGCTATCTTTATTGCGAGCAAAGAGAGCCACAGTTATTCAGAAGAAAGCCGAAGAGGGGATTGAAAATAACGAAATGTGCGCAAGTATGACAACATGATGCTGCCATTTGCATTGCTGTGTTCTGATCGGCAATACACGGCAACGTTAAAAAACTGTACAATGAAGTTAATTTAAAATTCACTCTTCATGCCAATTAATAATCTGATGTATTCATGTTTTTAAAACAATTTTGAAATCCTTTATTTAGCTTAAGGGGTTACACCACTGTAGAGCACGAAAAAATAAGCTTACTTCAAGAATTTGTATGGCTCAATAAAAAGGTGAATCAACATCTTGTTGAATGGGATTTATAACATAAGTATTGCATCAAACAAAATATTTTTTTTCGAGATATTTCTTCACAAGATGGCGGCTGTCCAGCATTTTCACCTGATGCGCGTTTTTTTTAAGTTTCCACGGCCGGAAATCTATCTCCCGTGATTTTTGACCTAGTGCCAAAAACTAAAGTTTTTCTGATTCCTTATGTCAATAGCGACGTACGTAGGATTTTTTCGATATTTTGATTTTACGCGAAATGGCGCACTTTTGAGTGAAAAAACGTCGAAAATGTCATAAAAATCTACACAAAATCGTTAATTAATAAAAAATAAGCAATAAAAAAATTAAATTCTGCGTGCGTCGCTGGAGAAATCAATTTTGTATATACTGTGAAAATTTCAAAGTGATTAAAAATCATTCGTTCGAGTTACATTTCCGTTTAGCTCAAAAAAGTAGTTTCGAGAAAAACGCGGTTTTCAGTACACATGGGGTATACATAAGAGGCGTTGCGGCAGAATTGAAAATTTATATATTTATGAATTGTTTTCGTCTTCCATGCTTTGGGATATCATTTTTAACTACCTAAAGCACAATTAAAGACTAATAAATAGAAAATCGTTTGGTTTAAAATTCTACAGTGGTGTAACCGCCTAAACAATTTATTATTTAAGGTCCCTTGATGCAGACAGTGAATTCTGGAGGCACCTCGACAAAATGCGGTGTAAACCGTAACTCAAAATTTCCTGGACCAATCGTACTGAATTTTGCACAGTTTTTATTCTTCACATCATTGCCCAGGTAACTACAAAAGCTTTTTGCAAAATGCTTGATATTATTATTTTTTCAATAGCATTTTCATCGTTTTTTAGCAATAATCGGACTTTGGCTTCAAAGTGCTACGAAAAGTTCGAAAATCGACAAAGAAATAAAAGCTCCATTAGTTACTTGTGGAGTGATGTTAAAAAACAACTATGCAAATGTACCAACGATTGGTCCAGCAGATTTTGAGTTATGGTGTACACCGCAAAACCAGTTTTCGACGTGGCACCTGACTGAATAGACAATCTTTGCATCGAAAAAAATTAAGGAATCCAATTTTTTGTCGATAATACTTTACATTACCCCCTTAAGTTCCGACACGATTTAGGCGATTCTTCTGCATTCAACTTTTTGTGTCATTTTTCCAAGTCATTTGTCCAGTCTCAACTTTCACAACTTCTTTCAAACTCTGCATTAGACCTCTCCACATTTTGAAAAAGTTTTGAAATATGCATCGGTCAGCTCAAATTCTTGTTCTAGGTGTGAATTTAAGAACTTTCGCCAAAAATGGCTTAATTTGGACATGATTTAGAGGTGTCTCCAATCAAGAATCGTGTTTTTGATATGTTCTTCACTTACATTCTGATTTAATACGCCATACATGCCCACATATCATCAAAGGTTGTTCCTTAGACATATCTTAACATGTTTTAACAGGTGAACATAGCTCTAATCGCACTAGAAAATTTGTTAACTGGATTTTCATATAGGGAAGTATATCAAAACAAAGGAAAATTAGTACTATTTTTTCGTGGTTTTGGTATTCTTTTCTTTATAAAAATCTAATTAACAAATTTTCTATTTCGATTAGAGCTATGTTCACCTGTTAAAACATGTTAAGATATGTCTAAGGAACAACCTTCGACGACATGAGGGCTTGTAAGGTCTATTAAATCAGAGTGTAAGTGGTCTTCCTATGGAAACATATCAAAAACACGATTTTTGATTGGATACACCTCTAAATCATGTCCAAACTAAGCCATTTTCGCCGAAAGTTCCTAAATTCACACCTAGAACAAGAATTTGAGCTGACCGATGTATATTTCAAAACTTTTTCAAAATGTGGAAAGGTCTACTGTGCATTTCTGTTCTATCACTAAGAATTAAACGACAATTTGTTCTACAGTGGAAATGCTAATCGTCCAAGATCTGATGGAAAATTATAAGTAGTGAAACAATATAAGCAAGCTTCAATATTATTTAAATAACGATCAAAATGAGAATTGTTGTAGCAGATTGTTTGCCGTCATAGTGTTACTTAGGTTGTATGGTATGGCTTTATTTACAATCTTTTATTTAATCTTAGTTTGTATTCTTTCGAAAGCAGTCAAATATAAGAAAACATCCACTTGCTTATTGTGTTCTTTGTGAGAACAGTAGAAGAAGTAGAAAAGGGTACACATTGTGATTATATATTCTTTTCTTTTCCTCTAGTTAAACTAACTAAAAAATTGTAGGTAAATTAAACAGCTTCACTCATTTTGATAGCCATAAGTAAACTAACAAACGAAAACAATTTTTATTTAATGCAGCTCTGCATCCAATTATAAAATTTCGTTCTACGGTTAGTTTCAAAATGATTCGACTTCTGCTAACCTGCAATATAACTCTTCGACATTGCATTTTCAAATGAACGTTCAGCACCTTATGGATAGGACGACAAAGAATATCAAAAAAATGACATTTAAAACTCGATTATACCTGTTTTTCGTACGGGATAAAACTTGCTTACTTGCCCTCATATGGTTTGTGTGCAACATGGGCCATAATATTGCACATAAAGGTCGAAAAGTTGATTCAAATTATTGAGATGTATTCAAGAGAAATATGGCACCCCTTTACACTGTTTTCATTTGGCTTCAGGATGCAGCCATTTCTTCAATGACAGGTACTAACGTGTTAGACCGGACTAAACTCAGGCCTAAAATCAAAGATAGTACTGTGCGGCGGTACCAACTAGCTTCAAGCATACCGGTGAACAATACAATGTTGTTCATGTTCGGTACAGGCTCAAAACAAAGTCTTCATAACAAATAAATCACAAACGTTTCACACTACCACTACAATTTGCCGTGCCATTTGAGTTAATACTTTAATATTGGCTAACCCAAGGATGCTTCCACAAAAACAATGTTCAAAATAGTAGTGTGACAATATAAATTGTTCTTTTTGGTTTCCTTTTTTTCACTGTACACATTTCTAATTGAATTTTGACAAGCACTGCGAAGCATTCATGTATCAAAGTCAAAATCAAATATGTTGCAGTTATCTGAAATTGTATGCGTAGGTATAATAAGAAAAGCTTTTGGAAATGTCACTTCTTGTTGCGAATGTGATTAGGTTCGAAGAATTCTTTTCGTTCAGAGTTCTTAGGGCGTGCTTCTGTTCACGTGTATGAAGATTAAATATAATTTAAAAAATCGTTCGAAATGATATCAATTGTCTGGTGTAGAGATAATGAATGCTCTTCTTAGGTACTTATATGCTTAGTATCTTGAATAGATCTACCGGGATATGAAATAACGATCCTGTGTCTGCCAGTTAGCTGATATTCGACACCCACGTGGCATCTTCGCAAAGATGCAGCAACATAATACAAACATGATAATGAAGAGCGCAGTATCGTACGTTACGGGAAATAAATGGCACCCGAGTACGAGTACTCCTTTTCACTGCCATTAGACTGGCAACTGCCTGGTGCTTCCACGCAAAGCTTAGCGGGAAACTTTCATTCCCGCCAGTTTTTCCATGACACGATTGTAACGCTCCGGTACCGTGACCAGCAAGGAGGCTCCTTTTCTTTAGCCACATGATGAATATGAATGAAATATCACCATCGCCGTACTACTTGTTGGCTGAAAGGCGAGTGTATCCTGCGTGGGTGCGGATGAAAACACAACCACGTTCCCGCGTGTGCCAGTGTAGCAACTTTTTCGCGGGTAAACAGTCAGTGCTTGAACTATGGCGCGAACAGTAGCCCAGTATGCATTTGCGTCCATTTGCCGCGCTTGTCTATTCGAGCGTCGACAATGACAACGATGGCGACGACGCACGCTAGGCACCAGGATCATAGCAAATACCTCCCATGGCAAAAATATTGTCAACCGCACGGAAGCTAACCGTCCGCAAGCAGCAGCGCGCGAGAATTTGATCCTTTATTTTAATTAACTGCGGAAGAGTGTCCTGTCATTTAGTTTAGGGTGGATCTAATTAGAAAGTGCCGAGAGTATTTTTGATACATTTCTCGATCGGATTTGTTTTCTGAAAAAATCGGCGAATATATCTGGTCAGCTTAGAATCCAGGCACTTTATTCTGTATCACTGCCTCTAGTTATCGAATTTGAAATGTTTTGATATCGATTTGCCAGATATAGGAGAAGTAAAAAAAATCATCATTCAATCTCGACAAGGTCCAATCGAAATACTGCGAAAAAGTTTAAAAGTGGAAAAGTTTAACGTTGGAAATGTACTCAAGCTGTTTCGCAATCATAACAGTGTAGCCCAAAAGGTTCTAAACAAATTATCGTGCTGGAACTTTTGGGTCAGTAGATGTACTGAAAGATGTTGGGGTTTGTCAAGCGAAACCCCGCATTCTCGGACGGGGATGCACTAAAAAATACGGTGCTAGTGGTAGTATCGAGCAGGTGTTCATTCCGTGCCTCAAAGCAACCCAATAAGACGTTGAACCAGCATTTGATGACTAGAACACTTACAAGTAAACTGAACGACCGGGTTTTAATGAAATTTGAAGATGTCCTTTTATGGACGACCAAATCTCTCTTCAAATGAATTCAAGGCTGGTTCTCCGACAAAAGTTCTATCTGGCCACAGCACGAAGTGATGTCCCCAACCAAGTTTTTCAATATGTGCCACAAAGAGTCTGAAAGCATAACCTTAATATAATCACTGCAAAAAAAACGAAAATATCTCGCTTATACGGGGAATAATCTGGGAAACACAATATGAAACAGCCATATCTTGGAGAGGTATCTAAAGTTTAAAATCAAAAACAAATTAATAGTATTCTGTCTGAGTGTTACGCCTTTCATTTAAAATTGGTTTAAATAAGACTTGCACAGACTGAGAAACACGAATGATAGTTTGCTACTTACATACAGACACACAGACATTGTTCCGAATCGTTGAGCTGAGTCGATTGGTATATAAAACTCGGCCCTCGGCTTTTTTAATTCAATGTAGTAGACGGAACTTTCGAATTTATTTCTGTTGAATTTCCACATTTGCAAAAAGTGCTTTCTTTAATCGATCATACTGTACTTACTTATCAGCATTGTAAATACGTATACCTAAAACATTTCTCTAATGCAAATACGGCATTATAGAGGTTTGTTCTTATTCTGAATTAGAATCATGAGCTTCTTGCATTACAGACCAAGTTTTGTTACAGCATTTTTTGTTTTTTTTTTGGGAGCTATGCCACTTCGACCACTAGTCAGGTTATCTTTTGTCGCATCCCCTAATGGTTCTACATTAGAGTGGGACAAAAAATAAAATTCTGCTCCGAGCAACTTTTTGGGTACCATTTGGGCCCTGGAACAACTTAGCTCGATCAGTAAAACTATATTTTTGCGCCCACTGTTTAAAGTTTACATGAGATTTTGTATGAGGAAATCGACGTTTACAAAATAATTCATCCAAGAGACGCCCAGTGCTTCATAAAAATAAATCGAAGTGAAATTTTTACAGGAAATTTATCAAAGAAACAATGTTTCGAAAACCGCAAAACGATTTGACGATTGTGGAAAAAGTTATTGAGCAAAAATCGACTGATGCTCTGACGGTTGGAAAAATATTCATTTTTTCTAGCATCACTGCATTTGGCTGTCCAATTATATGAAAATGTGTTTTGACTTTCTCTTACTGTTTTTAAATCAATGATCTGAACTGTTTGGTCACTTCCCAAGAGTTTTGAGGGATAAAATAAGGCTTCTTTTGTACAAATTTGAAGAAAATTAAAAATGCTGCATATAATTCGACCGTCCGCAGCAGTGGTTCTATGACAATTGAAATTTTCATCAATCTTCAGAGAATCTGTCGATTTTTCCTTAATAACTTTTTCCACAATCGTCATATCGTTTTGCGGTCTTCGAGACTTTGTTTCCTTCATATTCAAATTTGATTTATTTTTAGGAAGCACCGGGCGACTCTTGGACGAATTATTTTGTAAAAGTCGATTTCCCCATACATCATCTCATGCAAGCTTTAAACCATGGGCGCAAAAATATAGTTTCACCGATCGAGCTTAGAATTTGCACAGTTATTCTAGGACCCAAATGGAACCAAAAAAGTTGCTCGGAGCGAAATTTTATTTTTTTCATGTAACCATGTCCCACCCTACTCTACATGTTACAAATTGCCCGAATGCAATGTTGTTGAAAGCTAGTTTTTAAGTCCACTTCCCAAGTAACAATTTTGGTTATATTGAAGTTTTATAGCGTTTAATAAAACTCATATATAAAACCGTCCATGCCTGCCTTATGGTTTTATGTACTTCCTACAGGTTGCTATAAACCCATGTTATGACTTGTTGGCCCAGTTTTATGGTATTCAGTAGAACCTGCCATGCGAACTACAATAGGAACAATAGTTTTATCACGGTTGTATTTTACTCTTTAAGTGTAATACTAAACCTACAGAATAAAATCTTCTTGTGGCGTATCAGTTTTGAGAGCCATTTTATGAGCGTTATAAAACCACCATAAAACTCTTTAAACCGTTCCTGAAAACGTCTATAAAACCGCTTTTGCTTTCCATGATACGGCTTCTTTTCACTGGTTGAACGCGTTGAATAAAATTTTATCAATGTTTTATTTCTCTATGCCGCATGATTCCAATCATTGAACCAAATGACAGACTGTTAAGCATTTAATTTTTCTCATAATATTGAATATTAAAGAAATACACCACCCAAACAAACCAGAAAGCCCATATTTGATAAATTTTACTTCGCGATTGGGTAGTTTTTCTTGAGGGCGACATTTTATTTCAACAAAACTTGATACACTTGAATAATCCTTCCATATCCCAAGCTGGTCATAACTGAGTAAATCATGCAGCTAATATGTTTATCATAGCACTTCTGCATCTATGTGAAGAGTGACAAGTTTTATGTTGGGATTAATCACTAGAGTTACTATATTAAGAGTTAGGCGGACATAAAAAACCGGAAAACTGGCAGCACTTATTTCAGGAAGAAAACACTGGCATCCCATGTAAATGTTCAAGCTCTAGCTTAATAATATCATTTTCGTCGTGAGTAAGAACTTTACATGCACGAATAGAAAAAAAACCAATTCGAAGATCTGATGATATGATTTCATACTTGTGCGCATATCTCCTCTTGTTACAGAAAAAAATTGTTCTTTTCGTTTCTCTACACTCGATAACATAAGATAAGAGTAAAATAGTTATGACCATAATCACAATACCTTTTCCATATACATCCAAAGAGAACATGTTATGTGACGTCATGCTCGAGTGGCTTCGGCATTTGACATGTTTAATTGGCTCCGCTCAGTGTCGCCGCCTAACTATGAATATAGTAACTATATTAATCTAATTAATGCTTGCCCTGTCAAAAAAATGCGGACGAACATGGTCAGGCGATTTAAAAAGTTTGACGTTTAACTCAACTCGCCTGTACTAATTGCCTCTAGGAACAAATGCAATTTGCAAATGCGATTTAAAGGCAATTTGAACACTTTGACAATTTTTTTGGCGGCTGAAAAGGACTTGGTTGTTTTTGCGTTTTTCAAACATGGCGGTTCATGTTTGGCTATTTTGTTTGTCTAGTGTACTTCATTTAGCCAACGAATGTGAGAAATTGTGTAATCGTGTGTAAGTATAGTGGAACAAGATCTCTGACCTAAAGTCTAAATGAAAGTCAGATTATGGTAAGTTTTGGTGTGCAATGCCAATTTCACCATTGATTCTTCCTATAGTTTGGTGGTGATTACCTAGTGTAGTAATAAGTTTATGTGAGTAGATAATGAATCAGAAAATAAGTAATATTTGTAATTTTCATATTAGGCAATTAAGGGCGATTAAATGGCGCGTTCCCTGGGCGATTTAAGGGCGGGTAGAGCGGCTAAAAAATGACGGCGGCAAATCGCCCAAATGTTGCATTTGAAATAGCCCCCTAATTGCCAGCAATTTGCTGGCAAATTAAAGGGCAATTAGCACATGCGAGTTTGCAAATAGCCCCCCGTTAGCCAGCAACTTACCCTTTTGACTGGGATCCCATGTAAATGTTCAAGCTCTAGCTTAATAATATCATTGTTGTCGTGAGTAAGAACTTTACATGCACGAATAGAAAAACCAATTCGAAGATCTCATGATAAATTTCATACTTGTGCGCATATCTCTTCTTGATACAGAAAAAACTGGTTCTTTTTGTATTTCTACACTCGATAACGCAAGATAAGAGTTAAATAGTTATGACCATAATCACAATACCTTTTCCATATACATCCAAAGAGAACATGTTATGTGACGTCATGCTCGATTGGCTCCGGCATTTGACATGTTCAATTGGCTCCGCTCAGTGTCGCCGCCTAACTATGAATATAGTAACTATATTAATCACTGCTTGCCCTATCAAAAAAATGCGGACGAACATGGTCAGGCGATTTAAAACGTTTGACGTTTAACTCAACTCGCCTGTGCTAATTGCCTCTAGGAACAAATGCAATTTGCAAATGCGATTTAAAGGCAATTTCAACACTTTGACAAATTTTCTGGCGGCTGAAAAGGACTTGGTTGTTTTTGCGTTTTTCAAACATGGCGGTTCATGTTTGGCTTAAGCTTAAAATATTTTTTTTAAACGATTGGCGTGTTCTCGCTTGTATTTTGTTTGTCTAGTGTACTTCATTTAGCCAACGAATGTGAGAAATTGTGTAATCGTGTGAAAGTATAGTGGAACAAGATCTCTGACCTAAAGTCTAAATGAAAGTCAGATTGTGGTAAGTTTTGATGTGCAATAAGAATTTCACCATCGATTCTTCCTATAGTTTGGTGGTGATTACCTGTGTAGTGATAAGTTTATGTGAGTAGATAAATAAGTAATATTTGTAATTTCAATATTAGGCAATTAAGGGCGATTAAATGGCGCATTGCCTGGACGATTAGGGGGCGATTTAAGGGTGGGTAGAGCGACTAAAAAATGACGGCGGCAAATCGCCCAAATGTTGCATTTGAAATAACCCCCTAATTGCCAGCAATTTGCTGGCAAATTGAAGGGCAATTAGCGCATCTGAGTTGGAAAATAGCCCCCGTTAGCCAGCAGCTTGCCCTTTTTGACTGAGTGTTGGTTTTGACTATTTTGACAGCAACTTTGGCCAAAATGGTAGATGAATGGTGGAAGTTTTTTCTATGTAACGGTGTCAAATTTGTCAAATTTGAGCAGCAAAATAGAAAACAAGACGAAAAATAAATCAAATATTTTATTTTTCTAAAGGATAATTCAATATATGTGAATTGTTCTGGTTATCATACAACGGATTTACATCACCAGAACATTTGACACTTGTGGCAAATGCATAAAAACAACCAACAATTTTATTGCATGCTAAATAATGCGATGCTCTACTGAAACATTATTAGTAGACTATAAGGTTATAGCAAAAGTCAGATATGTACACTGAGCAAAAAGCATCCGAAAATTTCATAAGTCTCGGCATATGAACCAACCTTCTGACGATGTCATTGAACGCTTTAGAATGTCATAGGCAGGCTTATGAATTCATTTATCTTTATTCATGCACTCCATAGACGTACAAATAATATATTTCATAAAACAGTCTTATGACTTCGCTTTTTCTGATGAAACCCATATGAGATCTGTTATTGATTCTATAAAATTGTATTTTGTTTTTCATAAACGTCACTTTTGTGAAAAGTTCATAATTGTTTCTTATGAATTCAGTACTGGCCTGGACGGCAAACCAGGAGTTAATAGTTTCAGCACTTTTTGATTATCGCTGTTTGAAACAAAAGAAGTGAGATTTTCAGTCAAATTGCAACAAAATTTTAAATTGTTTTTATGTTATTGAATAAATTACTGTGAGCATTAAATCTGTTTACATGGTTATGATTTTTACAGAAGATATCCGATTATTTGAAATGAAATAAGTTGGGCATATAATTAGTGTCGGACGCGTATTTTTAATTATCAAAATCATTTGAGAAGTAACAATCATTATCATTCAGTTGTCAAGTCCAGTTTCCCAGTTGTCTAAGCCCAGTTTCCCAAGAAATATTGACGAAGCGTTGCTCATTATGTACAAATTTTAATATTTAATGAGAGTTTTCTCTTCAATCTTCTGAAGGGATCTATACTTGGCGGTTAATTTGTCCCGAATTGAGTTCTACAAGATGACCACACGAATGAACTCATGAGGAATGACGTTCATGTTTGACAATTCTCAGTGATTGTTAAACGAAGTTCATCCGGCTCATTTTGTGTGGTTATGTCGGTTGGTGTAAAACCTAATATCCTCTCAAGGTTGATTTTTACTGTTGATTTTTTGTCTACTAAAAATGCTCGAGAAATGTCAGCCATGTTCTTTTTTTATATAAATGCACAATAATATTCATAAATAAAAAACTTATGGCATTCATTCGAACATTGTAATGAATTTCATAAGACTGTTCTATGGAAATCGTTATTTCTACTATGTTTTCTACTTATAAATGTCAGCAATTTTCATAAATGGGCACCTATTGCGTTCATTCGGACATTTTCATAAATTTCATAAGACTGTCTTATGAAAATAATAAGAGATGGATTTGGAAAATTTCCCCTCCAAATCATAAGACAGATTTATAAAACCCATTTAAAATCCTTATGTCTGAAAGTCATAAGACGTTTTTATGGAAATTCAATGTAAATTTTGCTCGGTGTACTTCTAGATAATGTCAGAACACGTTGAATTTGACGTAGCCAATCGAATAGAGTATCTTCTTTTGAAATTTCGTTTGGGAAGTATTGTGGTAATAGAAGCTTTTGAGCTTACTTGGCTCCGTGCGTATTAAATCGGCAAAATAGGCCTTTGCAACTCCAAAAAGAATTCCAAGTGTCAATTGTACCCAGTTAAGCTCAGCCGGAAATGAACCGGAATTATGTCTGGTTCCAGTTAGCATTTCGGCTCCAGTGTCACAGCCTATTCTAGTTTGAATCGGTTGTGTCACTAGAGCCGGGAAACGAACTGGAACCAGCCAGAATTCCAGTTCATTTCCGGCTTAACTTTACTTGATAGAATGTACTAGTTAGAGTAGAGAGGAGTCAAGTTGACCAGTTTTCTTTGGCGAGCTCGTGCGCTGGTATTTTTACACTGATTTTGACAAACAAGCAATCGTTGGATAGGTTATATGTTTGGCAACATGTGGCGGCAATGGTTTTTTGCTTGGCGAAATATATTTTAAGTTTAATCCGATAAGGCGAAGGCACTTTTTTCGATGTTTTAAAATCTAGGGGGCACGATAGGTCACTACATTCGAGGTTAAATTAAACAACGTGCACGCTTAGAAAATCCCCGTGTCAACTTTTATTTGAAGAGTATTAATACTGAAGATTACTTATAATTTGAATTGACGTCATTCATGTAAGAAAATGAAAAGTGGCAAATGATGTGAAAAATCATGAAACCGCGAAAGGAAATGTTGAAAAAACTTTTTTTTTGGAAGCTGCGTCTGGCTTTGTAATTACGAATGACTTCTTCGGTGTCCTCGTCGGCGCCAGAGTGTGGAATTGAAGTTGTTTATTCCGGCTCACGTAGTTGCGTAGCTGTCAGTAGTGCCTCAAAACGGACGTATTGTGCCTTTAAGCATATGTTGCATATTGATGTCCGTATTTTTTCAAAACCAAAAATATCGAAAAACCAACACAATACTCGTGAACGTATCCACTGGAAACAGACAGAGAAAGAATTACCGGAACGGTGAGAATGAAGAAACGGTGAAAATTCACCTTATTGGAACCAATGAGAAAAGATATGTCCTCAAGTAGAAATCGAACTTGCGATCTCACGTCCAAACAAGGAATATATAAACTCCATCAACGGTTGGATTTGTTGTTAGCATCTGCCTATAGGCTTTGAGGGCAGACATCAACATGCTCCTCCATAGCTCTATTCACTGACAAAGGTCTGGCGGCGACTAAGTTAGCTAAGGAGGCCAACAGTGATAATAAAATATCACAAGCCTGAACGCAGTACACTGGACCTAAAAATAGATAACGAGAGAGATTTGGCCCGATCGATGAGAGGGATCTGCTTATAGTAGACATTGGGGGTCGATGGGTCAATTAGGAGGTATTGGAGGCTGCTGCGGTGATCACGTTACTGTTGGGAATGTGATGGCATCATCGCAGTTCCTCGATGGTGAAGTGATTAACGCATCCAACTAGAGACTGGGAGATCGCAGGTTCGATTTCTGCTTGAGGACATATCTTTTCTCATTGTTTCCAATAAGGTGAATTTTCACCGTTTCTTCATTCTCACCATTCCGGTCATTCTTTCTTTTTCTGTTTTCTAGTTGAAACGCTCATAAAAATCCTTCAAAAAGGAAAAACAAAGACTCATCCCGAATAGAATGGTATCATACAATAACGTTACAATAAATCATTTTGTTATTATTAAGAACTTTTCATTGATTATTACCGCTATCGTAGAAACCTATCATAAAGCAATGATACCGCGAATCTTAAGGATGATAGTATTTATCATATTCGGAGTTCTTACGATACACTGAATAGGTCGTTAAGTATCATTACCATTCAAAAATGTATTTTTTCTCGAACATATTTTTCGAGCAATGATTCAAGAAATCGTTATCACCATACTTTTTTGTACAATGATTGAGTCTATAATAAAATGCAAGTTAAACTGATAAATAAAACTGTTCGCAGTTCGATTTGTCTGTTTAAAATCATTCAGTGGCCTAACGACAATCGGAATCATCCTTTGTTTACAAGAATATATTGTAAAAAATAGATTAACCAATAGCCATTTCTGGTATGATTGTGTGCATATAAACCTGTTTTGTTGACATTCACCGAGCAAAATTGACATTGAATTTCCATAAAAACGTCTTATGACTTTCAGACATAAGGATTTTAAATGGATTTTATAAGTCTGTCTTATGATTTGGAGGGGAAATTTTCCAAATCCATCTCTTGTTATTTTCATAAGGCAGTCTTATGAAATTTATGAAAATGTCCGAATGATCGCCATAGGTCCCATTTATGAAAATTGCTGATATTTATAAGCAGAAAACATAGTAGAAATAATGATTTCCATAGAACAGTCTTATGATATTCTTCACAATGTTCGAATGAATGCCATAAGTTTTTTATTTATGGATATTATTGTGCATTTATATAAAAAATAGAACATGGCTGACATTTCTCTAGCATTTTTAGTAGACGAAAAACCAACAGTAAGAATCAACCTTGAGAGGATATTAGGTTTTACACCAATCGACATAACCCCACAAAATGAACCGGATGAACTTCGTTTGACAATTCTCGGTGGTTTGTTTACATGGGAGTTACGTAAGTTTGAATGTAACAGATGGGCACCCGTTGCACTCGAACTCACGCAACTGACAAAGTAAATAAACCACCGAGACTTGTCAAACATGAACGTCATTCATCATGAGTTCATTCATGTGTAACCTCCGATAGACTATGGGCGGATAACGACTAGCAAATTCGCTTCGAGTGTCGAACGAGACTCTATTTAGCTCTGGGTCGGCATTGGCTCAAGAGATAGCAGGATTACTAGTCACTTTTAACATTATATTTATTACACTGTGGTACTTCCTCAACTCCACTCTCTTAACCTAACCACGTGGTTTCAAACTTAATATACTAGGTTGTACATGCTTCTTTTTCTCTTAACCTAGTTTTTGTCTCACCCTCATGCTGCCATCATCACCACATCCATGCGTTCCGCCTGCCGCTTTCCTCTATGCTCGTTACTATTGCTCGTGCGTTCGGAATGTCTCTTCTGTCCGTTCATTGAAGCTGCTCACGTAGTCGGGGTATTGTAGCACGCCGCGGTCCGCGTCCTGCGGGCCGCTCAGTTGGTCACTGTAGTGAAACCTGAGGGTTTATACATGTGGGGTCGACATCGAAAATCCTGATCCACCGGTTCCTACCGGCTCGACGTATCGTTCTGGATTAGCGATTGCTCACGGCGGTTTGACTGGCCGGGCTTAGCGGTCGAACTCTGGATTCGGTTCACCTCGTGTTCGGAACTGAGACGGATTTCTATCCGTGTAATATGGGTCCTGACTCGATTAACCGGAATGCACGTGGTTATGAGTCACTCGCGAACAATTTGTAAATTGTTGAATCACCGAAAACTGTTTCACCGTGTGTACTGTACAAGTGATCGATTTAGAATACCTCGAGGATTGGTGATGGCGTCCAACAGACTTCGCCGTTAAATGGTTTTGTGGCCCGTCAGCTATCTCCTTTCTCTGTCCAGTTATCACCACCCTTGTGATAACGGCGATCATATTATGGCATGGGTAGATATTCCCTGTGGTATCTTTGGTAGAGGTGATGGGCTGATTTTGAGGGGCTTTTAATCCATGCCGTATTGGTTTTCTTGGTAACCTAACCAGAACGGTTACACATGTGGTCATCTTGTAGAACTCAATACGGTACAAATGAACCGCCAAGTGTAGATCACTTCAGAAGATTGAAGAGAAAACTCTCATTAAATATTAAAATTTGTACATAATGAGCAACTGGGCTTGGACAACTGAGAAACTGGACTTGACAACTGCATGATAATGATTGTTACTTCTCAATTGATTTTGATAATTATAAAATACGCGTCAGACACTAATTATATGCACAACTTATTTCATTTCAAATGATCGGATATCTTCTGTAAAAATCATAGCCATGTAAACTAATTTAATACTCACAGTAATTTATTAAATAACATAAAAAACAATTATTTAAAATTTTGCTGCGATTTGACTAAAAATCTCACTTCTTTTGTTTCAAACAGCGGTATCCGAAAAGTACTGGCCTGAAACTATTAGCTTCTAGTTGGCCGTCCAGGCCAGTACTGAATTCATAAGAAACAATTATGAACTTTTCACAAAAGTGACGTTTATGAAAAACAAAATATAATTTTTTAGAATCAATAACAGACCTCATATGGGTTTCATGAGAAAAACTTATGAAATTCTTAAACGCATATATTGGAGCGTAGTCATAAGACTGTTTTATGAAATACATTATGTGTACGTCTATGGAGTGCATGAATAAAGATAAATGAATTCATAAGCCTGCCTATGACATTCTATAGCGTTCAATGGCATCGCACAGTGGCAGGAGGCTGGCCAAAACCTCAAAAATTTATTTTTGAAATATTGATATTTTATATTTTTCCTAAATTTCCAAGTATTGAATGATGTATATTCAAAATTTTATGATCATTGGATAAGAACACGATTTTTAACATGAGTTTAAACGTAACAAAGTCCGAACTTTTTAATGATTTTCATTTCCGAAACCACCATTGCTCTGTTCATTTCAAATGCATATTGCTCTTTTGATTTTGGTCCGATTTTAGCACAATTAGTTTCATTGTGTAGAGGAAAGAAAGAACTTGGTTAGTGAATAAAATACATTTGGTAAATTTGCATGGAACTATGACTTTTTAGTTTAAATATGTTGGAGGTGGTCAGATCAAAAATACTTTTTTCGCTAATGTATTCTGTACAAATTTCGGAATCATTTCGGAACGGTCACATAGTATACATTCTATGGGAAAAAACCTCTTCTTTTCGAATATCATGATGTCATTTTGCGCCTAGGTGCGCAAAAAGTTTTAAGGAGATGTTGAAGCTTTGTTGCTGATATGGAGGCGCATGGTGTTTTGTTTAATATAGTTAGACAATCTACAGTAAATCAACACGTTATACAATGGATTTAAAGTAGTGCTCTTCATTTTCTGTGATATTGCTGACATTGGTGAACAGTAACGGAAAATCTATCGTGAAAACGGGATCATAGCTACAAGAAAGGTTCAATGACACTGTATGGAAAAATGCATTTAATATTTTACGACTTTTGATATCAAAAATGAGCTCAGCACCTTAAAATTAGCTTAAATTGTGATTTTCAGCCAAATTAGGTAACATTTGAGGTTTTGTCCGACTTTTGTTTGAAGACCCGCCACTGTGCATCGTCAAAAGGCTGGGTGGTTCATATGCCGAGACTTATGAAATTCTCAGATGCTTTTTGCTCGGTGTTGTCGAATTCTGTGCCGATAAAGCAGGTTTATATACACTCTCAAATTACATTGATCAAGCTTCGTATTTATCTTGAAAACCATAGCTGAATCACACCAGAAATGGCTATTGTTCAATCAATTTTTTACAATGTTTGTTTTCTTGAAAGGTGGAGATATTTATAGAACTTTATAAATGTCATCCGCATTTGTGTAATACTTACTCATATGAGAATGATTCCAATTCTATCGATTTACAGGATGCGTTTAATTGAACATCGTTTGCAGGGAGAAGAAGCGAAGATGACATTATGGTACTGCCGCTTTATCCAATTGAGCTATTGCCGCGATCTAGCCAAACACATTTTTTCCGCATATTTATCTACGATCGTTCAGACTTTTGATACGAAATAAACCGATATGATGTCAGCGAATATCGCATTAACATTGAGTTAAAATATCATTTCTATTCCGGCCATTTTCAATTTGCATGACATTTTTCGAAAATGTTGGTTCTACCTTAGAATGCCTTTTTCATTAAAATATGTTCACTTTTTTAAACAACACCTCTAGAACAAATTTGTATTTTCATAACATTATAATATGAAATCCACTTCAGACACCAGAATATCCGTTTAGGTGTTGCTTCATACCAATAGTTCTTTATAACCAAAGATTCCTTAGACAAATTATTAGTGTTTGGTAAATCGTTTATTGATTTTTTTGCATACCTACTCGAAATGCCGGTTTTTGAATATGATACCAGCTCTAGTTTTCTTACGCTACATCCTTTTAATACCTTTACTATTCCTTGGCAAACATCAAAAAAAAATATTATAGTGCCTATGTTTTCTTTTAGCTAATTATATCAAACCGGTCTCTTACATTTTTCGCTAGTTTATATTATAAAAAATTATTGTAATCTTCAATTCGTTAGTTATACAAATAAACATAAAGACACGTTGCAATAGTATAAGGAGTTTGTATGCAGTTACAGTAGCACACATTATTTTTGTATATTAATCATTATAAAATATGTATTATAAATGTCAGAAGAATATTACTAATACACTGATGGTATATTCTTAATAACAAAATATTCGGAAGCGGTAATCTAGAATATATGGAGAATCGCACTGATAATTATAAACGATTATTTGTTCATCACAACGGTAAACGTAACTATAACACATATCATCCATTAATAATTGTTGATAATTTTTCTGTTCTGTTTTTCAAGTCGTCGTATTATACAATACTTATAAAATGAATGATAATTTTATATTGTATATGTAACGAATGATAAATTAAATGATAAAATATCTTATATCTACCATTCAGATTATCGTTACTCTAACTCGTATAAACTACAAACTGTTATGTAAGATACTTCTATTTTTTTTAATCGTTGCATGGTAACCGAATTATATGATTTTAGATAATTATAAAGGGAATGGAAAGTGTATAATTCGACTTATACACTGTAAGATTTATTTCTATTCAGGATGTCCAAACAAGGAATATACAATACTCGTGTTCAGCATTAATTTTTACGTAAGACCTACTTCACATTGTTTTACATTGATTCAATGTGCTGTACTGAGGACAAAAGATAATGCGTTTTCGCAGAAATACACACGAAGGAGTATCTGGGGTCGAATCCTGGCCAAAACTATTTTTTGCGGCTATTGCTGTTATTATGCCTTAATATGAGCTAAAAATAGAAAATAAATAGTTTTTGGGACAATTTGGCATCTATCCACCTACTAGTGCAGAGGTCAATTTACTAGATCCTTCCGAATACTAGGATTTTCGAGGTGATCTTTGTGAATACATTTGTTTTTCCCGATGCATGAACAGTTGGTCAGGATACCTGCGCACATATTCATAGATATACATTTTGCCAAACATAGTATTTGGCCCTACAGCATTTTGGCGTACCTAAAATTAGTGGAAATACCAATATTTTCAAATCGCTTGGAAATTGTGGATCGGAAAAGATCGGAAGAGATAGAATGTTTTTCGGATAGCCGGAATCTTGTTTCGTAATATTGTTACAGCAACTTTGCCGGATCTTGCCGTATAGTGTAACTTTTTTATCGTTCAAATTTGGAATAAAATGTTTAAAAAGGGTGTTTCTACTAAACACTACTATTTTCGGTTATTTTTAAGCTGAGGTTACACTAATAGTTGTGTTCAATTACGTTTGTTATAATATTGTCTTATTTAATACAAACATCACCATTAGAAAGCGATTTGGCTGGATATATAATAAAAATGATTGAAAACCTCTTAAAATATCACCATTTTGCATCCATGCAAAAATTATTTAGCAATTTTTGGCATACTCTTTATTTTGCCACAATATTCAGTATGCTTTTAGGTATCTAAAAAACGCTTTTAATCCACCTAACAGTGTGATGAGACATTTCTTATAACTCTTATCACTCTTTTCGGATATTATATCGTTTGAGAACATTTAGAACTTGATGCTTCGCGATGTTTTTGATAACACATACTACATGGGATAGTGGCAGGACTCAGAGAATCACTCAAATCAGCATAGGACAACATCAGTGCTAGAAATCTCAAACCAAATCAATGGGAAGGCGGAAAAATGGCCCATAAAATAGACATACAAACGAATTATTGCTAATGTTCTGTTAATAAAATATCTAAATTCCTCAATCGATGCATTGTGGTGGGAAAACTGATTTTTCTAAAGGGGTTATGTATATCGTACTGAGTCAAAAAAAAAATCGATTTTTTTTTGAATCGATTTGAAGTTTATACTTTATTCAAATTTCCTACGCGACTGAGAATTAAGAAATCAACGCTTTTTCTTGAAAAAAACCCACCATTCAAAGAAAATCAACAGTGCATATTTCCAGACTTGGTTTTATTTCCTATTTAAGAACTATTGTGTTTTTTACATCCTAGATTGCATGATTCAGTGATCGAAACCCAAAACTTCATGAAGTATTTGAAATTATTAAATTAAAATTTGTGTTTGCTATTGAAATTGACAAAATGATTGTATATATAGTATATAGTCCCTTTGGCGATTGTTTACTTTTTCGGTCCCACCTATCAGCATTGAAGTATCGCCCTTACGTTTTTTTACTATACCAATTTTACAATTGGTGGGGGTTTGGTGAAAATCGATCTTAATGTCTAAACGGCATAATTCCGAAACCGTAATTTTTGAAGTTTTAAAATTGTGCAGAATTAATTTTTCAGAAAATAGTAACAGAGCAAAAAAGTACCAAAGTCCAAAAAAATCAATTTTTGTCGAACGTTATTTTTTCGAGTTTACATCAAATCTCAATGTTTCATGCATTATAATGTCATTTGGCATCAAAAATATAAATTTGATTTTGAAAGTTTTTCTTTTCAGTTTATATGGGAATTTGATGTGTGATTGCACTCTTCAACTCGTAACTCCGGAACCGGAAGTCCAATTAATAAAAAATTCAATAGCAGCCGATTGGAAAATTGTACCTTTCATTTGAGCTTAACTTTGTGCAAATCGATCCAGCCATCTCTGATTAACAGAGGTCACATTTTTTCCACATACACACATACATACATACAGACATACATACACATACAGACATTTTCCGATCTCGACGAACTGAGTCGATTAGCATATGACACTCGGCTCTCCCGGTCGGGATTAGATCGACGAAGGGATTAGAGTGAATGAGAAAGGCAAAAACATTTTTAGCAAATGTTGAAATTTATGCATTTTTTGGTGAGCAGTTCTATGTTTCATAGACATTAAATCAATTTTAACTTCGCTTCCTATTAAATAAAGATCCTTGTTACAGTACATCTCTACAAAAACGAGATCAATTTGAAAATAAATCTGAGGATTATGATTGATTACAGAACTTTGGGATTTTCTATTGGAATGTTTTCAGGCAGGAATTTGATAGTGATGCTATTAGACAACTGTGAAATCAAGACCAAGAGATCAGTTACATATCAGAACCCCATTCCGACAATTTATCAAAAGTCATCATGATGTTTACAACAACAGGTTATCAATCTACGGATCAGATAATTGTTATTGTAATATTGAATTAAATCAGTCTGCATCAATAAATTTTCAACTTCAATCCATTTTTTTTTTGGGTGTGGTGGGGGGGGGGGGCGTTTGTATGATGTTAAACCCCAAAACCTTCTCTTGGCTACGCCGTTGCTTGGAGTTATTTATTTCGATTTTCATTTTCCGATATGTTTCAGATCGATCTGATGGTTATAAGTTAGAAAAATTGCAGTCAGAAGGTTCGCACAAATGAACATTTTTTTACTGATAAGTTATCAAGTTCCTTCCAGACAACTTGGAAGTGTTCGGTGATTATTTCTAGCGGTTGTAGATAGTAAAATGAAATACAAAATTCGTTTTATCGAAATAATGTTTGGCTTATTTCAATGGATTATTACTATATTGAACAATTATTAGGTGACAAAGAGTAATCCACAAACAAGAAGCCATCACTTTTAAAGTATTCAAAATAGATATTTGAAGTCTTCAGTAAAGTTATTCGCAAAAGTAAGAGCTACAAATTTGCTGAAGACATCATTTCGATATAATCACTTCCAAGAAAATTTGTAAAAATATCTCACTCATAGGGGGATTTATCAGCAAAACCATAATACCAAAAGAAAGGGCATATTGCCTCCATTAAATTCTCCGAAGATACTATTGACCTAAAATAAGCCGTTTTGGCGTTAATAATAGATTACATGTTTTTGGTCATATTTCTGGCAATGGGAAAGGATAAAAATCTTTCGTCCGCACTTAATGTTAAATATCTCTTTTGATAATAGTCCGATTTTAACGATCTATAGCTTATTCGAAAGGTATTTGTTAAAGCTGTCTAAAAACATATAAATTGTTAATCTATATTGTCAATTTCGGCAGATAATTTAAAAAAACTGCAAAAGACGCCATTTTTGCGCATTCAAACATTCATATCTTGGAAAATAAACATCAGAATCAAAAACAAATTAATAGCGTTCATACTGTTTTTTAGTTCTTTCATTTAAAATTGGTTTGGATAAGATCGGTTCAGCCATTGCTGAGAAACACGAATGAGAATTTGTCCGTTACATACACACACACACACACAGACACACACACACACACACACACAGACATTGTCCCAAATCGTCGAGCTGAGTTGATTGGTATATAAGACTCGGCCCTCCGGGCCTCGGAAAAAATCTTGAAAGTTTGAGCGAATTCTATACATTTCTTTTATAAGAAATGTAAAAATATAACTAAATAAAAAATCGAAAAAAAAATTGGTTATTGGCCAAGAATTTGTTCTAGTTCTCCTCTGTGCGACGCCGTAACTAATACAGCTGATCCACAACAACAACCAAACTGACAGTCGTCAACGATGTTCTCTACCGTGTATCTAATTCACACAAGATGAGCGACCTCTGCAATATCCTATTTGACCCCATTATACTCTATACAGACTTGTACTCTCAGTACTGAGTAAGTTATGAATAGATAATAGAACTAGTGAAGCGCATGTATACATAATTAGAAATATTCGTCGCATTCGGTATATTTTCGCCGAGTTTTCAGGTGTGGAGTTTTGAATACCCCAATATAGGATTACGCCAGATTTGGGATAGCTTTGGCTAATAATATAACAATATTATTAACCAAAAAACTTGACTTGGTGAAGTTCTGAGGTGTCACAAAATTACAATTTCCAACTATGATAAAACATTGGAATTTCGTTAATTGAAACCTGAAAAGGTACCTGGGTACCCTGTCGGACACATGACGGGTACCCATGTCGGACATAATTAAATCATCGATAGTCAAAATCGATTCTGTTTGGGAAGCAATGGCATTGTTTTGCCGAAGACTACCAACGACATTGCAGATTTTGTCTTTATTAAATCAAATCTTTGGAAATTTCAATAATATTTTGCCTAGTAAATATAATCCATGGTCTAGTACATAGTACAATACATTTTAATCTATGGTTTTAAATTTACAGTAGAAGACTGGGGGATCCCCATAGACGTTCCTCCATTTCGTCATCCATCCAGCAAGAAAAAACTATTTTACTATTTAAAATGTATGTAAAATAAACCTGTTATATGATGTCTCTGTTATGTTGAATACCAACACCATCAGAACACAGCTGGTGTGTGTTGTTGTAAACTCGATGTCCGTTATTTAACCATGTGACACTTTTCGGTTCCATTTGCTGTTCTTCGTCATGCTGTTTCTACGGTAGTTTAAACGATCTACCTGTGACAGTTCCAATCTCTTCTCGCCGAACAGTACTGCCTTGTGGTACCAGTTTCCGGCACCGCGGTAGACAAATATAGCTACCCGAGGCATGTTGTGTAAACAGCACTTCGTCGTGTTGCTTCTATTGGTACCAACACTACAAGCGCGATCACTTTTGAATTCTGTGGCATATGTGTCTACCCGTAGTTTGCTGTCGAAACACCATCTGTCAAGGATGATGTCAGCCACGCCTCCGACGTCTCAACTTTCGAGTCACAATGAATGAGTGTTTCCCGTGTATCCAACGCGTATAGCCCCTCGTAATTTGCCGTTCGCTCAAGAACAAAAAAATTTTCAGTTCGAGCCATAAACTATCTCGTTGCGAAAACTACTAAGAGAACTCATTGATAGAACAAGCTCAAAATGCACAACCTTCCATGCACACTGGCGCCACGTAGTGACAAAATGTTTAACCAAACTTCCTACCTTAGGTTACAGAATAACTAAATAGTATATGGCAACGATTCAGATAATTGAAATCTCGCGATATAGAATCTCATGAAGTCCTTTTTAAGTGAGTTCATTTTTTACAGTGTTATATATAATATTCCCACGGATCAGTTAGGCTCCTTGTCAAAATTAGGTTAAAAGAATGATTCCTTTTGTCAATCTTATGCTTTAAATACATTGTGAACACTGTGACAAACAAGCAATTGAAATGGTTACCGTCGTTTCATATTCTAATTCTTGTTTTATCGTCTAAATTCAAGCTTTCCATTATCACAACAAGACATAATCATTAAGATCTTCAAGGTCTCATCTCAGATTATTTCGAAATGATATCACTGTACGTAAGAATATTAGCACAAGTGGACAACAACTTGTGTCCATCAATTTTTTATTCGCGTTAGAAGCTTGTACCATTTTGTTTTTCACAATTGAAATAGTTAGCCTCTTACTGATAGTTTAGTTTGCGCGTGTATCATCTCCTCGTACCGGTATCTTACTTTCGAACCACACATAGATGCTAAAAGATAAAACGAACACAACTGTTACTTTGTCGTTATTCAAGTATCGCTTCACGAATGCTCAACAGTGTATTCTCTGGAACGTCACACAACCACCCTAACTCCAACAGCCAAGAACCAAATTCATGTCAACAATCCCGCAAATCTCGGTCCTTTTTCTTATTGCCTCAAACAATAACAGCAACAACGTCAACAGCAGCAGCAACAAAACCTTAGCCTAAACCGTAATGGCGCAGTTGAGCGTGGGCAGGACGTCATAAAACTTCATACAATCCCGGTCGCGCGCGCGCTTGGCTCGTGGACCAGCTATTCTTTCCTGCTCTTCGAGTACCGTGCTCCCAATGAGGAACCGCTCCGTCGCTTGTCCGTACGCCAAAAGCGCAGTCAAATGCACGCTTACCGGGCGAACATGAGTGTGTCTCCGGGCCGCACCGCATCACCCCGCGAACATGGGAAAGACCCCGGAGACCCAGAGGGATATTTATTATAATTTTGTCATCTATCTGTGTTGAAGCCTGAAACCACTGCGACAATGTGCGATGGTTGCGCGAAGGTGATTTTATTCCATAAAGTGTAGGGTTTTATTATAATTTGAGGTAATTCTCCGGTTCAGCATAGACCGGCTGAATCTGAATACTGGCTGTTGTCACCTTGTCCTACTTTGCGTTAGGTAGCAGCCAATCCTTACCGCTCCAAAGTTATCACATCCAAACTGGCACCGATTTCGAATATTCAGCAGTCGCAAAACAACACGCGAAATGTTCGAAACAGATCATAAATTAAATTAGACATAAATTTCTCCCTGCCAATACGTTCAACAAAGATGTCCGCAAATCGAAAGGTTTTGCATCTGCTGCGGCAATTATTCAGCTTTTCCGGGAAAGCGCCGTCAATTGCGACTCCGAACCATTGATCATTGCTAAACTCACACCGAAATTAACCCGTCCGTCAAAGTTTTGCCCTGTTTGGAGGCTAATAGCAGGAGGAAATCCCGCAAACAGTCAACATGTGGTCTCGTTACCAATCCGGCAATCCTTCGGCAATAGGAAACGAAATAAAATTATTCAAATTAATGGAGTGCGAGAAAGAGAAACGTTTAGCGGAGAAATCTGTTGTGGAGAGGGCGACGAAAACGCAATCTGCGGGAATATCGGTTTGAATCTTTATTGGCCGCGAGATAGGAAATGAAATCGATGCCAGGTTCGTAGCGGCAGTCGGCCGTGCCCGTCGCTTGAGTTGATATAGCACGGACAGAGATGCATTCATAGTAGATGTGCCAATTCTTGCATGCAGGCTGTGCGTTACGTTTTCTTCGTTATAAGGGCAGGCATGTTTTCTTTCTAGTTTTTGAAATATGGGCGATAGAGCTTTTTCGTTGTTTGCACTGCATGGACGAGCGAGGTAGGTTATTCCAAAGTTCCTTTTTGGTCAAAACGGATTTTTATTCGCACTGTCGAATTCTTCATATGCATTAATTTTTCGTTCATGTTTAAGCCTATCACCGAGGTCAAAAAGATGACTTCACCATGTGAATTTGTTTTATAATTGTTTGTTTCTCTGTGTTTTTAGTTCTCTCTTCCTCTATGATCAATACAGAATCCTCTCTCATTATCACGTCCTTCAGTAATAAATGAACATGGAATTCGCTCGTAGTATTTGCTGCCGTCGAATTCTTCTTTAGCCATTGTTCCTCAATATCGTGCATAAACTGTAAAGACAGTACCGTCTTTATGCATGGGCTCACTGGGCCAGGGCCAGGGGCCCCGGGATTTCGGGGGCCCCGCACTTATGATGAATATAAAATCATTCAATAGACTAAATTTCAAAAAATATTTGTTCATAACTTTTTTGTGTGGGGATAAAAATAGATCTGTAGCAGCTCAGAATCGCATATCGCACCGTAGCATATATGATCAAGACGTTTAAAGGGCATCATAGCAGTAGAAAGCGAGTCACCGTATGACTATTGAACCACTTCAAACGTCAATCCAACATTTTGATTCAAGTTTCAATTTATTTTCAATAATCAAACGTTTACTACACTAAGTATACAACGTTTGGAAGGTACCGAACCTTAGCCAACCAACCAGAAAACCTTGTATGGCGAGCGATCTGCGAACGTGGAAAAATATTTTTTTCTTTAGATTCATCATACCTGAGTCTGTAAATGGACAAATCCATATGGAAGCGCCTAAAAGTGACTTTTGAGGAATTCCACGAAGATCCGTCCGAAAATCTCTAAAATCGTGACCAACCATCTTAGACACACACACAAAAACAAAAATTTATGATAAAAATTCAAAACCTAAAGAACGAAAACCTAAAGAGAAAAGAAACATTTTGTATGTGATTTTATGATGGAGAAATTATCAGCAAAAAAGTTTTTCTAACAATAACTTTATGCATATTTTAAAATTTTATACTAATTGACATACAAAACTGTAATTTTTTCACAAAATATAATTCTAAGTATCATTTTAAATCAAAATGGATTTAACAAATATCTTCCAAAGGGCGATAGTTTTCGAAATATTTGGAATTTTGCTCCAACAAAAACAATTAAAAAAGTTTTCCTAACAACAACTTTTGACAATTTTTTAGAATTCATACTATTTGCAGTCAAAAGTAGAACTTTATTTATGAATATGATTCTAAACGCCATTTTAAATCAAAATTCTTATAACAAAAATTTTCTGAAATGCTGTAGTTCTCGAGATATTTTAAATTTTGTTTTAACAACACAATTATTTTGTTTTAATACGACCTTTTCAGAAGTCATTCGTGTTTCTCCATCAACAACAATTGGTTTTTCGTAAGGCTCATAACATTTCATGTAACTACATGAATTAATTGTTTTTGTTGGAGCAAAATATCAAATATCCCGAAAAATATCACATTTTGGAAGATATTTGTTAAATGCATTTTGATTTAAAATGACACTGTAATAAAATTACAGTTTTATATGTCAATTAGTATGAAATTTAAAAACATGCATAAAGTTATTGTTAGAAAAACTTTTTTGCTGATAATTTCTCCATCATGAAATTACACTCAAAATTTTTCTTTTCTCTTTAGGTTTTAGTTGACAAAATATAAAAAATTAGAAAAAATGGTTTTTTTGCAATTTGAATTTTTATCATAAATTTTTGTTTTTGTGAAAAATGACACAATATTTTTTTCAGTGTATATTTTTTTCGTGCATATGTATTCATTCCCTGTAACTCGTTCTCAGATAGTTTTACTGTATAAAATAATGTAACCGAACATTTTTTTTAAATCATTGCACGTAGAAACGTTTGCGCCCTTTTGAAAAATTGCCCTTGTATCAGAATATTGCAATTACCGGAGAAAATCATGGAGATTCATAAACCGAACACAAATGTAAAGTTTCGTTCGAATCGACGATGGTCATATTTTGCGGTCGGCCGGCTTCTCATGAAATCCCTCTTTCGTTACTATGTTTCAATTACCGCAGGGTTCTACTGTTTCGATTTTGTTGGCTATTTTCGGCAAATTTAAGACTAAGAGACAAGGAAAGCAATTAAATTGAAAGACGGCTAGGTATCCTAGAGTGAATCAGTTATAAACTTAGAATGGATAACTAGGACTAGGCAGGCTTATATGAACATGATCGAAAGGAAATGTGAAGAGTCCTTTGCCTTCTGCTAAGTAGGAGTTGGGCGTTGCACCCAAGTCTACCGCATGGTCATTGACAATATAACTCATCATCATATTTTACCGTCGACGCTGACTTAGTGGCTTTAGTTTCACTTTGTCTGGCCAATCTTATACTGGCACAAAACCAATAGTGGTTTTTCATAGTGCATCCGCCCTATCTAAAAATATAATCCATCATGAAGACGAACGTTCATGGAATCCCAAAAATAAGTTTGAAAATACCCTTTTGAAAGTATTTACACCTATCGACCCTGGCTTTACTCTTGATTTGATTAAATTAGTCACGGCAAATGTACCTACGCTTGACGATATTTAAAGGACCTCGAGTATTTTGTAGCGTAAATATTTTTATAAATATTCACGTATGGTGCTTAACACAGGCAGTTCTCCTAGCTAAATTCAGAACCTCAGCTTTTGGACAAATGGCGAATGCTAGGCGTCGTGACAAGGTGCACTCGGCGTCTTTTATATTTCGACTGTTATACATTCCTGCCATTGAAAAAAAATGTACCGATTATATTGATAGATTCGAGTAATTTTTGTGTCGTTTTGAAAGCAATTTTAAACAAACTTTACGCGATAACTAATGTATTGAACACTTCTTATATCGAATAGTGAGCATGTTAATGGTTGTCTTCTAAACGCCAATTTGTTGAATAGAGATACTTTTGTTATTACCAGTTCACTTTCGATGCCTCCCCAAACCGGTCAAAATGATCGCATCACAAAACGTCTGTCGTAATATATAACAAAAATCTACGTCATCATAAATTCGTGCAATGAGACAATATTGCAAAAAACCGTTATTTCCATTCCGGCAGAAAGTAATACGAACAAAATGAACGAATCTCGTGACGATTTGCGCTTGAACTCCAAATAATACAGATTGATTTCAAAGGTTCCCGAATTCGGCCATCTGTAGGCAAAGTGGAATATTCATTAAAAGGAAAAATGTGGTTTGTTCCAAGTCGGAAGATGACTCCGTTTAGTTTCATTGTATCATGAACATCACTAAACGAACCAATGTTGGCTATGTGCAAACTACATTCCAGTATTCCAGAAATTATAAACAACTGTGCGCTTCGGAGTATGTACAATGAAATTTTTGAAATTTTTTAATTGTTCTACAATGAAATTTTCGCTACACTACATAACGTCCCAATAATGGACGTTTAAGGCACCCTACCCCAACATTTCTCCTTCTTGATGGAAGCACCCTTAATCCTCAAATAACATCTTCCAACTATGAAGGTCAGATAACACCGCACAATGGCTGGAGGCCGAACAAAACCTCAAAAAGTTATGTTTGAAATATCAACCTTTCACATTATCCCTAAATTTATCATGTATTGAATAATATATTCCAAATTTTATTATCATTGGATAAGAACACGATTTTAACACCAGTTTAAACGTAGCAATGTCCGGACTTTATAATGATTTTTATTTCCGAAACAACAATTTCTATGCTCACTACAAATGCATGTTGCTCTTTTGATTTTGGTCCGATTTTCTTACAACTAGTTTCATTTTATAGAGACACGAAAGAACTTGGTTTTCGATTATAATATATTCACTAAGTTTGCTGGGAACTATGACTTATTCGTTTTATTTTGTTTGAGGTGGTCAGATCAAAAATCCTGTTGCCATTAATGTATTCTTTACAATCAGGCGAAACATTTCGGAATAGTCACATATTATATATTCTATGGGAAATTTCCTCTACTTGTCGAATATCATGGCCTCGTTCTGCGCGTAGGTGCACAAATGGGTTTAATGAGATTGTAAAGTTTTGTTACTGATATGGAGGCGCATGGTGTTTTGTGCAAGATAATTGGCTAATCTACAGTAAACCAACACTTTATACAATGAATTTAAAGTAATGTTCTTAATTTTTTATGATATTGTTGATATTGATGAACAATAACCGATAATCTATCATAAAAATGGGATCATAATTATAAGAAAGGTTTAATGACACTGTATGTAAAAATGAATTTTTGATTTTCAGCCAAAACAGGGAATATTTTAGGTTTTGTCAAACTTTTGTTCGAAGATCTGCCACTGCGCATTATATGAGAACATGAATAATGAGAATGTAGCATAGTTAATAAGTCCATTTCATTGTATGCAGCTCACCTGAGCTCGAACTCACACCATCGCATATAGGGGAACATGGGGAGACATGACCAAGCGAAAAATTTTATTATTAGCTATGAAATGTTCTATTAGGTACCTAAAATTGTTTCAAAAATCTTTTTATACTTGTTTCGACCCTTTAAAGTAATTTTGAAGGTTTGGAATGAGAAATACTTTCCTTATAGAAAATATTCCGTATTTAATAAATTTGTGTTTAATGATGTAATTTTTTATCAAACTTTGTATGGACATATCTACTCGACTAATAATTACTTTTTGATTACTCATATATTATCTTATTCCTTAAGAAATGGTGAAATGGTTTTACATAAATCGAAACATTGGAATGGATATTGTTAACATTTGCACGACATTTTACACAACAATTAATGTTGGGGAGACTTGACCAAGATTTTACGGGGAGACTTGACCAAGTGAAAATAAGCTGAATAAAGATTCAAAATTTCTGATAGTTACTATGCTGTGGTAATGTTAAACAAAGTTAGCAGTAATATGGCTGATTTCGTGACGTGTGAATAAGCAATGTAAGTAGTACAGTTAATCCTTAAAAGGAAATGCATAAAAAATCGAAATTTATGAAATGCAAACCTTTTATATTTTTACTGGTACTTAAGGATCTCGACAATATGTAAAAATACGAAGACAGCATGTTTTATGTCTTAAGTAATTGTTTTGATTTTACAAAATTCTCTTGGTCAAATCTCCCCAGGCCTTGGCCAAGTCTCCCCATGGTGGAGAGACGTGATCAAAAAAACTCATCTCTGAAAAACTTTTATAACTTTGGAAAAAGTAAACTAAAAATTCTACAAAAAACCATGAATATGCACAATACTGCTGCGCATTATTTTTAAATGAGTTTTAAAGGATTGAAAAGGTTTTTAGACATTTACGTAGGTTTAACTGAAAACCTGGTCAAGTCTCCCCATGTTCCCCTAGTGTGTTAGGCCGTTTGCCACCATCGAGCAGATCGGCAAGAAAAACCAGCAATCTTTCAAGATGTACTCAGTTAATCTTGCGTTTTCGACGATATTTAGACATCGGCAACGACCCGTGTTTGTGGAAATCTGAAATAGTCTTTGTTCTCCGTATACTTTGAATCCCTCTTTAATAACTCGTTGTACTCGTATGACAAAATATTTACTTTTGAGCCACCCAAATAAGTAGTAAAGAAAATTTCTTGTACATTTTGTGACCATAAAAGAAATTCTGTGCACAATATTTTTTTTTATATTATTAACCTTCACAACAAAATAATTATTTTTGAGCCATCCTAATGAAGGTTTTATATCCATTCATGCCCATGCTGTTTGTGGACAGCAACGTTTTTAAACAGCTATAACTTTTGATTGAGACGAGATTTGCTCACAAAAACAAGTAAGGCTAAGTGATTATTGCCTTTAATTTGAGTATTAAAAGTTGCAAGGATCATCTCTAGTACTGAAGTTATTGCAATTAGTCTAATTGGATTCCGATGGAGCAGTGCTGCCAGGGACAGTTTAACGTTGACGACGGAAAATGATTTTTTCATATATCTTTGTTATTGTTCAATATTATTGAAAACTGATAAAACTTATCAATTTAGACTGTCGTTGGCTACGTTTTTTACGTAATTGGACTATTGTAATTAGTCTAGGAGAGTTGTATTGAGCATTAGAAGGTAAAAATGGACCAGCTTCTAACACTGCCATGAAAGCACCTATCTTTATGAAAATAGACTTTTCGTTTTTCTTGACCCCACTGTTTTCAAGGAACAATTGTTTTGATACCCTACATGTACAAGAAAAAAGTTGGGCATGAAAGGGTTAAACAAATGTTAAAATGAAAAATGATTTAACGCGCGAAAATTAATATACAAAAATTTTAAGAACAGTTTCGATAAAATTGATATTTTTGAGGCACCCTAATGAATGGTAAATGTTTATTTTTAACCCTTAAATGCGCAATGTTGTTTTAAAACAACATTGTAAAAACCATCTCAAAATTATCGTAGTAACGTGATAAAGCTGCAAGACAATTTTTACGACATTCGAAAAAAATTGGTTTGCGCCTTTAAGGGTTAATATGTTTGAATATCAAAAACTCATTCAGCGTCTGATTTGAATCGACACGGAAATGTTTTGATTTTAGTCATCCTTTTGTAATAATTCGGTCCAGTATGCAATAAACCATAAAAATTGAAAAATATTCAAATTGCTCAAACTTTTTATAAAAAATCGTTGTTTTTATAAAAAATTCGTGAGAAACATTTTATTTCGCATCTCTCGACATGCTTATCGTTGAAAACGCTTGAAAAGTGCCAGAGTTATTAAATTTTTCCTAAATTTAAAACTTGCTTGCATGAGCTTTTAAGCGAACATCTCATAAAATGCAATATGCACCATGCTTAGTCCTGTCACTAAGATTGTGTCGGATTCTGATGAGACGAAGTCGAAACGCAAATTCCAGCACTAATTTAAACGAATTTAAAAAAAATTATAAAATTAATAGAATAAATTAAACCTCTCGAGACGCAACCCGATCCGAATGAAATAACAATATTATAACAGAACGCAATTTTTGTAGCATATTGTGGTATAAAATAAGTTTCGTTAGTAGATAAAATAGCAGAAATTTATAACAAGTGACGATGTGAGATATAGTTTTGAAATATTTCTGTTATGTGTTTCTGATCGGAAAGTTTTTTGTGTTTCTGATCGGAAAGATCAAAAAGTGCTATTCTTTCAATCGAATCGACCTCCCCTCGACACCAGGCATTGAAGTTGTCGCTTGCCAAACCAGAATCTTTGCCTTTAATTTCGAGTCCACTCAAGAGCTTCCTCCGGAGGAAGATTATGGGTTCCTGGCTGGCTTGATTCTCGATACCGCGATTCAAGCTCAGACTAAACCATCTCCTTACAGCAATATGATCCAACAGATTGAATAACGAATTTCGCAATGCTTGTCAAGCTTTCCACGAGATGGTTTGTTTGAGAAAGAGCGTGTCAAATTGTTTACAACTGTTGGAGAGAAATTTATCTGTCACGAACGATGAACACTTTTCCTCCTTGACTCCGATTGGCCTTCCATTTCATTGTCCAGTTGTAACTTCAATACTGCATGTTGCACCCTCCTCACCCCGTAAATCATATGTATATAATGTCTATATTTTAATATTATATAAATGAATTAAATACATAAGTATGAATTAAAGGATATATAATTAGATAAATAAATAATTCCCTCTCTGGAAGTAAATTAAATGAATAACAAATTGTCAAATCAACATGTGTCCTGTAATTAATGTTCACAAATGTATGTAGAAGGGAAGGGCGCGTTAAATTTTTTACAACGGTTGGAGAGAACTGCCCAAGTAACAATTTAGGTTTTATAGCACACTACAAGTGCAATTTAAGTTTTAAGAATGGCTTCAAGTGTGCCAAAAAACCACAATTGTTACTAGGGTGTACTCATAGCTTGCGACGAGTACCTTTCCTGCTTAACTCCGATTGGCTTTCCACTTATAGTCCAGTTGTAACTTCAATGATACCCTGATGCGCCCTACTCACCCCATAGATAAACAACAAGTATATAATGGAAATAACATAATGTCAGGCCGATTGAAGAAAATATGCACGTCGGTTGAGCTGCACTAAAATGCAAAATGCTTCTATTAATTGATCAACTCTCGACGGAAAAAAGCAAAAGACAAATCATAAATCCAATCGACATCAAATTTCAACATTCAACTCTCGATCGATTTACATACGCGGTTACCGACTGTACTAGGTTATACAGAAACACCCTTCGAAGTTCCACCACCCGGTTCAGTTCTACAGTTCAGAAATTTGAATATTTCATTCATAACAACCAACCCCCGCTGAGCTTGTCATTCGAACCCGTCTCAGTGCCCCGTTCACCAGCCCGACCAACCATCGCCACTATGCTGCAATGGCTAGTTAGGATATCGATTTTACTATAAATTTCAAAATTTGTGAATGAAGTTGGCTTTATGAATGAAATCATGTTCGCCTCGACTCAAGCCAGCCATACAAATGGTAGAGCAGCACAACTGGGAAAAAGGCCGCGACGCGACGCGAGGCCCGGCCAAGGGTTTACGTGGCGAGAGGGCAAAAAAGGTCCCGCGAGACGAAGTTGGCTTATAAATTATACAACCCAGCATTTAGGGTGAGCGAGAGGCACTGTGCCCTACAACTCCTCCGCAAAGTGTTGGCACAGATTTATACTTCAAAGTCGTACGGACTACGAACCACGGCACCGCCAATTCGTTGAAGTTCCGTATCTTTTCCTACTGATGAAATCTCCAATTGCAATCGTACGGATCGGATCCGAGTGTCTGGTTGTGGTATGGATTCAATGCCCTAGAAGCGAGCGGAAAAGCCCCTCGTTGTCATAGCCATCTATCAAATTATGGCACCTACGTACCTACGGTTTTTAATGGGCAAAACATTTGAAGGCAAATAGCCTGTCACCTCACCGCTCGTCGTATACCCGTACTCACCTTTTTAAGACACGGGCGTCAACAGGGTGTTTGTTGGTTGGGGTGTTGTATCGATTCGATCTTTTGTCATGTAATGTGTTTCTAATTTTTGTATTTTGGTAACGTATTTGTGTTTACAGAATCATAATAACACTGTGACCCAATTGCAACACAAGTGAACAGAGCCGAACTCAATATAGACTTTTAGCCTTTGGATGGTTCAGATGGTTTGATGCTATTTTCTTTTGAGAAATGACTGAAATTCTTTGAAGTGACACCATCAATCATGGTGACTAATTACCAAACTTACCAAACACCTCTATAAAATGGGAAATATTTTATGTACAAATTATGCTGAAGATACTATAGCTCAAAAGTCGATTGTTCGAGATCAAAACAACTTCGATCACGTAGCTGAACAACCAATATTAGAAATCTAATGTAAACAAAACAACATAATAAAATATAAGAAAGGTAAAGTATTGTGTCATTGGAGACCCCATAAGAGGTCGTTCACCACTGAACTACTATGCCTACCGCCCTGCGGTACCACTTGGGGTAAGAACAACCTTAGCGAAGATCGGTGAAGTAATGGAATCTTTGGCCCCATGCTGACAGGAAAGGGGAACCAGGATGAGCGGTGCTTCCTACGTCAAGGGGCGGCAGAACACTACAACCCAACGATGGAGCTATGAACCAGTAGGCCATACGATCGCCCGAGAAGGGCACCCGAACTACTACTGCTCGTAGTATGGGCAACAATGCGAACGACCAAAGACTGGAGGTGATACAGTGGGCTTCTAGGGGAGATGAGTAGCTATCGCTACGAACGAACGGAGAGAGCAGCCATGGCAGGGAACGCTGTGAGAAATGCTGCGACTGGAAGACGCCAGCCGCTCACCCTCACGGGAACACAGAGGCGTAGGATCATGTGGACAACGCAGATAAACAAATTCTTGATCCACGCCTACTATCTCTGCACAGCGCTTGAGACCGACATGAGCGGACGACTTCAAATACTCGAGATGTTCGATGACGCGTGCCCAAAGTTTGCCGGACGTCTGAATCAAAACGCAGTAACGCAAGGCGCTCACCCCAGCGAAAATCGATCTGATTCAGCAGGAAGTGCAGAGCTGAGTAGAAGGAACAGTGAAGCAAGCTATGTGTCAAGACGCGGTATTTGCGAGTGTGGGTAACAAACCTGTAATGCTGGTGGAGACATCTCCAACTAAAGTGTTATCATTACTAGAAAACCCACCCCTTGATCGGCACGTACTACGCGATTTGATCTTCAATATGAACGAAGCGGTTGTGCAGTATTGCAACTCGAACCAAATGGTGCGCCCCAGAATCGCGAAGCTGCAGTATTCTTTTAAGTTGACCTGCACACACCAGGTCATGAACGGTAACGCTCTTCCAATGAACCTGGAATTTGTGCAGAGCAGAAAAGATCTGCAGCTAATAGTATTTTGTGCTGCAGTGGCAACCGTTAAATGTTTAGGAAACCGACTTACACCTAGAGACGACCCTATATAACCGCGAGAAACGAGTTCCTCCATAGCAGCTGAGATTGGAGAGTCGAATCTCGAAAAAACGGCGGCAACAAAATCGAAGATTCAGAGATAACGAGCGAGCCTTCAATGACCAAATCAGTCACGAGAACCCCGTGCTCAGCGAAGGTCTACCGGATATCGGCGATGTCACCAGCTTTCGGGTCGGTATTTGGGAAGCGCGGCTAAGATACACAAAAGAATGGGCAAGCGAAGAAATTGACGAAATGTCAGCTATCGCCGTCAATACCAATGATGTACACGAGACTACGCGATACCTTAAGAATTCGGCGTCACCTGAAACAGACAGTGTCCAGAACTTTTGGTATAAGAAGCTGGCCGCCACCATCGATGCAGTCATTGTTGGACAAGCAGTGTATAACCAACGTAGCCTTAGTATGACTTAAATCGATTACCATACCGCACTCGTCCTCATCAAAATATTGTAGATATATAAAGTTGATCCTGCAGTCGTGAGGTTCCCGTGCAGGTAAAGGAAAAATGGACGATACCGCTGCAGCTCAGAAGTGGGACATCAAGCTTGAGCTCCGAGATAAGTTCTTAAGTCGTGCGAACTGTGTTTTTCCTGAACGCGGGAAAGAAAGTCAGACCAATCAACACGTTCACTGTCCCTGTGAAAAGCTACACTTGCAGCGTCCTCAAATGAAGCCGAACTGACCTGGAAGATCTTGAGAAAAAAATTGATGAAATCATTTAGACAAACAGGAATGCGCCATCCTAAGTCGGCACTGGCGAGATTCACATTGCCACAAGGAATAGTCGACATCCAGATACTATGCGTAGCGCAGGTGCGAACACTTCGAGAATACATTGTAGAAAGTGTCAATCGGCATGGAGTATATCAAGCAGTTTGTGCTACGAACTGAAACTATAGCGCACTATATTTAGAGCAAACGAACTACAACCGGAATTTAAATCTGCGGACTGTAGAAGAGAAGATTGCGTCGAACCTGTGGCTCAAGCGAGGTGACATGATAGCCTTTCAGGACAGAATAATGCCGACGAGGAATTGTCGGAAGGACGTTTGGCATCAAGTCGTTGAGGATATATGCCGAATGTGTCATTTGTCGCACAAAACCATCGATTGCATTATGGTAGACTGCCGCGTACTAGCCAATGCAACCTACACCGAGCGTCACAACAGCGTTGCTATGATCTTGAACCTGCAATTGGCACTGTAAAATGGTCTTTTGGAGGAGATTGGCTTCTTTGGCGAACTACAGTCAAATCTCCAGGTGTTTACTGGTCTAGTAGGACCTCCCTGGGGCTCCTACCAACAACTTCTAGAGAGTTCTGCGTGACACTGACTATTTCAAATCATTGTAGCCAACAAAATCGATACAGTAGAACCTTGCGGCAATTAAAACATAGTCACATATGTCAAATCATCCCTGACCTTTGATGCTGGTTTGAATACATCCATAGTTGGAAGTCGTCTGATATGAGTATCATCAACGGCGGTAGTTTTCCTGGGCGTCCAGTCGCTACACGTGATTTAGTGTGGTGACGAACATTGAAATCTTGAGACCAGTCTTTCTAGAAGTCGTCAACAATATTTCGCAGCGATTTTTCTTCTTTCAGCAATTTTTTTTTTTCAAAATCTGTCACATTTTCGAAATTCATGTCTTCGAAGTCTTATTTTCTATAAGCTTGCAACAAATTCGCAAGAAATAGACTTTTAGTTGTTTATTCTAAGTTCAATAAGTTAAGTTTTTTGTGGTATTCAATGGGGAAAATTGATCAAAATGGTGAGTGAAGCGAAAGCAATTATGTGCAAAGAAATTCCCCCAGTGGCGAGATTAGAACCCGCAACCTTCGAGACTCCGGCCCAATGCACTAACCCTTATGCTATCCGTGGGATATGATAACGTTCCTGAAAAAATATGATTATGGCACTAGCGACGGCCATCGTATCCTGCCTGCAAAGCGAGATCACACACAACCGCTGCCACCACCCAACATTGGGCGGGAATCGAAGGTGGCGGGTTCAAATCTCGCCTCTAGGGGAATTTTTTTCATTATAATTGCTTTCGCTTCACTCTTCATTTTGATCAGTTTTCACCGTTGGATACCACCAAAAAAGTCTTAAATAAGGTATTGGCACATACGTTAGAAAACCTCATAAAATTAATTATTAGTTGAAGTTAAGTTGTTACAATAATATTGAAATTGTACAAAATAGCGAAATAACAAAATTCTGATCAGATAAGGAATATGATCCTATTTTTATGTTGCGTAACGCTCATTAACACATCACTAATGCCCACCACTAGATGACATATTCTTAATAAAACAAGGTTAGTGGCGCAAAACAAAATATTGAGTGACCTTAATGTGTTGCCCATAACTGTATGACCCCTTAAACTAACTTTAGTGCCGTGTTAAATAAACCAACAATAATAAAAGAAAACCATTGCTTCCCATTATTAATTATAATTATTTTTTCTCGCTCGTTTCTTTTTTTGAAAAAGTACACTTTTGGTGAGGTAGAAAAGCGTTTTACCTAGCATTGGTCGATTAATTTCTTAGCCTGGACTAAACGAAGTACATAGAAATATTTTCAACACACGTTTGGTTATCTAATTAAAAAGATTTTTTTACTAGTCCCACCATGTAAAATTATGGTATTTTGTAAATTAGACCCCTTCATCCCTCCTAGCCACGCCACTTCCACCATTATGGGTTACCCTACGAGTGGAGCGAGCTTCACCAGTGTAATCAAAATGAGGGGGTCTTTCCACACGCCCCGCAAGGAGCGAATGTGCCACCGGACGAGCCTCGAACAAAACAACAACAACAACAAGCACAACAACAAAGACAAAAAAAACCGAAACTATCTAGTCGAGCGGGCAAATTCATTCACAAGTCGTCTCGAATGAGGCAATCCGTGACGTGGTGTCACAAATACTATACCTGTCCGATGGTTATATACGTTCAGTTCATTCATTCATAGTTTCGAGCACTGAACGGCTGGCGAGGACAAACCACGTGAAAGTGCATTTTTTGCAATCCGCCTTTCGGTTTCACAATGAATTGCATTGCAAAGAAAGTTTTTTAATTAGGTTAACAATGTTATTGGGTCAATAGTTGTGTAAAGATTGCAGATTTGTTCGGATACATTTCAGAATACGAATTAGAAGGTACACTGTTAATTTCGATTATAGCGTTTCAACCTTAGGATCATTCGCCTCTGTTTTTTTTGGTTAGGATAATCTCTTAGAAAAATCTTTATCTCTATGTGCGGAGTTGGGAATCGAACCCAGCTGCGCGGCATACAAGGCAATCGATTTACCAACTACACAATGCCCGCCCCTTACACTGTTTGAATCTGTCTAAAAGTGAAACAGAATAACTTAGGAATTATGGTAATTGCAGAAAATTAATACGACGTACGATAATGTATTTCTAAAAGTCTTCGGTAGTTCTCTCATCAAGGGCGGATACAGAAAAAAAATTCGGGAGGGATTCGAAATTTCGATTTTTAAATTAAAATTGTACAATACGTAATACGTGCAAACCTCATTTAATGAAGCTGATAGTAAAGTATTGGTGGATAAATTTGGTTTGCAAAGATTTCGAGTTTGAAATTAATATAAAATTCAAACTAATACAAAATTTCTCCACAAAGTCAACATTTCCGGGAGGAGTCCTTACCTCCAGGACCCTCCTCTTGAATTCGCCAATAAAATGGAAATAAAAATAGACAAAAGTTTGTAGTTAAGTGTCCGCATTTTTTATTGTTCAATTCGTTTTTTTATAAGGCACGATTGCGTTAGCTTGAAGATGCCAATTTCATTGTTTTACATTTCAATTTTTTTAATACTAAGAGATTACACATTGAAATGTTTTTTTTTTATAATGGAACTAAAGAAATTTTACAGCCATTTTATACATATAAAATAGGGAATAGTGCAATATTCGTAAGGGTTCATTTAGTATTATTTTTATAGCAATACAATTTGTGATTTTTAGCAGGGTAATTATTGAAGCAATTAATTATTTACTAAGGGGGACAATTTTACGAACATCTTAAAACTAGGAATAACTAGAGGGAGCAGGCATTGCATTTATCGCTCATATGAGTAAATGCGTACGGATAATTTACTACTGCGATAATAAAAATACACATTTTCACACAAAAAGTTAATAGGACTCACACAACTTCTCCGGATAAATAAAACCACCGGAGAATGAGCGAATGAGTTTAACACGGTATCCTTTTTGCGCTTGCTGCCTTGCTGTCGCTACTCCCAAACACGAAAAAATCGTATCGTATTTCTTTGCCGCTTTTCTTTGAAATTAAGTGTATGTTTTGACGCTTTTATTGATTTCCACGAAATTAAAATATTATCACCTTCTCCGGTGAGAAGAAAAAAATCAAATAAATTTTAGCCGGAAAATTATTCTCACGCTATTTGTGGAGACGGATTTTGCGACTCATCTTGTCACTGAAAAGTTGGACATCGGATAGGCTTCTTCTCGCGAGAGTGAGAGAGAATTACAATGCCTGAGAGGGAGTGATTGGATTTTATTAAGATTACGAGGGTTAATTAGGACTCTTTTATTGAGTACTAGAACAGTTGGGTTTTTCCTACGAGATTTTTTAAGTTAACAACTGAAGGTAGAAAAGACAGGAATGGAAAATGTGCTTTGTAAATATATACAAGAATTTCTGCATCTGGGTATCAGATATAGGATGGATGAAGATGACAGGGGAAGAAAAATATTAACATTCAGTCTCAGATATCGGGAGATCAACGGCATAGATTTCCTACTCGGAAGCATAGTATACTTGGAAACCGGTGAGCCTCCACGAACCAGCAGGGGTTCCTTCAGACGATTTCGCGGTGCGGCTCAGATGCGGATCGGTAACACACCGAGTTACGCGTGTGATGTTCATGCTGTAGGTTCCGTGTGTGTTGACTCATACGACAGAGATATTTCGTGTCACCTTGTAGTCACATCAAGCTATCGCACAGAGGTGTAGGGGAGACCGAGGAGGGTTGAAACATTTTTTTGTTTTTTAGATGAATCGAAAAAAACTGTCATTCGATTATTGCTTATTTTTAAATTTCTTACTTCTGTTTATGCTTTATCAAATTACATTAGAATAACTGGTACAAATCAATAACAAAGCTTCAATATATTGATTTTTGTAACAGTGTTTTTTTTGTTTCAACTCTCCTCATACCGAGGTAAGTTGAAACAGCAATCAATGTGAGTTGAAACAAGTAACCAATTATTTTAAATATTATCAAAACGTTTTCTAAAGCATCAAATGTTGCAATTGTGTCATTTTTATTCGTTAACACTAAGATAATTCCTTAAAATGACATGCATTATTATCATTATTTTTCACAGTGTATATCTACGTATAAATTAACACTTGTTTTGAAAATTTATGTTAGATTTTGGTTACAAATGCAGGAATTTCTACACTGATATCAGCAATAATAATAGTCAGATATTTTTCCTAACCACTAATTAACTATAACTGTAAAATCAAAAAATTTGATATCCATTTTTCGTATATATTTAGCTTTGTATTATTGTCCAACTACTTCCCCTAGGACATTCTGCATTCATCAAAATGGTTGATATGATCAATGATACTATTTATGTCTACAAGTGATACGGGTTTATGAAAACAGATAATTTGGTATCCATATCGGTAGTATTTGGTATATTTTGAATTATGGTTACTTCACTCCAAGCTTCAGAAACTGATAGGAGTAAACAATTAGAACAAATGCATATTCCGTGGTTATAAATGACCTAGAACTAATAAATTAAGGATGTTGATCACTGTTATCAATTCAGGAAAGAAGAATCTTTATTATTATTATTTATTCAGGAACGTTAATGTGATTATAACATTACCATAAGACTAGAAGTTCATCATCGAGGAGAGTTGAAACAATGTGTTTCAACTCTCCTAGGTCGAGAAGTAAGGTTTGTTCCACAATTTACAATTTATACATGGAAAAGATAGAAAAAAACGCATACAATTCATAAATGTTAACTGTAACACTACATAATAATGATATTTTCTCGCTAAAACATCACTTAATATCCTATTTATACCAATTTGAAGAATATAACGAAAACTTACATTTGCTCGTTTTTGTAGTGTGTTTACCGTAGTTAACGTGTATTGGAGGATTTGTGGGCACGATATAAATAAAATAAATGCATTAGTGTTGAATCCCTAACGGTACTGTTTCGCTAGTAATGGGCACTGTTTCAACTCTCCTCTGTTTCAAATCTCCTCGGTTTTCCCTATCTACTACCTGTCCAAAAGAGAAAAAAAATATTATTTTGCATTTTGCCTAAATGTTTTGACTAAATTGTTTATTTTTGTATGCAGGTATGCGATTTTCAAAGTATTTTTTGACCTTGAAATATATTACTTCACAATTTTCCGTATCGCTCAAAAACAAGCAGCATTCGGTTCCGACAGCATGAAGCAACAAGTTACTTTACGCTTGTCCGGATATGCCGTATACTCAGGTGATTCGCATTTCTAATGCCAAAAGATCCTGACTCCTACGGTAGCAGACAAAGGGTTAAGTCGCCTGTAAACTCTAAGCTTGCTCATATGAACCTTCCACGCTTTTCCTTCAACTCCTTGCTCTCCCTTGAGTACCAAGGCTCTTAATATTGAAAAATATACTAACAACAGTTGACAAATTGACTCAATAGGTTGTTAACAAAAAATGGTTAACAAAAAAATGGTAAAAATAGCATTTTTTTTAAATGTAGGCAAATTAAGAAACAAAACCTCTTTCAGAACTTTATAAAATTTCTCAAGTGACCTAAAGAATTTGATTGGGTGATGCATACAATTATTATGATGTGGATATTTATAAATCTATACGATCAATTATGACAATTGTAATTATAATTGCATACACGTTCGCCTTATTGAGGAATGCGGAATATAACTAACACGAATCTTGCTTCACGAATAGTCACGCACACAGGTTACCATCTAAACGTAAATGAATCAGGTTGTATCCGTTGTGAATTTTAATACTGAATAGTTTTTTTTGGTGCACGACAAAATAAAGTACGAATGTTTTTTCTTTTATAACTCTTTATATCGGCCACCTAGCTTTATTATATGTTCTAGTAAAATATTCCAGTACTTGTAATATTTCGAATTTTGAAGGAAAAGTGTGTGAGTTATGCCAAATTATTAAGTTTTTTTTTCTATTAGGGATATGATTTTTGAGAGACAAAAAAGTACGTTTTCATGTTGGTGAAATTAATAGTAACTAGTATTTAGTGCGGCCTCCCTTATCCTTAATGACAGCCTGCAAATGTCGGGGCATACTTTCGACGAGGTTTTTCAAAGGCTGAAAACAATTTTGCTTTATTTGTGACATCTCCTTTGTCAACTCGTTGATCCAAAATAAACCACAAGTTTTCAATAGGATTTAGACTCTGGACTCTGGGGTGGCCATTCTAGTAACTTAATTCTGTTGGCACTGAAGAAAGTAGTAGTTTTTCGAGCGGTGTGCTTGGGATCGTTATCTTGCTCGAAGATAAATTTATTTTCCAGTCCAGTTTTCAGCAAGGATTCCTCCAAATTTCCATTTAGAATAGAAATATACGAAGGCCTTTGGCATTGCTAGGGGGATTAATACGATTATTATTTAATCACATATTATTCAAAACTATCCAAACTGATTTTTTACTGCTAATTGATATATAATAAGGCTTAAATACGTGCAAAATAATTTTGGCCGGGAATTTAGTCTAGGTATGCTACTGTGCATCGTTGGTATACGGTACAGATGGAAGAGAGCACTTCTGCTGAGAACGATAAGAAAAATAAAAGGGGCTGCAAATCTCAATATCAGTGGCTTTTAGGAAGCGGGAACCGGGCCATTGGGTGATCTTCCTAGGGCCCGAAGAAAATCCAATAGTTAAGATCCGACAGAACGATACTCGGCGCACGCCCAGACAATATGTTCGATATCATGTTATCTGTCACCACAAGTGCAGATACCGCTATTCGTGAGCCCAATACATCGAAGATGAGCGTCTAATGTGTAGTGATTGGACATGAGCCGAGACATCACACGAATGAAATCCCGACCTACATTCATTCCTTTACCCCAAGCATTCGTTGCTACCTTTGGGAAAATGGAATGGTGCCACCCTTTCTGAATTTTTATTGCAGCACGATATCTGCCACACTTTCTAGCGTCAGTGGACGAAAGATACTGGAGAAATTCTTGGAAGCAGATGAGTCATTCGTATATGTTACATCACTACAAGAGGACCCAAACTAAGATAGTTTGGTACAATCTTACAAATAAAAAACGCAAGAGCTCCCATATTTTCGCCATGTAACGTTGTGTAACCGAAGTACAAGAACATAAATCGGGTATGGTAAATGGGCTCGACAAGCCTCTCGAGATTCGATAATACCAACAGGTTCAAGATATCGCCTCGTATGAGCAATCGATATGGGAGATGCAAAAATCGGGTTTTCTGCTGAAGGACTCCGGCCAGCACTTATACACTCATCGTATGAGTCGAGTGCATGCTACCCAAAGCAATACGCAAACAACAATACTGGAATCGCTACATATTGATGAAGAGTGTGTTCGCAGCCAGCGAAGGGAAAACAGAAACACCCGTACTCCTTCGTTGTTTGGCTCAGCTTGGTCAGGTCTCCTAGGTGAGCACCCCAAGATGTCCCAGTTATTTTACAGAGAAAATTAATCCTCTGTTGGTACTTCTGTTTCAGGATTCTAATGTGACATCCCCAGGTACCTGAGATATTTGGAAGTTAAAACTTGAGCAATAGTTTTACCCATTAATTAAAGCTGTAGTTGCGCTGGTTCACGCTTCCTTGAAAATACGACTAGCTCAGTTTTCTCCCTGGAGAATTCGACTTCTCGCAAATCGACAGCTTTGGGACCTGTAATAGAGACTACACCGTTGTCTGTAAGCTGCCATAGTGTGCAGGAATTGATAAGACATGCGTCAAAAAGTTGTTTAAAATCGGTGAAAACCATGCTGGTGCAGCTTCCGAGAAGGAATATTGATACAAACTAAATCAAAAGCCCCCCTAATTTCCGAGAAAACTGATGCTGCTCTTTGCTAGCCATTTGAATTTATGTTGAGAGCAACACAAGGCAATCATTCGTTCCTTTGCCTTTGCAGAAGCCAAACTGTGTATCTGACAGCAAACCATATGCTTCAACCGGATTGTCGAGGAGCAATAGGATCGGTCGGTCGATGTGAGTTGTGGTCGGAGGCTGGTTTTCCTGATTTATGGATGGCAATGACACTCACTTGTCTGCAATCATGAGGTACGATGTTACCATAAAGAAATTTATTAAATAAATTCAACAGGCAGAGTCTGGCAGATTCTTTAATAAACCGAATGGGTTGCTATGGGGTCGCAGGGCTTTGTTGTTACATAATGAGAGGGCTAGCGAAAACGCCACCATCGAAAAAGTGTTTTGTTCGCCATATCGTGAGGAGACGCCGCGCGACAGATCTGTTCCGGGGCGGAATAAACATGAGCATGATGACAGTACAATTCGTAGTTACTACTCCGTGATTGACATGCGAAGTTGCACAAAAAATCAACGAATGGGGCCTGGGAGTAGCTATTTCTCCTCAATGTGCACATTTAGATAGTTATATACTTTGATATGCGAATAACAGCGCCGGCCATGTCCATGTGGAATGCTAGTGTAACAAAAGATGTAATGAAGACCGTGAATACCTCTGCATTGCCACGATTGCGACAAGAAGAAGTTTTTGTTAGTAGGATAGGGTAGAGTTACACAAATCTGGAATTCACCTAGATAAGTGGGACGATCTATGCAACTCTCAGTAGTGTTATCATGTGTTTATTCCTCTGGGCAGCTGGCTACCGAGAATTTGTGATAGATTTATCGTTTATTGAATTAACTTTGAAATGCTCAGTTTGTATAAAAAGCAACTCCAGTTCCGGGCAGCCGACAGTCGGAAGTGTTGCTTACGTTTGAATCTAATGGCGTGTAAACGGTTTTAATACTGATTGCTCCTACAATCCGGAGAAACACGGCAGTCCAAAAACAATACAATATAATGAAAAGCGATTACATTTGAGAATATATCTATGTAATAAAGCTTTTGTAATAAATGCATTATTTATGGTGTATAAATTTTGCTATTATTATTTATGACAATTATGGATTGGCTTCTTTCTCCGCGGACGTTTGATTCTTATGTTTATAATTATTCGAACCCGTTGTTGCTATCTAAGACACATTTTAAACGGTACAAATTACCTGAAACGACTAACTTTGTATATCGGTTACACAACCGAAGACATATGCGCGAATTTTTTTTACGCAAATTGCTAGAAGGGCAGCAATATAGTGCTTGTACTACTCCAAAGCATATGCAAGTATTCAATACAATAAGAACAATTTATATAATTTATTCATGATTCAATGGACTAAAAGTACTCCACTGAATATGACAATAAAACATTTGCTTTTCGTGCTGATATGACTACCGAAAATAGGTTAAATTCTTCGTGCGAATTGTCAATTATCAATCCTCATACTCAATTCAAAAGTCATCATACACTCAGACAAGACCATGCGCATTCCCCACGCGCATTAACTACCTTGTAGTTTCCTAGTTGGTCAAATTAACGCTAGACAAACAAAGAAATTAGTTTGCTCAGTCTAAAGAAATGTCAGCTCGATTGTGAATACGTTTATCCTTGCATGGAACATTTACCATGTGATTCCTGAACATTTTTCATACTGAAAATAGCAAATTAAATAATAATTTATTGTTAAATAGAGTTGATATGTGCTATTTAATGATAAAATGTGAAATCGAGATTAAGTGTCAAAAAATATAATGCTTCTGAATATTACCGAATGCAATTCTACTTCTATTTTGTTTCTTAGTATTTTCTACGTTCGGCAAGGTACATTTAATAGAATTTTGTAGAAGAATGATAGAGATATGTGTACTTTAAAAACGAGAAAATGATACAATTTAATATGAATGACACAATGTTCTAGAACTCCAACATCTCGTATTTTGACAAAGGTCGTAAAAGTTTCGCTCAGTTTCTGAGATCTTTTTCACATTAGAAAAACAGCAAAATATGTATGATTTGCAGCATAGAGCAGAATAGCTATAAACAATAGGGGATTTAAAAAAAAAATTCTCAAAGGCCTAACTTCCTGTATTTCTCGAGACACAAAAACATTAACCAATGAAATGCTCGGAATGTTTCGTAAAAAAAAGAAGAAGAAAGGTATAAAATGTAATTCTATAAGTACTACTTCAACAGTTATAACATTTAATATATTTTTTCCACATACAGGGTGTTTGGTTCATGGTTAAGAACCTCTCGAGGGATGATTGACTGTCATATTTGGAGAAAAAAAATCGTTCTACACATACCATGAGATCTCAACCGTTGTGTTAAAAACATAGTTGTCTTAACATAGCTCTAACTCAAAAAATATGCTTTGTATTTCAAATCTTTTAGATCCATTGGATAGGTGAGAAAATTTTCCACTGAAAAATGTCCTCAAATGTTTCAGCTAATGAGGTTAAATCATCTTTTCACAGTAATTTATTTAAAATTTAACAATTTTGATCGATTTTTCGTTCACTTCGCGAAAATCTTAATAGTTAACATCACCATTTTAATAATTCAAATTGTTAGTCTTGAAGAGTTGTATAATTTTTTCTTTCACATGATACACTTATCCTGTCTTGTTTTCATGTGTTTGGGTTATTGAACTTGGATATTTTTATCTCATATTCACTAATACTAGCTTTTATTGAAAAAGTATGGCACTTATTGTACTTTTTCTTACTTTTATTCGAAAGCCAGTAAAATTTTGCAGAGAAAAATATTTTAATACCTTTCCGTAAAGTGAATTTAGTATTCTTTTAGAAGTTGATTAGTTTAAAGTTAGTGTTATTATTAGCATTTCCGTTATTTTCTTAAAATAGTATATGATAAACTTCACCATTATTATCATGGAATTAATGCATCTCAGCAAGTTCTACAATTCTTTCTTTGACTCCATTCTATTATCTCTTTTAATTTCGAAGCAAAATCATTTTTATCTTCTCGTTTAATATGCAAAAACAACGATTTCGGACCCACTACATTTGTGATGAGGTCATGCTGTGTTAACTATTAAATTGCAGCGAAATGAAAAGCGATAGGGATAAAGTGTCAAATAATAAGTTGTAGTGAACAATAGTGACGATAAATTTAGTTGATTAATTTGAGTTATTTTACTAGTAAAAAGTCATTTAGTACACTTAACTAAAAGATATCTGTACATACATCGAAAGGAAATTTTCCCAGCTTTCCAATGAAGCCCTGGTAATAGCGATATAAGGAATACTTTTTAGACTAGAGTCTATTAATAACTTACAATAACTTAAATTACAGGAAAAATTTAGAAGTGAAATTACAAGGAAACGAGAAGAGATAGGAATATTATGTTGAAGAACAAATTATGAATCGTCCTCAAACCCAACTTTTAGATAATAGATATTGCTATAATCATAATTCATTATTTTGAGAAAATTAACAAAAACCTCACCAAAAACACTAACTTTTAACTACTTTACAATTAAAAGGTAATTAAAACTAATTAACTGAAAAATATGAGAACATTATTCAATAGAAAATTTTCTCACCTTTCCAATGGAACTAAAAGATTTAAAATATGAGGTATACTTTTCTAGCTAGAGGTGTTTCAAGATAAACAAGTTTTTTACACAAAAAGTTCAATAACTCTGTAACGGTTGAGATTTGATGGCATGTGTAGAACGATTTTTTTCTCCAAATATGACAGCAAATCTACCCTCGAGAGATTCTTAATTATGAACCAAACACCCTGTATTTTACCATAGTACCAATGTCAAAAACTTCAGTGAAGTGGACAGGGGTCCAAAATTATTTTGAATTTGGTATCTGAGTTTACTTTGACGTCACAATATGAAAGGAGGGAGGCTTTAATAATAAAAAAATTGGCTAGAGCGTGGGATCTTTAAAACAGCCAACCTAACATGTCAGCAGCTCCTCACAATTCAAACTCGAATCGGAAATGACCCCACACATTTCAACCTGATTAGCTGGTACATATGCTCTGTACTCCTTCTTAACAGGCCCATAGCCAGCAATATCATTTGCTTGTTTCAAATTATTTACTACGAACCGAAGCTTATCAGGCCGAATTTTCGATATTTCTATCACGACCGAATATCTTTCCATCAGAACTCGAGAAATCTGCAATAGATTTAAAAAAAATTTATCTCTGGCCCGGAAAAAAGATCACATAAGGCCCGGTCGAGGACTATGGATATTAGACAGGCAACAATTTTGATTTTTTTTTCTGAACACTGCTAATTCGAATGGTAACTGTAACTGGTATGCAAAATATGAGCTTTTCCGATAGCTCTAGTTTACCCACAAGAGGTTTCAAGTTTCTATACTAATATATAAGGAAACTAGGAAATAATAACTTAAATTTCAATAAAACATTTCACAGTAACTCTGCATACCTCAAAACTTATGGTCCCGTAGCTTATTTTATAAAAAAAAATGACCGAAACGGTGACAATTCACCTTTTTGGACACACTGAGAAAAGATATGTTCTGAAGCAGGAATTGAATCTGCGATCTCCCAATCACTAGCATGGCAAAAAATATTGATTCGTGTTATAATTTACATAAAGTGATATTCATATCAAAATAAGCATGAACAAATTCTCATGAACAGTTTCTCTAGTTTCTTCGCGGGCGTACTGGTTGAGACAAAAGACAACAATAAAATTTGTTTTCTTTTCAATTTTCTCTAACTAGGCTTTGTGGGACCACGTTAAGAAAACAACCTACCATTGTTGTCATTTCTAATATCACAATTGAACCATAAACACCTTTATGTATAAATCATGAAATATAGATTTTCATCGAACGCATCCAGCCTCACTATTATATAATTTGCTGGATCTGTAACATTTAAGAACGCCTCTCGAATGACGAAACTAGCAGTCACGTGTTGGTTCAACGTTGAAGTTAAGACTGTATCAAATTCAAGCTCACGATTGTCGCCTCTTTCCTGAGGATATAATCTGAAACTTGTCGTTAAAACAAGTTAAAACCTCCTTTTTTACAAAAAAATCAACCTGGAGCTTCCTCACTGTTTCTCAAGTTTGCCGTAGTTGTATTGTTCTTTTCCATCCCAATATTCAAAAAAAAACAAATATGTGCATATATAACGCAACCGAGCGACACGATTTTGTCGAATAAAACACCGAGACTAACTGGCTAATTGAGGCCACCATCTCCTCTCCTCTCACCCATCCGTGAGCCTATCAACCATAAAAAATATCAATCGTTTTGGGATCCGGTGTGGGCGTCTCCATCAGGTTTCGATACAGAGCGGCACTGAGAGAAAAAAAAAAAAAAACCCTTTACGACTAGCGTGCGTGCTGCGTTGGCGGAGACGCCAAGTCCATTGATCCAAACACGCGGGGGGATACACGCGGAGGGGGCTCTCCAATATCTATCTACATATAGGGGTAAAAGCCAAAAGAGCAGTAGCCAACAATTCGGAACTGATCAATGGGTATCGATCATTTTCGTGAACAGCTCGTGAGTGGTGCTAGTGGTGTTGGTTACGGCGAAACGAACTGGTGGGTGGTGGACGGAAGACTTCTGTGGGTTGACAAGATTAAGGTATGAGATAGTGCCGTGCTTTGAAAGACGAGAGCGGTCCGGAACCGGTCGGTTGCTGGCTGTCATGTTTTTGTGGCATCATTTGTTCGCTTTTGAAGGTCATAAATTTTACAGCTAACTTTTGATTGTCATCAGGATAAAATTGGTGGCTGAGCTGCTAAGATTCACCTGATTTGTATGCTGCTGGGGTGGTGAGGAAATGATTCTTTCAGTCTGAAGGATAATCTTGGACTAAATATCATAAATACAAAGCGAACCTGTTCAAGCATTAGAATAACACTGTCTCAAAAGTCAGAGTGTTCGTTGTAATTTTTCTAAAGAAAACGTATGCTAGGTATCTATGAAGTGACACGGGTCTTATTTTTTAAATTGAGCGACTTATAATTGTATTGGTTTGTAGGGTTAACATACATATGACAAAACCTGAATTAAATGGTCGGTTGTAATGTCAAAAGTAATTCACTCACAACTATTGTCTGTTTCATTGTGCAAATTCATTTTAAATGAAATTTGCTTAATGTTGCTTCAACATCTCCATCGCAATGAAACACTGCGAATATGAGTCAACTGCATTCGTCCCATATCGTTCTTCGCTCTTGCATTCACGGCCTTTCTGTGTTCATCGGAATGCCTTATCCATTCAGTTGTGCCTTGCTACTCATCGAGCGGCCAAATGAACAGCTTGAGGAAGCTATGAAGTGAAGTGTCGAGTAACATCTTCGAAAAACATTTTTCGCCACAGCGAAGATATGTACAACTGTGATGGTGATGGTGACTAATTTTATGTTCGCAGACAGATTGACCTCGAAAAAATATATTTATTTTCTGTTCGGACCAAGCCAGTGTACTACTGGTTCTTATCACAAAATTGTGGGTAAAATTTTAAAGGTAGCTGAGTCAAGGCAACATTCCTTAAAATTAGAACATTCTTAACAGAAACCTTGTCTGTCAAGTATTTAGAGGAAATTAATCCCATGTCTCGCAATAATAATAAAACGCGTATATGAAATAAATTTAATAAATCCCATTCATGCCGGACGCTGACATTAAATTTCGTATGAGGAAAAACAATAAAATTGTTTGAGATGAAGTTTTAATTTTAATCTGCACCTCTGGTGTTACATTATAGTAATTAAACCTATTGTGAATGTTTTGCAGCAATAAATATAAAGATGAAATCGCTCAATCAGCACGGCTGTTTAAAAATAAAACGTCTTGAGAAGTAAAACAAACATTTTGTGCGTACCATTCCATTGTACTTTCGGGGAAAAATCGTTACCAAAAAAAGATTTTTTGGCGATACGGAAAGTTCTAGTCTATTCTGTCAATATTCGTACAAATATGCAACATTTGAATAATATTTTCCAAAATTTTCATTGCAAAATATTGGAAATTGGGTGAATGACAATCTGCAGGAGGTACCTAGCGTACATTCAAAATCTGCTGGACCAATCATTTCGAAATGTTGTTCGTTGCTTCTTGACAACATTGCCTAGGTAAATGCAGAAGCTTTTCAAAAAAAAAATCTTGGTACCGTAAAATGGGGAATCTTTGATCACCGGGGTAAGTTTGATCAAATGAGACTTTTTTCAGTAACATGCGATTCCCTCTAACAAAATCATTGAAGCAAAAAACAAACCATATTCTAAACATGTTCATAAGCAACGATTATTTTGTCATTTAATGATCCTTTTATAATAAATTCAATTTGAAAACAATACACCTCCCATGTATCGTTTCAATCTGTTCAAACAATTCCTTGTATATTGAAGAAATAAATCAACTTCAACTGAACTAATCACTTATTTAGAAACTGTAAATATTTTTGTCCAATAATTCATGCAAAAAATCCGAAATTTTTATTGGTAAATATAGATTTTCGACTATTTTGCTGAAAAAGTTCGATAAAAGTCAGTTGAATCCTTCTAGGACATTTTGTTTTCTTACGAGACGACACAATATCGCGCCTAGGGATATGCAATTTACACAACATTTCGAACGTTATCTCTCATTTCGGTACATACCGAATTTCGCGCCAAATCGTATTCAGAGTTGGCAGCACCCTCTCAGATTCCAATGAAAACTTTCTGTACCTGAAGACTTTGTCACAAAAAGTCACTTTGCATATTTTGTTTTTCCAAAAATGATCTAGACTGTCTTTTGAAAAGGGCCAAACTTTTTTTACCATTTTTTTCAAACGGCTATAGTCTGAAAATGAGAAATTCTACAAAAAATGTTGTAGGAGTGGTTTTCACAAAATTAGTCAAATTTTTGAATAAAAATTTTGAAAAAATTCTTCATTGACTCCTATACTGAAAAAATCGATTTTAAAAATTTAAAGCCGATTTACAAAAAAAAACATTTTTGATTTGGATGAAATTTTGTTCCAAGACAGATAATTATGTTCCCTACCTACCGTGAAAAATTCAAGTTGGGCACTTTTGAGGAAAAGAAGTTATTTGAAAATAACTTTTCCTTGTCCAAACTGAATATTTTTTCTTCCGTGTATTTTTATCGAAAACTAAACCAATGAAAGTCATAATCATCTCAGAATCCAATAAAACTCAGTTTGCGAAATCGAATTTTTTTATTACTTTATCTGAAAGTACAACTCCTTGCGAATGTTTTCCCAAATTTATAGAAAGATCCAAGAAATAGATCGAAAGTTACAGCGCTTCCAAGCACGCTTCATCTACCAAGAGCAGTGGTAATTTGAAATTTTAAACTCGATTATCTCGAAATTTATCGTAATTGATTTTTTCTCGTACTTTAACGATTGCTGTTTTATTCATAAATTTTTGTTTCATAGATAAGAATTTTTTTAATACAATGTTTAGAGCTTAAAACAGATATTTTTACGTTCTCGAATGTAGCAAAACTTATTATTTATTCAACTAATCGTTAAGGTACGAGGAATACTCATAGATATAGACAAGGAATTTTTTGAGTTTTGAGATTTTGGATGATCTATTGGTCTCCAATCGTGATCATCGCAAACCTCTTAAATAAAAAAGGATTTTGGGGAAAAAGCCATAACTCCGCCAATAATCCATTTATTTTTAACCTTACGCTGGTTTATTTTACTGAAAAATATACTACCAAAATATTATAAGTTTGAAGTTTGATTATTCCTTTACGTAATTTCAAACCTTCTTGACATTTTTATCACTAAACAAACATTCCATTATTACATTTTTATTTTCTAGTTTAGTGCTGAGGAAGAATCAAAGAAAGAACCTCCACAACATTATGTATTGAATTTTACATAATTATTTATTTATTTTTATATATTACATTTATCTTAAAACTACCTTCATGCATGCTAATTTGTATTGTTTCTGTACAAGGAAAATATTTTTGGTTCATCTTCTGAATTAGAATACCTTTTCGTCTCTACTTTGCTCCCAGGAATAGGCACAAAACTGTGGAATTTTTGAGTTCCAGATATTGTTTTGGCGTTATTATACAACTTTTAGAGTTCTTCTGACATTGTGTTATGCTGTTCAGTGAATATGCAACAGAAAATTAATTTTGCGATATTTTTATCAGTTTGTTCAACTGTCCAGTTATATAACTCTTGGGGACATGTTACGGTATTTCCATAGTCGCGAGCAAGACTAGCTTTTTTGTCATTCGCTTGAGAGTGCCACCAATAGCATCACAGCATCAAAAATATACATATTTTGCCGATCAAAGTTACCCCGAAAACAACGAATAAAAATTTACAACAAGTAATTTTATTTTCATATTGAAACGAAATAAAATACCCAATGTTCAAATTGAACATTTTCAAGCTATGGGTACCAGTACTTGTTTTAAAAATGCGAACAGTTTCATCTACTTGAATTAAAAACAGTTACTCAAAAACTTTTTGGAAAAGTGATTAATGTTCCCCCATTTTACGGTATTATTATTTTTACAATTACATGTTAACTTTTGTTTTAATGAAAATCGTCCTTTTGTTTTCAAAGTAGGGGAAGATGGGGTAAAACGCACCCCAATAACAATAACAATAATTACATGAGAAGAGCACTTATGGTTTTTGGTTTATTTCTCGAGCTGCTGTTGATGTATGGTTATCAATCTTTGACAGTGTATTTTTAATATGTCGGACTTCCGACTGCTGTTACCCTTTTCGAGAAATTTTCAGCTGTTTTCGACAGAAGCAAGGGGTGCATTTTGCCCCGGATGTGCGTTTTACCCCATCTTCCCCTACTGGGAAAAATTCACAATTCGGGCAAAAAATCAAAGCTCCTGCTGTTATTTAGGGAATGTTGTGAGGAAGAACTATGAAATCTTTTAAAATGATTGGTCCAGCAGATTTTGAATTATGATGTACACCACAAAACAAGTTTTCGACGAGGCGCCTCCGGAGATTTCCTATCACTTGGTAAATTCTCACTATTTTACAATGAAATTTTGAGAAAATATTGTTCAATTTTGGCATTATTATATGGATATTTAATTTATCGTAAAACCAAGCCCCCCCCCCAATTCATGTTTTGCAGTTTTTTTAACCGTTTTGAAAAAACGGCGAGGATTTTGAAGGTAAAATTATATGTTGACATGTCTATTAGAGTGGACCACGGTTATATGAAAAAAATAACACTTCGCTCCGAATAACTTTTAAGAAAATTTAAGTAATCGAGCAAGTTTTAAGCTCGATCGGTGAAACTATATTTTTGCGCCCACGGTTTAAAGTTTATATGGGATTTCGCATGGGAAAATCGTCTTTGCCTGTTACCTCCTAAACATAAATAGATGTCTGATTTTCATAGGAAATTTGTCAAGGAAAGAAAGTCTCGAAGACCGCAAAACGATCTGATGCCCGTGGAAAAAAATATGAATCAAAAATCTTTTGATGCCCTGAAGATTGATGAAAATTTCAATTTTTATAGTATCACTGCTCTGCTTATAAAAGCACAAGAATCCCATATTGAAAAACAGCAAGCCGAGAAAAACGCTGTTCAAGATTTACATTTTCATTGAACCTTATGGAAAAAACCAAACATGTTTTGGTATTTTTTTCGATATTATCTAAACAAACCTGCTAGTATTACTTGTGAATCGTGATTCAGTTGTGATACAGAATACAATCCAACATATAACACATTTTCGACAAAAATTCATGTGGTACTGTTATGCTTTTATGGGCAGTGCTACTGACGATAGAATCATATACAAAAATTTTAACTTACTCTTATTATGTACAAAAGATGCCTCAATTTATAACTCTTGTGAAGTAGCCAAACAGTTCCGATAATTGATTTAGTCACATTAAAAGACGATCAAAACTAAATTGCATATAGTTAAACAACCAGCAACAGTGATGCTAGAAAAAATAAATATTTGATCAATCGTCAGAACATCAATTGGTCGGTGTTAGGTCAGACCGGACTAAGTCGCAAAACATCAAAAAATGAGATAATGATAGCACTGGATAAAAAATTTCTTCGGCAGTATTAGACTCTTGCCAGGTTTGAAATATGTAACAATAAACAAGAATTATGACAAAAAATAATTATAACGTAAAGGATACAGCGATTGAAACTTTAAACTCGTTTTTCTCGAAATGAATATATTGCCACATAGTCCGGTCTGGCTTAACGCCGACCAATTGGTTTCTGCTTAATAACTTTTTTCTCAAGCCTCAGATCGTGTCGTGGTATTCTAGATTTTGTTTCTTTGTTAAATTTCCTATAAAAGCCACATAACTGAAAATTAAATAAATTTTTCATGCAGAATCCTATGTAAACTCTAAACAGTGAGCGCAAAAATATAGTTTCAGGGATCGAGCTCAGAATTTACACAGTTGTTCTAGGACCCAAATGGTACCTAAAAAGTTACTCAGATCAGGAATCAAATATTTGTCCCACTCTAATATCTATCCTGTAGGCTCTAACCACTTCCTTGAAGAAATCATGAACACTTTTTGCATACAATATTCAAGGGATATTGCATCATATGAAAAAAATTTCCAGGCCATTTTTTTAAGTGCAGATATTCCATATGGCAAAAACAGTTTTCACTTTCAGGTTCTTTAATAGAAAATAGCATTTGATAACGTTCTCATCACATTTTAATGAAAATAGTTTAGTTGTTGGCGGCTTAAAACATTTCCATTCTCATTTTATGTAAATTAGTAATCACTAAATTTATGTATAAACGGTTTTAATAGAATATACTTAAACTTTATTTTTTTGGTGTCTTATCAATTAAGTGGCATATGGGTCATTCCACATCTCATTTACAACCAAAATTTTAATTCCTTCCAAATTTTTTTCTTGCAAATATTGTTTCAAATTGGACTTAAATTTTTTTTAGAAATATTTCTAATTATATTGAGAAGAACGTGTAAAAATTTCAGAATAAATTTCGAAGTACATTACGAGATATTTCCGATATAATAGGTCTAATACTGGCCGTTTACTGTACAATTGCATTTTTAATGTTATAATTGTAATTCGCGATCTAACGCTATATGTCGACCGCCAGGCGGCACGAGAGCGCAATGATGACGTTTTTATTTTCATCTGCCAAAACACATTGAAAAATAAATTTTGAATTTTATAAACTCAATAAATATTATAACTAAATATGATAAACATAGTAACATTATAACTAAATGTTATTTCTTCTAATGAAAAGTACTATTTATGAAGAAAGCATGTTTCCTAGCTCTGAAACATATGTAGATGGTAAATTGCTTGTTACAACACTAAGAATTCGTTGTTCCCGTTTCAGTTTATACTAAAATGAAATTCAGATAGAAAACACGATAGTGGGCGAAAACCACCGGATTAAAGACTGCAGGTGTTGACAATCGAAGTTATCCACTGATAAATCCAATTTCTAGGTAAACATTTTCCGCATCTAAAAGAACCAACCTAACCTCAACAATACAAAAATATTTCCGGATCTCAATAATTTGCAATAAAATATCAATTCGACCGAATGTTTTGGTGTCAAACGAATGAGCGGGTATTTTCTTATCACCTGTAATTAAACTTTTTGTGAAACTATGTAATGTTTATCTTAAAACAATTAAAATAGAACAACCAACCTATATCATCGATGCAAGAAAATACTTTCGTCATCATTTGACTGGTACCAATAATGAAATGTAGTTGGCGCATCGAGCGGATAAGTGTCACTTTTGAGAGCCAATATCTCGCTAAGTAATTTGATATCCACTCAAAAAATTTTACACGATCTTTTTAGCATGATTTTTATATATAAAGAAAAAATAAACCAAAAAAAAGTGTCCAGCTTTCCAAAAATTCAATTTTACATCTTCTATGGACCAAGAAAAATTATTTAGCAAACATTTTCATCAAATTTATGGAACTTTTTCTGACATTTTATTGCTCCATTTTGTAATACCGTGGAACATTTTTGTCGATATTATAGAACATATCGACGTGTTTTAATGTACATTGTTAATATTCTATGGATCAATGTCAGTTAATTTATGGCGCAAAATGTATCATTTTATGGAACATTTCCAATATTTTTATGGGGCATTGGTTCATTTTAATTGCTCTTTTATTACTATTTTAGTGCTCTTTTGAGACCATTTTATGGTTCAATTTTACATAATCTATGGATCAAATCACCCTTTTTTATGGATCATTCACACAGTTTCATGGATTTTCAGTTTTGTTTTATGGAACATTGACAACTTTTTTATGGATCGTTTTACAATTCTTTATGGATTATTTTAAATATTTTATATGCAAAAGTTCATTTTCCCTAAACAAATTCATATCTAAGAAACCAGTAAAGATAGAAAACCGGTGTCTTCGGTAATGTTTCTAAGAAGAACATTCCCCAACACTTTGCCGAAGGTACCTCCACTTTATCTCAACAGCTTTACCGCATATGTTTCGTATCAATATTAAATATAAATCATATTCTTTAAATCCAGCTACTATGGCCATGGATGTATCCGGATTCAAGTCATCCATACCGAATCTTGTAGCATCTTTCTTGTACTTTCAAATACATACTGAGTGTTCTGCCCGTTTTCGCCCGTTCAAGAGTTATTTTAGTGCAAAGTAGGCCATTTTTCGAACAAAATCGTAAATATCTCAGAAACTGCTAACATATTAAGTTGTTTACTTCAACGAAATTTTGTATTGCATTAATTGTGACAGTTTTGTAGAACATTGTGAACTTCTAAAAAATATTGGAAAGAAGATGTAATGTAAAAAAAATATTTTTTTCGATATTTTCTCTAATAATGCTCTATATCTCAAAGATTACTAAAGATAGACTATTACCACCTTCAGTAAAGTTTCTTGTAGAAGACTTCAACTTCAACTTTTCAGAATACACCAACTCACTGTCGCTAACTACACGAGACATAAATTTTGAATCTCACTTATAGGAAGATTAATCATCAAACTTTTGACTTAAAAAATGGGGCGTCACATTATCATAAATTCTTCCGAAGGTAGTATATCGCTTTAACTAACCATTTCGAAGTTATTCAAAACGATTACGTTTTTCGCGTTTTAGACCACTCTGTGCAAAGATCGCCCGACATGAGCTTCAAGCTACACACTGTGTTGCCCCGTTCATGGCGATTGCCATTCGAAATCTTTGCTCACTGAAGCAAAGGTTCTTGAAACAGCAAACCCTGTGCTTCAGTAAACCCACGCAGGACAAACTTTTAGTCGGTGACTACACCGTCGCACCGTCGACCTCAACTTAGTGAGAAGGCATGTAGACGTGGTAGCCCTTAATAGTAGACTTGTCATTGGTTTACTTTATATAGAACTAGTTTATCCCCGTCGCACAGAGGAGTAACTAGAACAAATTTTTGGCCAATAACCAAAAAAAAAAAATTTCGATTTTTTATTTAGTTATATTTTTTTTAGATACCAAAAAGCATACTGCATATTGTGGCAAAATAAAGAGTTTGCCAAAAATTGCTAAAGATTTTTTGCATGAATGCAAAATGGTGATATTTTAAGGGGTTTTTAATCATTTTTTTTATTATATATCCAGCAAAATCGCTTTCTAATGATGATAACTGTATTAAATAAGACAATCTTATAACAAACGTATTTGAACACAAGTATTTGGGTAATCTCAGCTTAAAATAACCGAAAATAGTAGTGTGTCTGTGTATTGGACCAGCTTTAGAAACACCCTTTTTAAACATTTTATTCTAAATTTGAATGATAAAAAAGTTACATTATACGGCAAGATCCGGCAAAGTTGCTGAAACAACAGTACAAAACAAGATTCCGGCTATCCGAAAAACATTAAATCTCTTCCGATCTTTTCCGATCCACAAATTCTAAGCGATTTGAAAATATTGATATTTCCACTAATTTGAGGTACGCCAAAATACTGTAGGGCCAAATACTATGTTTGACAAAATGTATATCTATGAATATGTGCACAGGTATCTCTTTTCTTTTCTTTTTTCCACTGACCAACTGTTCATGCATCGGGAAAAACAAATGTATTCACAAAGATCACCTCGAAAATACTAGTATTCGAGGATATAGATCTAGGATCTAGAAAAATGACCTCTGCACTGGTAGGTGGATAGATACCAAATTGTCCCAAAAACTAGTTATTTTCTATTTTTAGTTCATATTAAGGCATAATAACAGCAATAGCCGCAATAAATAGTTTTGGCCAGGATTCGAGCCCAGTTACTCCTGTGTGCGTCGCGCGTTGCTGCGACTTTCAACGAAATAGGAGTAAAACACAATTTGTTCCGAAGCTCCATCTGGCGGACAGATAATCGCAAACCAATAGAACACAAACACGCTCCATTACAAATGCCTAATATGTACAAATTTTTACGGAAATCGGTTAAGCCGTTTGGGAGTCTATAAATCATACATACAAACATACAAACATTGACTTTTATATATATAGTAAAAGTAATATAAAATATATATAACATAAATATATATATATATATATATATATATATATATATATATATATATATATATATATATATATATATATATATATATATATATATATATATATATATATATATATATATATATATATATATATATATATATATATATATATATATATATATATATATATATATATATATATATGTATATATATATATATATATATATATATATATATATATATATATATATATATATATATATATATATATATATATATATATATATATATATATATAAGATAGATGAATAAATAAATAGGAGATAGATAGATAGATAGATAGATAGATATCTGAATACTGAGCTTATTTGGGCGAGCTTTTGAGATATCTATCATGTCTGAATTTTTGAGTTCAATGATTTTAAACGGAAAGTTGAATTCCTTGATGACAGCCATTGAAATTGCGATAAATTAAAAGATAAGTCGGAGGATACAAAAGAAAAAAATGCTATTAGCTATCTTCACTTGATGTATGACTGGATGTTACCGATCGGATCCATGGTTTGGTCCGGATCCGTGATCTATTCCGCATTCGGGCTAAGGGCCAAAATCAGAACAAGGTTTCTGGAACCCAATGCGAAAGGCCGGTACGAAGCATTGCATCATCTCTCCCGGATAAAAAACCACGGCTGGTTTCGTTCAATCTGGCTTTCTTCTAACTCTCATTCAAGTTCGGACGGAATTGCATTAAACCATTTACATTTACAGTCAGTTAAAAATTATAGCCCTGTTAGTTGCATGAGAATCAGTTACAGGCAGATGCAAAATGTGACACTATTGTACCAATCCAAAAGTATCGTTCAACAGTGACAGTGAATTGAATATGTTAACATTTATTCACAATAATCGACATCCTATTTCTCACCAGCCGTAAATGGCTAGTTGAGAGTCATCAGATCGATTCTGTATTTCCGTTTCTTTTGCGTGGTAGTATGTAGATCAGATTCACCATCTACGGCAAATCGGTTCGACTATATATCCCTATCAAACGGTTGCCAATATGGTATCTCTAGCCGCAGGAAAGCAGCACAATAAATCTGACAGTTTAAGTCCTGTGAAATCGAAGAGCCAGTTACGGCGAATCGTCGTCGTCGTCGTAGTGTTTTAATTATCAATCCGCATATGCAAATATCTACTGTTTTTATAGAGCGCTTGAGCCAACATTAACCTTCTCGTTGAGGCTCGACCAAGCCGCCCACACCGTGCCGAGACAACCTGCGAGATCCATATGGCTTCTCGGTTACAATGTTTACTCGTTCTGCAAGCGGTTCGCGATACACAGCGGAGAGGAGATTTCATTCATAAAGATTCGAAACACACCAAACATAGCAGTGGGGAGGGGGTCGGATGTGACGGCCAGTCGGTGCGGTGGTGGTGACTGGTAGTAGTCCTCCTCGGAATCGTGTCGTAGGCAGTCGCAGTAGCATGGTACAGTAGCATAAATACGCAAGATCGGAACTGAGCCGGGCGGAAAGATAGGCGGTCGGATGCTACGGGGAATTTAATTATCAAGATTGGGCATGTTACGAAATGTCTTGAATGTCAGCGTGAAAGAAAATAAAACAACTGGGAATTATTTATCAATGAGCGTCGAATCAGTTACGCCTCGACGACAGTAGGTACCTATATCCGACTGGCTTCTACCGGGGTTCTGCAGGGGTGTGTACTCGATGAAAGTGGCCACCAGATTTATATGATGCGATAGTGTCGTTTTGTCTACCGAGCTGATGGCAGACTTAACGATAACCGGCGAATGTCCCGTTTGTAATGATTAGAATGCTAAAGAATTTCAACTTTTAGATTCATGTTATACTGTATGTTATGAAAGGCTTTGATAAATTTGCTTAATATTTGGAGTTTCTGATGCGACGCGGAGGTACCTATATTGGATTATATTAGGCTTGTTAGAATTTGTGTGGAAGAAACTATTACTAGCTGAATAACACCGGCCTCTGCTCATTTCCCTTACGATCCTAAGTAAGTGTGCAAAATTTGGTAGCGTTTAATTGTGTCTACGGACTTAAAAGTTGGCGTATGTTAGTATTTAAAATCAAGTCACATGGGAAATAAATTATTCAAAAATTGTCACTTCCAATCAGCAAGAACACAATATACTTCTAAACGTATTTGTTTAACGGAAGTATCCGTATAATATACCAAGTTTGTAAAAATTCTTCGAGATTTTTTTTTTATTGATTTTTATTTTATTAAAATAAATTAGTGACAGAACTAAGCTAGCGCCGGATTAACGCTAGCTCCAAAAAACGTCAATCCGGCGCTAGCTTAGTCTTGTCTTTAAGTTTGTGCAGGGATGTAATGCACCTCAGAGCAAATAAAGAGAAGAATAAAAACCTGTTTTAATCCACCTAGTGGTGCTATTGTGCCTTTCTAATTTGTCCAAACTACGATTCCATGGCTGATTATGCGCAATATAACGGTGGAAATGTATATTGAATATTCACATACATAAAATAGATCGACAGCCAGAAACTTGAGATGCTATGTGTCGACACTGAAACACTTGAAACCAGCGGCGGATTAAGGAGGAGAGTCCACTAATCACTATCGACAATTCCGGATTCCAGGCATATTCAACAATTAAGGTAACATCGGTTCTTCGGTGATGGCTGAGCTGATTTTCACGAACCAATGAAAGGTATAATATGCAGTAGAGTGTTGCCTCGCTCCTCCTTCTTACCCTTACACCTCCCTGCTTCATCACCTACCCCGTCCCCGCATTCCCTTCACCACCCTACATACCGAAATAAGATAAAGGATTTCTAACGCATTCTCCACTCTCACTCTACTAACGTAGTACTCCTCTCCCCTTCCCAACTCATTCCTCCAGCTTTTCAAAGTATGATCACATGAAGATAACGTTGAACTTATACTAAATAAGTTAATTAAATATTATACTTTTTTGTTTAAAGTGTCGACTTTCGGGGCAGTCGTGGCATAAGTCCGGTAAGAATGTAACCGACATTTCCACAATTATATTGAACATAATCAGGTAATGTGACACATGTGGACAAACAAACCACTCGCTTCCAACTACATTGGATTCGGGTAATTTGTAACATGTAGAGCAAACAGGGACAGCCACAAAAGGTAACCTGAATAGTGGTCGCAGTGGCAACGTTTCCCTAAAAAAGAAAAAAATGCAGCTAATGAATCATAGTAAGAAAGGCACAATCGCACCACTAGGCAGAGGTGGGAAAATACCGGTTGAATACCGGTACGGTAAACCAAATTTTCACAAGTGTTTATGTTTCCTTTACATTGTGTGCGGTCTTATCGCTGGTTGTGTTTATACGAGACACGAAAACCAAACCGAGTTTCGTTTACACATCACCGCGGTTTGGTTTTGATTTTCGTTTACCGGTGCACGAGTATGGGAAGGAAACACGAGAATAACGAAACCAAACTTCGGTTGAATGGCGTTCCTTAACTCAATATTACGACATTTTCATAATGATTTATCATCAGGAAGTTTGCAATACGGGTATGTTTGCAATATGGGTATGTTTGATATGGAAAACTGCCCAAGAATCGAAAGTAAAAGGAAATTTAATAGCTTCCGCTATTTTTAGCAGATCCAAATTTAAGATGACGGTATATTCAAGATATTCTGTCATCTAGAATCACGCGACATGGACATTTTAAATATAAGAAATATGTCAAAAGATCGAAAATTGATGTCTGCCGTCATTTAAAATCTGAAATGGCGAGCTATATTCAATACTACTGGTATTCAATAACGTTTTAATGGTAAAAATATCATGAAACAAGGGTATTTTTGATATTGAAAAGTTGTGTAGAGATAAAAAATTGTTATTCGTCGTCATTTTGCATCCCAATATGGTGTTATTTTCACGACGATTTAGCATTTAAAAGCATGCATATTTAAATAGGCATATATTTCCAAGGAAACGAAACTTGAATTGCGTCGTAAATTAGAAATTCAAAATGGCGGCCTATTCATGATGATTTAACAACTAGCATGGTTATATTGTGGACCAATATCCACATTAATGGTCGTTTACATGTTTTGTTGTAATGAGACAGATAACTTCGTGATTGGACGCAATGTGAACAAATTTTTTTTTATTCAAATTATTGCGCAACATTTTTTAAAAATTTAATTTTCTGCAGTAGATTTACACATATCGATTGGTATCGCCGGAAATATTTATTCCTTAAAGAAACTTAGTTTTTAATGGCGGTCTATAAAATGTTTTTGCTATTCGTTAGTTGGTTGCTGTCTCAATGAATTAAGTTTTTTTGTAATTGAATAATTTAGTGGTAGTTTTCTCTAAACCCGAATACTCGCGACCAAACCTTCTAGATGTTTCAAAACGATGTACAGTAACAGCAAACATAACAGAAATGCGTATTACCAGCACTCAGTAAATAAGAACCTAATCGTGAGTTTCCCCCCACTTGCGTCTGAATTGCTTACCATATGTAAATAACACACACATACACGCAATTGCCTCTGTGAAAGGATAGATGTATCAATACGATGCGCCGTAGCAGTAATAATAAGGATATATGTATACAAAATGCGAGTGTGTGCTCGAGATTATTTGAAAATCGCCTAACCAGCGTAACCAGACGTGGATTAGATCTCATTGATACGACTATTGGAGATATAAATACAGGCCACTTTGAATGCATTGAGTGTTAATGTGAAGTTTCAAGTGATTCGAGTCATGTTTAATTGATTTAATTAATTTTATTGATTTCAATAATTTAATTGATTTTATTGTTTTTGTTATTTTATTAACATCGCTGATTTCATTGTCTTCTTTAATTTCAATTTAAACAATTGTTGAACCAGCCATTTCGATATTACCCCATTGACTCTCAACAACTAATTGAACTCAATTCAGTTGTCTATTCGGCAGCACTGCAGACGAATTTACTGCTTCTTCTTTCAACCGAAGCACCGTGTACAGAAAAAATCAGGCTCGGTTTTCTAAAGCCAAACCGAAACCGCTGCTGAGAATACATCAACACAAGTTGAAATTCGTACACACAGGTAAACGGTGCTGAGTGGCTCGGTTTGGTTTTATAAACTGAGAGTCGGTGGAGGTTTTATTTCGTTTACCGTGTGAACGAAATCCAAACCGAATACGATGTGCATCACTCGTTTACACCTGTTGAGATTTTGAGAACAATACCAGTATATGTACACTGCTGGCCAATAAAATAGGTGTGTGGTAGATTATTTTGTTTTTCTCTCAATTACGCATACCAAGTTGCAGCAGTCTCAATCACACCTACCGCACACAGAAGCCTTGGGATCTGTCAAGTTACTAGTGGGTTGTTGGCACAGATTATATTTGCAATCTTTGTCAAGATGCAAAACAAGACTACCGCAGGCTTTTTCGTGTGGTCAATATAATAGGTGTGTGAAATATATTAACGTGTTATTACTTTGCATAATTCCATTATACGTTTTATTTGGTGAAGTTTGAATTCTGCGTGTTAATAAATGTATTCAAATGTTGAATAAGTCAAAGATTTGTTATAGAATGGGTCGAGCATCTCACTGTACTAAAGTGGAACGAGTTTTGCTAAGAAATTTTGTTCAAGAAGGTAAGACGTATAAATAAATCGCGAATACACTGCGGCGTTCCGAAAACTTCGTTACAAAGGCCTTAAAACCTTTGACAAAAGGAAACACGCAAAAAACCCAAGAAAACATCTACAGCAGCTGACCATCGTATTGCAATTTTAGCGAAATCTGATCCATTCGCGTCATCCAAAACCAATTCAGCACAAATTGGAAAAGTGGCAGGTCCGAGAACAGTTCGCTGTAGGCCGTAAAATTCCAATCTTCCAGAAAGAATTGCTAAGAAGGTTCCACTATTTCGAAGCCAAAGCCTTTGAAGAAAAATGCAATTTGCTTTTCAACAGCGTTAATGGGCCTGGTTGAGAAGGAATGATAAAATGGCGACATATCCTTCGGAGGGACGAATCAAAGGTAAACCTGTTTTCCTCCGATGCACAACGAAACGTTAAACGTAAAAAGTGCAAACAGTTTGATCTGCGACACACGCAAAATATGGTAAAGCACGGAGGCGATAACAATGAGGTTTGGAGCTTGCTTCTCGTGGAATTGCGCAGGTCCTATTCTTCGCAACGCCACTATAATGGCAAGATTCGAATGCAAGGCTAAAGTATGGACATCCTAAAGGATGTCATGCAGCCCTATGCCAAAGATAACGTGCCTTTACATGACAGTTTCAGCAAGATATTGACCAAAAACACACATCGAAGTATGTAAAGGAATGATTTCGGGATAGTAAAGTGACTATAATTTCGGACCATGCCAATCTCCTGTCATCAATCCCGTAGAAAATTTACGGAATGTACTTAAAAAGAAGTTATTCGATCGAAATTTCACAAATACGGATCGTTTGTAGGAAGTAGCTTAAAAGGAATGCTACCCTATACCAATGGAAACTTATCAGCGTTTGAATGACTCAATGCCAAGACAAATGGATAAAATTTGGTTGAATAAGGGAGTTTACACAGGTTACTAGTTGTTAAAAATGTTGAAGTCTAAAAATCATTGGATTGGAAAAATTTTATTGCAATGGATCACAATACACCTATTTCATTGACCAGGTACTTTTTTGGATTTCATGGAAAAGAAAGAGTTACGATAAAGCATAACATTTAATTTACAAATAAAAGTGTTCTTTTTCATTATCATGACTGTGCCTAACTATAAAATATTTGAATATAAAAATATTTTTAGAAAAAACTCAAAATTTCATGTATTTTTATCTCACACCTATTTTATTGACCAGCAGTGTACGTACCGGTTGGTTTTCTTACCCACCTCTGCCACTAGGTGGATTAAACAGGTTTGTATTGTTGTATAAAAAAGATTTTCAAAAAAGGGAGTTCTCCCTTAAGAGAACTTGAGGTGCTAACCGATACGTTATCAAGTTGCATGAAACTCTGCTGAATACAGAAAAACTTTATCGAAATCCAGTATATGCTTTTGAACGTCTTTTTGGACAACTGAGCGCCGGTGTTTGTGTGGTAGGCTTGACTGCTTCTCGTCCCAGTGAGCCCGAGTTCTATCCCAGGTCGTTTCAAATTTTTGAGGTACGGACGGAGATAGCGTAGTTGCTAATTCGATTTGGGCCTTTTGTGATTTTCTTCCGTGTCAAAGAAAAAAAAAGAAAAAAGCGCCGATACAACAATATTCGACTATGACCGAAATATCAAAAATTCACCCTAATAAGCCCTTCTTGCTCACCAGTCATAAACACGTAAATGATATTATTAGCGACGACCATTACCTACAAAAGAAGTTGAGATCAACGGCGGGGTCACTGAGACGAGTTTAGTTTGCACAAATATGTTGAAGCACGGAGTTGGCTGTTTCAAGCACCCAAAACTGCAAACCAAAGTATGCAACGTCAGTCACAACTAACGGAATAAAGACCTATGTCGGCTCAAACTCAAATCGGGCGATCTTTCCTGGGTCTGCTTTACCAAACTATCTTCTCGTTGACAAGGTTCATCTAACTGTTTAATTACAAATAAGTGGGCCACACAGCCACAGTCATTGAGTGTTGTGGCATCATGTATACGGTGCAATTTGGAATGAGAATCTTAGAAAAGCAAGTAAAACAATGTTAATAAAATTAAATTTTTACCCGTCCTAGATTGTATTTCACAAGAATTGTTCTCTTTACTTTACTAACAGAAGGCTAAATCTGGCATAACTTGAAAACAAATCATATTGTGCTGGACCTTTTGTAAAGTAATCAAATTTCGATGATTTTTGTCTATCCTGAGGATGGGGCGTCCGACCCAGGCGCAGTAGACCCAGGTTTTTTATGCAGTTTTTTTGCACGGTTTTTTTACGAGGTTTTTTTTACGCGGATTTTCCAATCAACGTGGTTTTTTTACGCGAATTCTCCAATTAACGCGGTTTTTTTACGCGGATTTTCCAATTAACGCGGTTTTTTGCAAAAATATTCCTTAAATAAGTCCTCTTGAATGCAAAACACTTAGACTTTTTTCTGAAAAAAATTTCTAAGCCCTTTTAAATGCAAAGAACTTAGAAGAATTTTGGCAGTTTTTATTTTGCGCGGATTTCGCCATTAACACGATTTTGGCAAAAAATATTCTTTTGAATGCAAAAGACTTAGAAGATTTTCGGAAAGATGGAAGAGACGGGTCTGGAAGATTCCTTGTGGCCCGCACCCCAACAATATGGGTATTTTCGGAAAGGTCTTGAAGAGTAGGTTACAGAAATTGATTTTCGACGCCACTTTGAAATCAAAGATGGCGACTTCCGGTTTTAGCGAAATTCGCTATAACCCAATCAATATGGGTATTTTCGGAATGGTCTTGAAGAATAGGTGCCAGAAATTGATTTTTGGCGTCATTTTGAAATCCAAGATGGCGACTTCCGGTTCAGTGAAATTCGCTATAACCCAATCAATATGGGTATTTTCGGAATGGTCTTGAAGAATAAGCGCCAGACGTTGATTTTTGACGCCATTTTGCAATCAAAGATGGCGACTTCCAGTTTAGCGAAATTCGCTATAACTCAATTAATATGGGTATTTTCGGAATGGACTTGAAGAGTAGGTGCCAGAAATTGATTTTTGACGCCATTTTGAAATCAAAGATGGCGACTTCCGGTTTAATGAATTTCGCTATAACCCAATCAATATGGGTATTTTCGGAATGGTCTTGAATAGTAGATGCCAGAAATTGATCTTTAACGCCATTTTCAAATCAAAGATGGCGGCTTCCGGTTTAGCGAAATTCGTAATAACCCAATCAATATGGATATTTTCGGAATGGTCTTAAAGAGTAGGTACTAGAAATTGATTTTTGACGCCAATTTGAAATCAAAAATGGCGACTTCCAGTTTAGTGAAATTCGCTATAACCCAATCAATATGGGTATTTTTGGAGTGGTCGTGAAGAGTAGGTGCCAGAAATTGATTTTTGACGCCATTTTTAAATCCAAGATGACGACTTCCGGTTTAGTGAAATCGCTATAACCCATGCAATATGGGTGTTGTCGGAATGGTCTTGAAGAGTAGGTACCAGAAATTTATGTTTGGCGCCATTTTGAAATCCTTAGGTGGCGACTTCCGGTTTTGCGAAATTCGCTATAACCCAATCAATATGGGTATTTTCGGAATGGTCTTGACGAGTAGTAGACAAAGATCGATGTTTGACGCCATTTTGAATTCCAAGATGGCGACTTCCGGGTTAGCCACATTCACTATAACCCTGTCAATATGAGTGTTTTTGGAATGATCTTAACGAGTAGGTTCCAAAAATTGATTTTTGACGCCATTTTTAATCCAAGATGGCGATTTCCGCTTTCGCGAAATTCGCTATAACCCAATCAATATTGGTATTTTTGGAAGTTGAAGTTGTAGTACAAATAGTTTCAATTAAACAGTTGAATTTACTTAAATTTAAACAATATGTTTAATTTGAATAAATTCAAACCCCCAACTCACACCACAGACGTCTCTTTCTTCTCTTTCTTCAATTCTCACCGCACTTTCCTGGATGAACACATAAAATTATTTTGCATTTTGCTGGTTTATGATTAGATCTTATATTTGAGGGTGATTAAGACCGGAAGTCGCCATCTAGAATTTTACAATGACGGCAAACATCGACGTTTGTCTGCTACTCGTCAAAACCATTCCGAAAATACCCATATTGATTGGGTTACAGCGAATTTTGCTAAACCGGAAGTCGCCATCTTGGATTGCAAAATGGCGTCAAAAATCAATTTCTGGCACCAACTCTTCCAGACCATTCCAAAAATATCCATATTGATTGAGTTATAGCGAATTTCGCAAAACCGGAAGTCGCCATCTTTGATTTGAAAATGGCATCAAAGATCAATTTATGGCACCTACTCTTCAAAACCATTCCAAAAATATCCATATTGATTGAGTTATAGCGAATTTCGCTAAACCGGAAGTCGCCATCTTTGATTTCAAAAAGGCGTCAAAGATCAATTTCTGACATCTACTCTTCAAAACCATTCCGAAAATATCCATATTGATTGAGTTATAGTGAATTTCGCTAAACCGGAAGTCGCCATCTTTTATTTCAAAATGACATCAAAAATCAATTTCTGGCACCTACTCCTCAAGACCATTCCGAAAATACCCATATTGATTGGGTTATAGCGAATTTCACTAAAACCGGGAGTCGCCGTCTCTGATTTCAAAATGGCGTCAAAAATGAATTTCTAGAACCTACTCTTCAAGACCATTCCGAAAATACCCATATTGTTGGGGTTAGGGTTCGTCGCGGTGCGGATGTGGGCGGTAAATGGATTGTCCGCACCGCAACCGCAAAAAAATAATAAAACCGCACCGCTTACCGCAACCGCACTTTATTTACCGCACCGCACCGCGCGGTAATGCGGTAAAATTTTTATATTTTAAAAAATGGTGTTGAAAAATTTTACATTTGTGTTACCATATATAATAAAATGTTATTCTTATTCACACGAAATTTAACTTTAAGAGACTATTTTCTATTAATAAAATTCCATACATTTTAAGGCAAATATTATACATTCAAAAACGTGCTACTGCAGTAATAGGAAAACTTTTATTTTAGCAACCCTTCAGTTAATTGAAAAATGTGGAATAAAAATGTAATAAGAAATGAAGTTGCATATTTTTTTTCTTTGAATTTTCATATTTTCAATGTTTTTGACATATGAAAATGAAATGGATGATTTTCGCATTTACGTAGTAAACCACCTTTCATTCTTAACGGAATTTCACCAAAAACAAAATTAAAGTCGAAATACCAGTACTTCTATATAGTAGCGCATATATTCCAATACAGTGAAATAAAACATATTGTATTTCATCAATAAGAACGACGCCATATTTGACAAAAAAATTGCCTATACATTACATCTAATCAGGAGTCCGGTCTCAACCGGCACAGAATTATTGAACATTAAAAAAAGTGCAAAAAATGTATGATTTGTAGCATACAGCAGAAATGATTTTTAAAAATTAGGGGTTTTACGGACAAAATATCCCAAAACTCTATCTTCCGCATTCTTCAAGAAACAGATGTATTATCATTTAAAAACTAAGATTGCTACCTTTAAAAATGAATGAAGTGCAATTTTCTAAATGCTAGTTCGAAAGTTCTAGCATTTAATATATTTTCCTCTAATATTTTGCCAAAGAGCCAATGGCAAACACTTCAATTGAAGTGAACGGGAGTCAAACTTTGTGGTATTTGGCAACAAAAGCTTCAAAAAAGCTACAAAATAGTCTTGACTGAAAAATATTAGGACTTAATTTGGTAGAAAATTATAGTAAATTTGAATGAAAGTACGCGAAAAAAAAGTTATGTAGCATTATGCTATATTTCACCCTAGGGAGGAAAATTTGGTAAACACCAACATTTCTCACTAGGGTGATCACGTTTGATCACGGGTTTACCAAATTGATATCGAAAACGATTCATAATTCCACGATTTCCAACAGAAATCGAGAAAGGTGATTCACTTTTAAATTGGATTTAAGAGTAAACATGTATTGTTTTTAAATGATCTAATAATTTTGTCTCTATTTGGATCTTACATTTTATGTATTTGAAATGGTTAGTTTATGAAGTTTTACTTAGAAGTATAAAATAACTAGTCCAAAATATGTCGTAAAAATAATAGCGTCAAAATATTTCAGACACAGCTAGATTTTCTTTCATTATCAATTAGAATAATCAAAATTATCACTTTATCATTTTTTTTGCGGTGCGGTTGCGGTAAAACCGCGCGGTAAAAGCTCTTTCCCGCACCGCATCTGCGGGAAAAAGTGCGGTAAATACCGCGCGGTTGCGGTAATTACCGCAACCGCGACGAACCCTAGTTGGGGTGCGGGCCATAAGGAATCTTGCAGACCCGTCTCTTCCATCTTTCCGAAAATCTTCTAAGTCTTTTGCATTCAAAAGGACTTAGAATATGGTTTGGAAAAAACGTGTTAATTGCGAAATCCGCGCAAAAAAAAACTTCCAAAAATATTCTAAGTCTTTTGCTGAGAGTTGGACGATACGATGCGCTCAGACTTCAACATAGAACTAATTTCTCTCAAAACTTCACCAGAAGATGCAGTTATAGTAATTTTTTTATTCAATTCGTTTATTTAATAAGGCCCGTTTGCGTTAGCTTAAAGGTGCCATTTTTTTCTTTGTTTAACATTCTTAAAACTAGGGAAATTTTTTCAATATTATTTTGTTTTTATATAATGAAACTAACAAAATTTTACAGCTAACTTAAACATATGCAAGAGGGGATACTATAATATTCGTAAGATTAGGGGGCGGGTCGCTTTGTATGTTCTTCGTATAGTAATGCACTTTAGGATTTTTAGAAGGGAGATTGTTGGAGCAATTTTTTATTAACTAAGGGGTTATAGCAATTTGAAAGTAATGCAATTTAATTCAGTACACCCTTTATGTGCGCGAGGTATATGCGTGACAGTTTTCAAATTATAAGTTTGCTAAAAATTTCGAGTGGGATATTTTCAAGTGGGTCTTATTAATCAACTACCCACATCATCCGCCGGCCTTGGCTGTTACTTATTTTCAGTAAAGAATTTCTCCAAGTAGATGTACTTTATTGCATTCAACAGGTCAGGTAGTTAAACTTCTATTTTACTGTCTTCGGTATAGATGGAAATCTTGTATTTAACGATTTTCCGTTCGTTGTAGTGTCTAAGATTCTTTTTAGCAAGGAGCTGTGGTGTGATTTTCCCATAAGACAACTTTATGAGCACACCAGATGCAAACCTCGCAAAAGGTTGAACGGGTGGAAGATTGAAATCGATCACTGCTGTGTTGTAAGGGCACCATATACTACCATAATAAGTAGAATTAGAAGGGTCCGTCAGTAATACTAGCCTTGAGGCCCGACGCAGCTGTCGACGGCCTTGGGTAGGAAAGCCTTTGAAATAGATCACTGCTGTGTTGATGTTTTACAAGCACAGATTTTTGCTTCTGGAATTCGTTAATTTCAATAAAAGCCAGATAGAATACCATAATAAGACACTGATCAACAGAAACAGCAACAGATCCAACGTAGTTGAATTTGAACAGTTCAATGTATACAATTCCTCTAATCTAGATTAGTAGCTTTAGAAGGGCGCGTCAGTAATACCAGCCTTGGGGCCCGATTCGGCTCTCGACAGCCCTGCATCCACTAGACAACACGTTCCAAGGCGACATGACTGGGAACTCTAGTGATAGGAAAGGACCCATTTTCTTCTAGAATCTGAACCGTACACGAAAATATCAGACTCACGGTCCGCACGCGATGATTCTACACGCGAATATGCGAAAGGCACACGGTTTTAATATAGAATTTGTACACGCGAAGTTACATCCACGTTAACACACGCGACATACAAACGCACACGCGATCGAACACGTTAACGTACAAATGCTCGAGTCCTTCGCGATGATACACGCGATCGCAAAGTCCCTACGCCCGCACCTGAACCTTACAATGAATATCACATTCAGAATTACATCCCGCTACAATTGGCCTAAAGTAGTGTTTAGTGGGCGCCATTGCCTGTCTCGTCTACAATTGTAGTGTGTGATTATGATGGGGAGCTCTTCCGAGAACCAAGCTCCACAGCTCCAGTAGGACAACTCTAAAAAAAATTATAGTATGAAAGAACAATTAATTCGGATTAAAATAGGTCACATTCCCTGATTAGTTAACAAATCTTTCTCGCAACATTCTCCCACTATCCAACATCCAACACGCACGAACAGATTAGTTTGATGTAAATTTCTGGTGTTGCTTTGACAAATAAGCGGCGGCTGTTAATTTCGGCACTATTTTTATGACACAATTCTTGCCCCCGGGTGCAGCACGAAACAGAACCAATAGATAGATATGAAACACAAATCAGTAATGTTTTTCTTTATTTTCCGCTGCGGTGTGGCCCAATAAAAGAAAAGTGTCGGTCGCACGAGACGCACCAGCTCAATACCACCGACTGCAAACCTGTCGTGCGAGTGTGAAAAATGGAAATTCCTAATCCACTGTGACAACCGTGCACTAACTGACGGACGGACGGGCGATCGAGTTGTGGTTGTTGTTATTATTGTTACTGCTGCTGCTGTCGTTTTTTTTTTTGAGGGTGCGCATTTTTATGGTTAATTTACTCTGAGGTTGGGTTGGTGAGAACGAACGCTGGAAGTTTCCCAAATGATGAAAAACATGTGTGGCATGAGTGATTAAATTCGGTCACCGCTGACTGACGGTCGACTTGCGGTTTTCAACACCCCTCAACTCTAGCTAGAAAGTGGACTTAGATCGAGGAATTCTGGAAATCGGAGTGAAAATTCACAGTGACTATAAACATTAACGACTGTTGTTTTTTCTAATTTGAAGATCAGTTTTGTGTTTGTGTATGAGACGAAATACGATCGTAAAAATTAACACTTCGTTAGCCAATTCCAGTGCCTAGTTTACGCAGCGATTTGGTTCTTCAAAGAACTGATGAAAGGAAAACCGATCTAATTAGCAATGACAAGTATTTGGTTTCAGTTTTATTGGCTGAAAATGCAGTTGCCGTTTCGTTTTGAGATGATATAAAAATTGGTTGATGAGTCTGAAAAGTCCTGTCAATTTCAGCAGAAGTTAGTAACAGAGCAAAAGAGCTAGAATAGATAAAAATATTTACGATTTATTTAGTTCAAAAATTAAACCACTTTACAGCTGCTACCTTGTAGTTCACTCTAATATTCCACCGCCACCGGTGTCCTTGTTTCGTAACTTCAGCTTTAAACGAACCTGTTCCATAATAAATTGATACTACAATTTAATTACTCGAAAACTTTCCCACTTGCCATCACCGCATCAAGCGAATCCGCTGCAACAACGTTATCTAGACAACCAACAGAAAGCAGAAATTTAATCCTTCGTAATTAATTCACTTATACGATCACTTAATTTAATGCGATATATGAATAGCAATCGCATGTTGGGACAGAACTCACTCGTTCGCGGTTGAGCGAGTCGCTGGCGGTTTGGGCGAGGGAGGCAAAAATAGTTCACCACAGATGCACGGTACTGTGCACTTATTGATCCCGGCGGCACTTGATAGACCCCCTGGCGGGGCTCTCCCTTCCCGACCAGATTGGTCATTTGTTTTGCCGGTTGGTATGTACATACATGTGAACTTAATCCGCATTCGTATACTGGTTGGTGTTTTGATTCGGATTCGGAATCCTACGCCACTCGCAAGTGCGTATAGCGGACACTTTTAGGCGTACGGTCGGTCGATCGGTCGGCCGGGAGTGTCGGAATAGGTGCCACGAACATATGTACGAACAAGATTGTGAACCGTAAGCGGAACTTTGCGGTCCGTTGGGAAGAAAACGGCGAGGGCGTTTCAGGTGGGTAGGGAATTAATTGAATTTAAATTACTACACGGTACCGGGCAAACATTGAAATTCAATATCGATTTTCTGGCGAAGGTATTTAGAGGAAATTGACGAGATAAATCAATAGGCGCATGTGGCAATCGTGCAGGAATTTGGACGATTCTAGGCATATGTTTAAGCCCACGAGCCTAGCGAGAATGTGAGGGTTTGCAATTTATGTGATGGGTGATCCATACTGGAATGCAAATATAATCTGGTGTCGGTGTTGTTGTTGTTGTTGTTGTTAAACATAAGACAGATCATATGAATATTTTCAAAACTGATACGATTGAAACAGTTTTTTATGATTCCTAAACCTGTACATATGTTAGTGGATATCTACTTAATTGATCAATTGAACAGAAAATTTGTCAAATTCTTTGCATCATATTGTCATTTGAAAAATTATATAACTTTTGTTTAGAGTTGTTTGAAAAAGGTGCCTTCCAAACTGCCTGACTCTGGTAGATCTAATGGAGTTGAGGCACGTTCGGTCCACTTAGGCCCCATACATACGAAAGCGAAAGCTAATGTGGCGGAATGAAGATCGCTTCTAGGTTATCTCACTTTTAGTGCATGTTCAGCAGCATACTCTCGATTATGGCTCGGCTTGATCTCGACCCGGGCGAAACCCATTAACATTAAACAGCACGATGTGATTGTTATCAATGTGCATTTTATGTCTGGCACTTTCAAAATGTGTTTATGGCCGGCGTTAAACGATCGAGTTCCTATGTAGCTAGGTACCCTGCAGCTATTACATTCTAAGGTATTACTTCTATTTAGTAATGTCCCTGCTTTTCAATCAGCCTTCGTTGTTGTTATCGCGAATGTGACATTTACTGCGTGAAACGACTGATACGTCAAAGTGCGAGAAATAATGTCTCTTTTCAATTCGACATTTATAGTATATTAACGTTTGAAGGGCTGTCAACGTTTATACTCAACAACGAGAGTAGATACACCCAAAACAATTTCCCAATGCAAAAAAGGCATTACATCCTTTCTTGCATATTCCGAATTAGAATCATGCCTTCTTCGCATTGTAGACCAAGCATAGTTACTGCATTATACCAACACAGCTTGATTCATGATGAAATAAATTGATTGAGAATACACGCTACCATATTATCTGCCCGCATGTAAAAGTATTAGTGGTTTTGCTTGCTAAGTCTCCAAAAAAGGTGGTGTATTCTATACATGAATACCTCTGTGGTGTTTGTAAGAAGTTCTGTCTTCATACACAGTTACGCTTTTTTGTCTGCGAACAGCTCAATTCCAACCACACTAAACGCGTGAACAGTTTGCGTTTATGAGAGTGTGTGATATACGCGTTATTTTTCCATAGCGAATGGCTTTTGCCGTAAAATCATCGCTCTCTCATTCTATGCTTCAGAGAAGAGTGGAAGAAAAATGATTTGTGCTCAGATTGATTTGCGATGATCGTTGACCAGGGCGATGATGTGCGCTCGCTGGATGACATGGCGTCATATTGGCGTAGTCAACATAAAAAACTTTGTTTGTAACAAAATTAACGAAATTTGTCTAAATACAAACGAGAAGCACTTTAGTTTCGATCAAATTAGAGAAAGTGTGCATTGTTTTCTATTGTCTACTGCTACTGGTATTTGTTGATGACATTTCAAGCGATTTGGACGTTGTCAAACTGACCCCCATTGATCGGTTGAAAAACGATGTTACCTATTGAGTTCTACAATGAACTTTTGATGTAAAACCTAATTGTCAAACTCTATATGTAGAGATAGGGATGCCAGCTACCTGTGTGCGCTGGATTCGCAAGTTCGGGAAATAATACAAACTGAAATGAGTAATTGCCACTGATGCTCAAAAGTGCAAAACCATGTCATCACTGCCCTTATAGTTTATGATACTTTAAACTTAAATACTTTTACTACGAAATACTGATATGATATCACCTGAAAGTACTGTCGATATGAGGAATGCCAGAAATGATTGGTGGACGGCTTCTATCAGACAAATGTTGAAATTTGTTGGCCCAATGTTCCCATATAGGTAACTTTCTCCTGCGTATAGTGCGTATTAAGCATTATTAACATTTATGAACCTATCTAGTGGCTAAAACTCGCATATCGCTGGTAAATTTAGGGTTGAGAGAACGCCGAAAGCTCAATATAAAATCAACACATAATCATCACCCACACCCCTTTAATTTGATGATGCTATAAACTGTTCTCTCCAATATGCAGCATGTGATCAGTAGACAGGCGAAATGGAAACAGTTCCTTGAGCGTGTATTAGTATTTTCAGAGCGCATATGTATCCGAGTGGAGATGTCCTTTACATGTGTATTAGTGAGGAGTTATTTCAATACTAATACTACGATATCGTTAAATTCACTAATACATTCCCAACTGTGGGTTTGTATAAATTTCTGTGGTGTAATCGCCATTTAATGCATTTTTGTCCCGGACCAATATCGCTTTCTATGCATTATACCAGTTACAATGCAAAATTCTCATTAGAATCATGCTTATTCGCATGTAATTCATACGGCTAGCGTTTTGGGTGTAGCTAGCTTATTTGGTGCTTATCTGGCGACTAACAGATTGACTTAGGGTATCTATCCTGTCAACGAGTTACATTAGAATTTTCTCAACAATTCAAAAAATTTGTTGAATATTTTAACAAAGAATTTGTAAAGAATTTAGGCACGGTTTTTAGAAATATTGTTGATTTGAAACAAATTTCTGGATAAATTTGAATCTTTTTATTTAATTTTTACCACATTTATGATTCTAAACATTCTTATTTTTCTGAGATGCTAAGATTTTTAATGGGACTCATAACATTTGAATTGAATATATACAATATTCATTTAACATTCCCAAACTATATTTTAATAACCTTGAAGACTTTTCGACATTTGCGAAATGTGTAGCAAGTAGCAATTGCAACTTGTTGAAAGTTTTAAATGTTGCACAACTGCTACACAATATTTTTTATTGCTGGATATATTTGAAAAGAATTTCCACGGGTTTTTAAACTGATTGTGCAACTATGTAACTGTAGAGGTGGCCAATAGTGATAAGTATGCAAACATCAATAACAGTTGTAAAATTAATTAGAAACTTTGCTAACTTGCACAAACAGTCTAACAAGTTGCAAATGTCTCTTTGTTTGCCATTCCACCCTAAAACAGAACTGTCCAACTACCCAGTGCTCGACAAATAGCACAGCTATTGTTTTCATTATTTTGCTGCAATTAGGAACATGTTGCACAACATACAAACAAAGTGCGCTTTTTGCCATAACATAGTTGTTACCAAGAGAGTTACAAATACTATACAGTAACAAAGAGTGCTACTTGGGCCTTCTTTAAGCCTGGAATTGCTCTAGGAGGTTCCTTAGAACTGGGAGAGGTTTCGGAAAGATATTGATCAATTTATTTAAGCCTTTTTCGCTGAAGTTTCAAGATCTTTTCTTTGTTATGTCAAACTGGCCGCATTAATAGGGTGCTCTAAAAAATTGAAAAATGAAAATTTAAGGCACTGAAGCTATTTTTAACGTGAATCCACACAATAATAATGAAGTTAAAATTTGAGAAATTTTCATTAAAGTCTAGAGATCCCACCAACTCCCTTTTTCGAATACGTTTATTTGACATGGCATTTGCGAAAGTTTTTTGCGACGAAATTTCTTTTTTACTCAATAGTTGTGATAGTGATGGAAATTTGTAGTTTTTGATCATTTAAATAACTTTAAGGCAAGTATATCAATTAATAAATTTCATATTTCTAGTATTACTGAGAATACTGCATATATTTATGAAAAAATAGTAGTAAATGTCTTCATTGTAATCCGGGGGGTCCGGACCCTGCCGAAAATTTTCAACTTAAATTTTTCGGGGGGCCTTGCCTTGGGGAGTTTTGAATTTTCCAGCATTTGTCGTGCTTTTCTTGCACTTTAATTTGTTTACCGAGTGGTTTGCCTATTTTTGCCCATTTTTAAAGTTATTGGCATTGGAAAAAGAGCTATTTTCAATCAAAAAACGCTTTTAATCCACCTAACAGTGTGATGAGACATTTCTTATAGCTCTTATCACTCTCTTCGGATATTATATCGTTTGAGAACATTTAGAACTTGATGCTTCGCGATGTTTTTGATAACACATACTACATGGTATAGTGGCAGGTAGGGTTCATCGCGGTTGCGGTAATTACCGCAACCGCGCGGTATTTACCGCACCCGCACCGCAAAAACTGCGGTGCGGTGAGACCCTTTTTCCCGCGGATGCGGTGCGGGAAATGAGCTTCTACCGCGCGGTATTACCGCAACCGCGCTTCAAAAAATAATTGTCTGCAGTCTGCATTAAAAAGTGAATTAAAACTATGACTTTTACCATTTGAGAAGGACGCAACTAGATTTATTTTCTGAACGAATGCTTATCAATGTCATTATTAGGAAAATTCTTCTGTCAGAACGTTCGAGTCTTACTTATTACCCTACAATAGAGAAACATAATAAACATTTAATTGCTCTAATTTCCATAGACTTGACAATGATTTGAGAAGAAATTCGAATATAATCTGTATTCGACCTATCGCAATTTGATTTTTTACATTTTGGTTATTCTATTATGACAAAATATACTATTACTAAGAAATAAAATCTATAAGCTGTGTCCAATATAATTTGGCACCATTATTTTTACGACATATTTTGAAAACTATTTATTTAATACTTCAAACTAAAAATTTACAAACGAGCCTTTTCAAATACATAAAACGCACAATCCAATCATTGAAATTGTGCTGTCAAATCCAATTAAAAATGCACCATTTCTCTCGATTTCTCTTGGAAATCGCGGAATTATGAATCGTTTTCGATGACATTTTCTCAACTGTGAATTTTGATTAATTTGGAGAACTTAAAGATGAACTAATAATACTTAGATTTAAAAACAACCCACAGAATGTAATTATCATCATCAAACCAAACGAATTTGGAGGATTTTTTTTTTCGCGTGCATCCATTGTTCGTCTAACTGGGAATTTTTTCTACCAAATTAATATTTTTCAGTTAGGAGTATTTTGTAAATTTTTGAAAGTAGAGCTTTCGTAGTTAGTGTAGGGCATTGCGATTTTTTTTGTGTTTCTCAAAGCCTCCCCTCATACTGTGAAAAGTGTAAAAATTAGCCCAGATGCCAAATTTTGAATAGTTTGGACAGTTTTTGCCTTAATTGAAAATTTATCTTGAAATCTCAGCGTAGGGGTTAGGTATTTTTACATAGAATGTGTATGCAAAGTTTGAATGAAACCGCTTAAGTAGTTTTTGAATAGCAGGTACCACCGCAAACCATGTTTTTCCAGAGACGTTCTACAAAAAGCTTCGTCACCGAGTCGTTTGTCGACTGCATGGATTACAGCATGTTATTGAAATGATACACTATAATGTACAAAACTTTTTATCAATTCGCTTAACGCCAAGTTTAAAAAAATCGCAAAAAAGTATTTTTTTGCGCCAAAACCCTTACCACTCCCCCCCTTAATAAAACTTTCAAAATTGAATTTTTTCATAAATATTACATTCAGAGGAGTCCGTAAAGGTAATTTTGGTGTAAATAAGAATAACATTTTATTATATATGGTTATACAAAATAAATGAATAATTTTTAAAAATACATGATTTTTACCGCATTTACCGCATTACCGCGCGGTGCGGTGCGGTAAATGCAATGCGGTTGCGGTATGCGGTGCGGTTTTATTATTTTTTTGCGGTTGCGGTGCGGACTATCCATTTACCGCCCACATCCGCACCGCGACGAACCCTATGGCAGGACTCAGAGAATCGCTCAAATCAGCATAGGACAACATCAGTGCTAGAAATCTCAAACCAAATCAATGGGGAAGCGAAAAAATGGCCCATAAAATAGACATACCAACGAATTATTGTTAATGCTCTGTTAATAAAAGTCAGTTGTGTGTATTCCCTCCGACCGGTTGTTTGTCAGCTGAGCTGCTTTCGCTTTTTCGTGGAAAATAGTCGCGCGATCGATTTCCATATCGTATTTTGCTGCCATTCGCTTTTATCAGTTATAGTGCACTGTTTTCGGATCGTACATTTTACATCGCTGGTGATATTATAGATAAAAAGGCGATTTTTCACCCGATTAAACGAACTATCCGTTTGTTCTATCTTTCGGTGCTACCGCTTCTATACAGTCGAAAACAAAAGAACGTTATTCTTCATCATACCAGCTGTATTGAACAAGAGAAAGTCGTGCTGATTGAAGATGTTTTGCTGCGAATGTGCCTTGCCTATCATGCCTGGAGGGGTAACCATTTCTTGTGATGGATTTTGTCAGGATAATTATCATGCAGAATGTGCTGTGCTGTCTACTACAGAGGTCACCTGCTGCAACAGGTACAAGAATATCTGGTGGATGTGTACCCCGTGTACGACGATCATGGACGGCGTTCGCAAGATGCAAGCTTTTCGAGATAAACGCGAGGCGATCACCGACGCTACTTCATTTACCCTTGCTCATGCGGCTACTGTTGCTGTCGATGTGAATACTGAGTGAATCAATTACCGAAATGGCTGAATCTCGTTTTTCTTTGGCGGAAACAAGTTCATCTCTAGCTCAATCAATCCCGCAAATGTCGTCCACTCGATTGAAACAAGGGTGTAGGGTTGCTGGTTCTTTGGAGTCAAGTAATTCTACAAATCTTTGTTGGCTATTCTTTACGCGTGTCAAGAACACAGTGAGTGAGAAAGATATTGCTACTCTGGTCGCAGAATCACTCGGAACTAATGCTGCAATTGTGAAGAAGCTCGTACCTGAATGGAAGGACGAGTCATTAATGCCGTTCATTTCATTCAAAGTAGGAATTGACGCAAGGCTAAGAAAAATAGCACTATCTCCATCAACATGGCCATTAGGACTCTGTTTCCGACAATTTCACGAAAAGTTTGACATTTTGTTTGGAATACTGTATTGTTACCTTTGCTTGTTGCTCGATTGTCTGTGTTGTTATATATTGTTACTGTACATGTTAAATAATTTTAAGTAACAGTCTGTATGGCAGAATTAGCCAAAGACGAAGGAATAAATAAATAAAATATCTAAATTGTGGTGGGAAAACTGAATTTTCCTAAAGGGGTTATATATTGTACTGAGCCAAAAACAAATCGAATTTTTTTTTTTTTGAATCGATTTGAAGTTTATACTTTACTCAAATTTCCAACGCGACTGAGAACTAAGAAATCAACGCTTTTTCTTGAAAAAAGCGATACTAGTAGTGACACCATTCAAATAACATCAACAGTGAATATTTCCAGTCTTGGTTTTATTTCCCATTTAAGAACTATTGTGTTTTTTACATCTTAGATTGCATGATGCAGTGATCGAAATCCAAAACTTCATGAAGTATTTGAAATTATTAAATTAAAATTTGTGTTTGCTATTGAAATTGACAAAATGATAGTATCGCCCCTTTGGCGATTGTTTACTTTTTCGGTTCCATCTATCAGCATTGAAGTATCGCCCTTACGTTTTTTTACAATAACTACCGTTTTACACCACCGATTTCGTCCGAGTTTTTTGAATAGAGATCATTGTTACTATTTACAGCTGGTATCAGCTTGATAATCCTAAAAAAAAATACGAAAATAACAGTTTCGCCTCTAAACTGCTAGCAAAAAAAGTATCGCCCTGTTTGTTTGCATGGAGCATGGAGGGCGAAACTTTAAATAAACAAACAAAAATACAGTTTCGCCCGTTGTATTGTTTGCTGTAGTTTAAGAAAGCAATATCGTAGAATCAAAACTTTTAAGGTTAATTTGTTGCGTTTCAAAGCCCTCATTCGCATGTATGAAAAAAGCCATTTGTAAGTAACGCCCTTTTCACAAAAAAGCGTTGAAATGAAATCACAGCTCCTGATATCACGCTATCTCTGAAGTACATGCGTGCATAGTTTCAAATTTTACTTCGACGTCTACTTTTTCTAAAGGTGACTTCCCAGTAGTATTCTTGATTTGTATTATTATCGCTAATCCTAATGCAAAAGAACAAATAAAAACCTCACGAAAACGAACCGTTTGGGAAAATCATCATCATTACTGGAATTTTCATTTTCACGAAACTTTTCGATAACCTTCCGTCACTTGCGTTAATGCACTGGGTGCACAGTGCTCTGAATATCTAGCGAAATCGTCTTAGGGCACAAGCGGGTCTAATTCAGAGCTATCTGCGCGGCGAGTTAAATCTGTAAAGAATACTAAAAAATTATTTCTATTCCATAATTTTCAGTTCAGCAATTCGAGAGGTCGTGCTCACCGCAAGCCATGAAAAATAGACTACGTTGTGAAGCGATGGTCCCTATTTATTAAAAAATCACGGTTGAATAAAAAATAAAACTATTAAAAAATTTCAAATAGTTTATAATTTTCACAAACTTATTAGGAAAAATTGTTTAATAAGCTTTCGTAATATTGTGTAGGAAAAAAGCTGAAAATTTGAAAATAAATCTGAGGATTATGATTGATTACAGATCTCTGGAATTTTCTATTGGAATGTTTTCTGGCAGGAATTTGATATTGATGCTATTAGACAACTGTGAAATCAAAACCAATAGATCAGTTACGTATCAGGACCCCATTCCGACAATTTATCAAAAGTCCTCATGATGTTTACAACAACAGGTTATCAATCTACGGATCAGATAATTGTTATTGTAATATTTAATTAAATCAGTCAGCATCAATAAATTTTCAACTCCAATCCAATATTTTTTTTGGTGTGGTGGGGGGGGGGGGGGGGCTGTATGGTGTTAAACCCCAAAACCTTCTCTTGGCTACGCCGTTGCTTGGAGTTATTTATTTCGCTTTTCATTTTCCGAAAGGTTTCAGATCGATCCGATGGTCATAAGTTAGAAAAATTTCAGTCAGAAGGTTCGCACAAATGAACATTTTTGCACTGATAAGTTATCAAGTTCCTTCCAGACAACTTGGAAATGTTCGGTGATTATTTCTAGCGGTTGTAGATAGAAAAATGAAATACAAAATTCGATTTATCGAAATAATGTTTGGCTTATTTCAATGGATTATTACTATATTGAACAATAAATAGGCGACGAAGAGTAATCCACAAACAACAAGCCATAACTTTTAAAGTATTCAAAATAGATATTTGAAGTCTTTAGTAAAGTTATTCGCAAAAGTAAGAGCTACAAATTTGCTGAAGGCATCATTTCGATATAATCACTTCCAAGAAAATTTGTGAAAATATCTCACTCATAGGGGGATTAATTAGCAAAAGCACAATACCAAAAGAAAGGGCATATTACCTCCATTAAATTCTCCGAAGATACAATTGACCTAAAACAAGCCGTTTTGGCGTTAATAATAGATTACATGTTTTTGGTCATATTTCTGGCAATGGGAAATGATAAAAATCTTTCGTCCGCATTTAATGTTAAATATCTCTTTTTATAATAGTCCGATTTCAACAATCTATAGCTTGTTTGAAAGGTATTCGTTAAAGCTGTCTAAAAACATATAAAGTGTTTATTTATATTGTCAATTTCGGTAGATAATTCAAAAAAACTGCAAAAAACGCCATTTTTACGCATTCAAACATTCATATCTTGGAAACTAAACATCAGAATCAAAAACAAATTAATAGCGTTCATACTGTTTTTTAGTTCTTTCATTTAAAATTGGTTTGGATAAGATCGGTTCAGCCATTGCTGAGAAACACGAATGAGAATTTGTCCGTTACATACACACACACACACAGACACACACACACACACAGACATTGTCCCAAATCGTCGAGCTGAGTCGATTGGTATACAAGACTCGGCCCTCCGGGCCTCGGAAAAAATCTTGAAAGTTTGAGCGAATTCTATACATTTCTTTTATAAGAAATGTAAAACGTAAATATTTCCACACATACTAGCGATAGCAAGTTTCCGTCTTCGGCAAAGTAATGCAGTTTAACAGTGCAAACAATATTGATATTCTTCACGCTAAGCGAAGGCATGTATCTCCCTTCACACTGCCGCAAATCTGGGGAAAGCGATGACCACGTGCTCGTGCAATTCCTCGACATCTCTAAAGTCATTACAGAGGAGTGACGACGAGTGTTCGAATCGATGTAGGATTATCGGAAATAATCATCAACAGATAAGGATGGTGTCAAGTAGTAAGCCATTTCCTCAGGCTTCCTTTTGACTCATGTTGGGAGAACCAATAAAAGCATGTCCTCATCCCTGATAACACTTGGTCATCGAGTCAACAATCGGGTCTTTCTGTATGGCTCCCATTTCTTTCCGTTTGTTGTATTCTCTAAGATGATGTCGATAGGGATCATTTCAACGATAACACAAACTCAGCCTCACTCATTTTAACTGTACATCATACAGTACCGCAACCTAGACAGGACCTCCTTACCTCAGCATCGACGTAGATAAACTAACTAGATGTAGGGTTCTTCGCGGTACAGATGTGGGCAGTAAATATAGACCGTACCACAACAGCAAAAAAAAAATAAAACCGTAGCGCAGTAATGCGACAAATGCGGTAAAAATGAAATATGACCAGTAGAAACATATTGATCATAGAGTAGTAATAATTGTATTTTTTAGTACTGCACAATCCATTCCCGATCAGCATAGCATGATAACATTCTAATAGAATGCCATTGTCTTTAATGGCAAATAAATATCATTTGCTGGCATTTAGACACGTCACAAACGTGAACATGCAATTGCAACATTTCACATATACTAACGCCCGCAACATTAAAACACTCCAGTGATTAAGTGAACGTTTTATCAATCAAATTACAAACGCGGTCTCAAGCATTAACCTACCGCTCGCGCGATATTATGGTCACGTCCCAATGTCTCTACCCTCGGTCCTAGCACCCTAAAAATAACGCTCAAATTCACTAGACAACAGGTTCCATGGCGACATAACCGAGAACTCTACTTTAGTATCTGAACCGCACACTGAACATTAAGCATCAAATTCACGGTTCGCGCGATCATTCAAGAACACACACGAATATGTGAATGGCCAGTGGCCACACGGTTATAAAATTTATCCACGTGAAGTTACATACGCGCTAGCAAACGCGAAAAACACGTTAACATACAAACGCTTGAGCTTCATCCATGCACAACTCAGTTACCTATTTCTGCTTGCATTTACTGAAATCGACATTCAGATTCAACGCATCCCTCATTCATTCACTGACTGAAATTTCATACAGAATGGAATGCTTGAGTGAAGAGGAAATATAAATTCATTCACCAACCAAAGCATTCAATTGTTATTATGTCCACAGAAGTTAGCATCTTCTACATTTTCGAGCATAAGTGAACTGCGTAATCTATATCTGGTGCACTTTTGATCAATAATCCCTCTCAGAGCTAGCATAGAAACAAAATTCAGTTTGCTTTTGAAAACGGAAAATGTCCGAACCTGAATGTGCTGCGTCGGGAGAGCGAATGCCGAGGGAAACGAAGCAAACATTTCATTCATTGCAGTGTGCATGAATTGAATTTCGTCATCTATCAATTTAACGCAGGGATATCAATTTTTTAAAGCTCTGTTGAAAACACCCCGGTGTTTGAGTGAATGTTTTAACACTTATAAAAAACACATAGAAGCGGTTACGAGCGCAGACCTTCAAACACATGTGTTGGCGCCAGGAATGCCAAAGGTACTGGTAAACTACATTTTTTTCGGTATATTTACATTTGCACAAGCCGTACAGCCCGCTACAGCGACGTATCACTACCAGAGTCGGAAAATGTTTTTTTTCATTTGCCAAAATCAGGCGAAACTGACGAAAGAACGAAGCTTCTTTCCATACCACTAGCACTTTGCGAAATCGAAAATGAGACAACAGGCTAGCACAAAGCAAGCATGTAGCAGAGCGTTTTCATTATTCTCTCCACACGCTCGTTTTCGCTTTGAGATTCAGAATGATATTGGTACATTCGATATTGAACTTACTGCTGCACGCAGAAAAAAGATTTATAGGTTCAATAAAAATATGGATTAAATTCAATAAATAAAATTATTGGTCGGGAGACAATAAATTTGTTTATTGAATTCAATAAAATTTATTTATTGTTTCAATAAAAAAGTTTATTGTTTTGCTTTCTAATATATTTTTTATTGAAAATAAAAGAAAATTATTAAAAACGAACATACACTAGCAATGATATTTATTTGTCGATGCTCGATTCTGTGGATTTGCGAGCTAATGATGGTATTGTAAGACGTAAGCCTGATCGGTGTGCATATTTCTCATTTTAACTATGTTCTAGTAGCATTATTAGACGCACATTGCATTAATTTCATTTAATGAATAAGAGTCGCAAATTACTGAGCATGCATCAAAACAAAATTGCAACTTCGGATTGTCATAGGAAAACGAAAGTCGCTGCTACTGCTACTCGTTTGCATAGAATCGAGAGAGGAGGGGACATCGCCTTTATTGTTTTATTTTTTCATGCAGTTAGCGACGAAAGAGGCAGGGAAAGGACGAAAATGAATTCTCTGAATTTCGTCGTTCATTGAATAGGTTTGAGAATTTTAGGCTCTGATCACTACAGCTCTTGCTAGAACGGTAGCCAAACCGAGTACATTTTCCCGTAGAGCAGTAGAATACATTTTTGTTTTGCTGCTGCACTCCGACTGCTCGGTGAGAGTGTAGCGTAGTAAAGCTTGTTCTCTCGCTTTGTACACTTTTCTCTGCGTAGTCAAAGGGAGAGGCCCGCACACGAGAGCTATGATGCCGGTCGTGGCGTAAACGAATCGCATTTATTGTCGTCGTTTGTGATTGAAAATATTGAATAGATTAAAAATATTAAAAAGTGTAAAATAAGGACAGAGAAGCTGTACTGGGGGCAGTATTTCTTTGTCATGTTACTGCTTTGCTTACAGACTGCCGTACAGCGCTGGGCGTTCTGCAATAGCGAACGACAGCGGCGTCAAAAGAGAAATGAGAATGTAAGCAGAAAAATTACAGTGGCAGAAAAGGTAGGCACAAAAAAAAATCCACTAAATAGCACGTTCCATGACGACTTGACCGAAAAATTTTGTGATGTGGGGAATCTCACTCTCTTCTAGCATTTAACACGTCAGCATACAAATGCTTAAGACCTTCGCAATCATCCACGTACACCAAAGCTCGCTAAAAATTTTATCACTAATAAACTTATAAACACTGTCTCTAGCGGAAACTTTGGCAGCCTACATCTACGCTTTCAGTTGAATCAATAAAAATGACGCTCATATTCACTAGACAACTCGTTCCATGGCGACATGATCGGGAACTCTAGTTATATGGGGAAACTTACTCTTTTCTAGCATCTACACCATAAACTATAAATTAAGCACCACATTCACGGTCCGCGATCATTCAAGAATACATGCTTATATGCTAATGACCACATGGTAATAAAATCGAATTTGGGCACGTAAAGTTACATACACGCTAGTGATAGCGAGAAGCACGTTAACATACAAACGCTCGAGCTCTTCGCGATCATCTATGCACACCTACGTCCGTGATCTCACAAACGGAATAACACCCCGGTGACTAAGTGAACGTTTAGCACTTAAAAATTTACAAGGGCGGTCTTAAGAGGGAACGTACAAACGCCCGGGTTCGCGCAATCTCTACCCTCAGTCCTAGCAGCCTAACTCCATGCCTTCAGTTGGATCAATCAAAAATGACGCTCATACCCACTAGACAACACGTTCCATTGCGACATAACCGGGAACTCTAGGGGAGACTGAGGAGACTTGATTCCCTTTTTTATTTTTCAATCCTACTCCGTGAAATGGCAAAAAACTATGTATTTTTTGTAGTTTTATATTGTTTCTAGGGTTGACTGATAATCATAAAAAAATTACATGGAAATATTATACTGGACATGAGATATGAGCATTTTTGGAAAAGAAGATTTTCAATATTCTCAAGACAATTTTGTTATTATATTGGCTCTTAATAAGAGGCGAATGACCTTAAGGCTAAAACCTCCATAATCGAAATAAATAAAATGGCTCCTAATAACAAAGCAAAGAAGCTGAAATAATAAAAATAATAATGAAATTATGTGGTACCCTTCCTAATAGGGCAAAAATAGGTACCTAACTCCATTCAATGTTATAAATGTATTGTGGCATTGATTAAATTGTTGTGATTAGATATTACTATTTTTGTTACTACATATTACCCATCTCTCACCTAATTTTTATAACGAATTTCCCAAATCTCTGTGCAATTATTTGAAAGCTGTCGTTATTATGGTTGAGGAACGTCAAATGTGGGATGCATGGTTGCTATGTATGGTGTAGTAAACATTTACAGTTAAGTTTTTGTATGATGAAACGTTCATTTTTGACGGTTTTTTTGTTATTTTATGGCAACAATGACTTCAATTGTTCTGGTTTGAATTTGGTTATTTTCAGTAGTGTGTATGAAGCATGGCGAAGGGGATCAAAGCTCCACGAGTTTGAAGGGATCAAGTGAACCCATAGCATCTATTTCAGCAAACTTTAGTACAAATATTGTTGAACAAAAAAATCAGTTCAATCATAGCGTATTCATATAATTGACATTCTCCTGTATTTCTGTATGCAAAAGTATAGTATGCAGTGGGTGACTTTATCAATTGTATAAAAGTTTGAAAATTTGGAAAATAAATCTTCTTCAGTTCTTCTGAGATTTTTTTAGTTAAATCGGTAAAAATTCAGTAACAGATGTCCAATTTATTTTTTTGTGTTAAAGAAACTTATATTTAGATAAAACTACGCAACTTTCTAGTATATTCGATTAATGTATTCTGATCCGCCTTTGAATTTCAATGATGGGATCAAGTCTCCCCGGGGATCAAGTCTCCTCAGTCTTCCCTAGTGATATAGAAGAACTCACTCTCTTGTAGAGTCTGAGCCGTACACCGAAAATTAAGTATCAGATTCACTGTCTGCGCTCGATCATGCAAGAAAACACGCAATCGAACACATAAACGCACAAACGATCGAGCCCTTCACGATGATACACGCTATCGTGAAGTCCCTACACCTGCACATATTTGAATCATACTATGAAGAGTTCACATTCAGAATCAGGGCCCGCTGCAATTAGCCTTAAGCATTGTTTTATTGGGTGACATTTACCGTCTCGTATATATTCGGGGCGAGCTAGTTTTTTGGAAACACCAATAGTTTCATGAATTCGAGGTTTATTATTCATAATTTCAGGAACTTGGTCATGGTTTTCGTAAAATGTCAGTTCACGAAATCGTGACCTTTTATTCATGAATTTATGACTGGTTTTTTTTCGTGTACATGTACATGGCTGGTTATGTTCAATATAATGGCGGAAATGTTCATTACATATTAAGTACGTTTGGATCGACAGCAGTGTTTCAAAAATCACTCCAATCAGCATGCGTTGAAAAAACCATAGTTTGACAAATCATTAAAATCCATGATTTCATCACTCATGGTTTTTTTGGCTCCTGAGGAGTGAAAACCGCCAAGGAGTGAAAACAGGTTACTAGATTATAATTGCAGCATACAGTTTAAAAGCCCGAGCTCAATTTAAATTTTCAATTTTTATTTTATCAATCACAAAAGCAAAACAGATCCTTGGTACAGTTCATGGCGAAAGCTTCTGTTCGATAGACCTCGAAGGAGTGCCTTTTTAGTTATGAGTCGATTTACACCAAAAGAACGCGCTGAAATCGTAGCGCTTTACATTGAAAACGATCGTTCAATAGTGAAAACTGTGCGTGCTTATCGTAAAAAATATAGCAGGCTCACTTCACCCTTTCCGGCGGAGTTAATAAACGAATTTGGGGGACACAGAACCCACACGTTGTACATGACCAGAAAGTAACTGTTTTGGACGGAGTATGCTCCAAAACAATCGTCGGTCCTTATTTTTTCAAAGAGGGAGAGACCATAGACAACGCACGCTACCGTTGGTTTTTGGCGCACTTTGTCTGTCCACAAATGCAGAAAAAAGGTCTGAAGAGCCTCTATTTTCAATAAAAAGGGGCACCTTGCCACACCGCAATCAAGTTCTTGCAGACCAAATTCTCAGGACTCGTTGTCTCAAAAAATGGTGATTTGTAATGGCCTCCTCGTTTTCCGGATTTAACGGTGCCAGACTTTTTTGTGGGGTTACTTAAAAAGAAAAGTGTATTCTAGCAAACCTAAGTACATTGACGAACTCAAAGCTGAAATTGCTGCGATTAAGCCCGATATGCTGTCCAATGTCACGCAAAATGCCCGCAAAAGAGTTGCTTGCTACTGTATCAAATGGGGGTGGTTATTTAATCGACGTTGTATAATAAACCTGGTTTATAATAAATGGCATAAAATATCCTAAAAAACTTGTTTACTTGCGAAAACGGCTAAAAATGGCGAAGTTGCTCAATGTTGTAAAACGATACATCCAGCTGGCGCACCTTGTACTTTCTGCTGGAATAATTGAGAAATTAAACAGCAAAGCAAAGTTTGAAATTAAATTCGGTCTGTAAGCGGCGACGGAACAAGAATCACAAACCTGAGTGGACAGGAGGAGCCAAAACCAGGAGCGAAAACCTAAGAGTCAAAACCCACTTGGATTGCTTTGATTTTTTTACTCACTCCCAGAAACGTGCATAACAATGATTGGTTTCCACCGCTCCTTTGGAAACAGGCTCCTTGGTGTGAAATGTGTGGTTTATTTGAAACACTGATCGACAGCCACGAACTTGAGAAGCTATGTGTCGTAGCTGAAACACTTGAACCCAGCAGCGGATCCAAGAGGACGGTTCGTGGGGTCCGGACCCCGCCAAAAAGTTTTAACTTGTTAACAAATTTTAAATTAGTTTCAAATTTAAAGTAGTTTTCAAACTCAAAATCATTTCAAACCAGACCGACTAGGGAAGTTTATTTAGGAGGAACCAGGAAATTTACTTCAAGGTGGGTTAATTGATGAGGGAAGGTGGGTTTAGGGAAGGATGGTGTGTGATGTGAGGATAGACCGGGATTAGGTTGACGATGTTCAGATTGATTGCATAACCTTTCTATATGAAAAAGGCAAAAAAAGTAAGTTGAACTTATAAATATGAGACATCACTTTTTCACTTAAACTACCATAACAAACGAAAAAATCGCACCAGGACTTCTAAATTTCGAGAAACATCGTTGATTAAGCTTCAAAACAAATACTAAAAAATTTGTTTGAATAGAAAAAAGTTATTCTGAGAAATTAGGGTAAACATATAAATGAGGGAGATACTGTATTTTCCCATGAAAGCAATGTCAAATACTTCAAGCAATGTGAGCAGAGGTCTAAAATTGTCCAAATAATATGAAATTTGGCATCTGAGTATACTTTGCTATTTTTCACAATAGGAGGCCTTTGAGATTTCAAAATTAGTGCTTTTTGGCAATGCCCTAATGCGGGTGGGAGGGTGGCCAAGCGGGGGGGGGGGGGGGGGTTGATGAAGGTTTGAGGTGTTAGGGTAATTGAGGGACGATACTACCTCAAACTGCATATTATACCTTCCATTTGAAACTTGTTTTGAGAAAATCGGTTCGGTCATACATACACACATACACCCAAAACGAATCTTTGAGAGCGGAATTGATTCTGTTTTTTTCGCTCTCGAACTGTGAGCGAAAAGCTCCCAAACGATGCATTAGTGTTCAACCAACCTCATACTTGTGCAATACAATATCGTACGCCATAGCTACACGCTGTTGGCTCTTGCAGTGCAGGGATAACTTGAATAACACATACCATCGTCTCCATGCTGTCCCATTTGTAATCGCTGATGCAATGATGTGAAGTTTATATAGCCCATTCGAACGACTACTCACTACGTGTCGATATGGCATAGGGTGTAAAATAGGCGTTTTAGCGAGTAGATGTTTGTCGGTTCCAGTCCTAATGCTACCCGTTAATCTCAGTTAATCTAAGGCTTAGTTCCCAACACATACATACAAACGAAATATTAATAACAGCGGGGAAAATGGTACAAAGGAAAAAATGCGTCAATGGCGATGCTGAAATACCGACGCGATGGCGGGAGGGAAACGATATTATCTCACTCATCATTAGTGTGAAGTTTATATATGCCATTATACTACTCCACCAGTGTGTCGTCATGGTACGGGTAGTAGAGAGGTGTTTCTACCGATTAGAAGTTTGTCGGTTTTAATCTTGAATCTGATATCAGAATTTTTTTACTACAAGTTTCAGGTCACGAGCTATTTATAGCAGCGAAGAAAAGAATGAAACAAAACAAAATGCAATGCAGCAGCAATGGTGATGAGATTGCTTGTGGTGGTTGGGTGGGGGGCAAGGATGCAAAATGCCTACCTTTTCTGCGGCTGTATTTTTTCTGCCTACATTCTCATTTCTCTTTTGCTGCTGCTGTCGTTCGCTACTGCAGGACGCCCAGCGCTGTACGGCAGTCTGTAAGCAAAGCAGTAACATGACAAAGAAATACTGCCCCCAGTACAGCCACCAGACGCGGGCGGTACAGCTTCTCTTTCCTTATTTTACACTTTTTAATATTTTTAATCTATTCAATATTTTCAATCAAAAACGACTACAACAAATGCGGTTCGTTTACGCCACGACCGGCATCATCGCTTTCGTGTGTGGGCCTCTCCCTTTGACTATGCAGAGAAAAATGTACAAAGCGAGAGAACAAACTTTACTACGCCACACTCTAACCGAGCAGTCGGAGTACAGCAGCAAAACAAAAATGTATTCTACTGCTCTACAGGAAAATGAACTCGGTATGGCTACCGTTCTGGCATGAGCTGTAGTGATGCGTCGCTGTAGCGGGCTGTACGGCTTGTGCAAATGTAAATATACCGAAAAAAATGTAGTTTACCAGTACCTTTGGCATCCCTGGTGGGGGGAATGTAAGGTGCAGAGGAAAGATACGAAACCAAATACTAACGAAGTTTCCTTGTGTGCGAGTGTGTGTCACCGTTTTTTTCGTGAGCGTTGTGCTCATCTCGAATTGTGTGCGAACAGCTCAATGTTAAAAAAAGATTGCTTTTGAGAATGAGATTGTGAGCCCAAAATCAGAAAATCTGAGCGCGCCGTTTTGGGTGTACGAATACACACATTTTCTGAATTCAACGAGGTGAGTCCAATGGTATAAGAGTGTCGGCCAATAATTTCAAGCTATTTGTAACTCATTTTAATTATTTTTGCATCATTTATACATATATTGATTACCGATTTATATGGAAATTTCGCATGTGGCCGCATACTTCAACCCGTAACACAGGAACCAGAGCTCCGATTCAAAGGAAATTTAATAGCATTCAATAGGAATATTCTAGCTTTCATTTGAGGCTGATTTTGTGAAAATTGAGTCAGACATTTCTGAGAAGCAGATGTGAATTCAACTTAGGAACATAACCACTTTCCCGAAGCTTCCGGTTCTGCCGAAGTTGATTGGGCATCAGTGAGCTGAAATTATAAAGTCAAAAAAATTTCGAATACATTTTATCTTTTAGATAACATGCTTATTCCGATTTATATGGGAATTTCATTCGTGACCCCACTCTTTAACTTGTAATTCCGGAACCGGAAGTCAGAATTAAATGAAATTCAATTGCAGCCTATGGGAACGTTGTACCGTTCACTTGAGACTAAGTTTGAAAAAATCGGGTCAGCCATTCCTAAGTAACCGATGTGCTTATTTTTGGTAGAACATACATAAATACACACGCACAGACATTTGCCTAACTCGACGAACTGAGTTGAACGTTATAAGAGACTCAGCCTTTCGGGCCTCGGTTAAAAAGTCAGTTTTCAGAGTGATTGCATAGCCTTTATATAGGAGAAAGGCAAAAACTGTTTTAAGGGGCATTTCACAAGTAATGTCCTATGTCTTAAAAAACCTAAAATCTAGAGAGTTCAAGTCTTCAGATAAAATATTTGTGGTGAGTTTATCCACAACTTTGCTGAAGTAAGTATTTATCTATCTGAATTATTGAAGAAAGTAAATTTCGTAACTCACTACTAGAGGGATTAATCATCAAATCCGATAAGACAGAAAAAGGGTAGTTCTATTCCAAGAAACTTTCTCAAAGACATCACATTGCTAAAGTCAACGGTTTTGATGCAATCGAAAGAACCCCCTTTTTTCTCAGAGATGACTAGACCGATTTGCACAAACTTACTCTCAAATGAAAGGTACAACCTTCCCATCGGCTGTTATTGATTTTTTTTATTGATTGGAGTTCCGGTTCCAGAGTTACGAGGGCGACCACACAGAAAGTTCCCATATAAACTGAAATGAAAAATTTTCTAAGGGGGGAGTAAGGGAAAATTTCAAAATCGAATTTGTATTTTGGATACCAAATGACTTTAAAATGCATGAAACGTTAAGATTTGATGCAATCTCAAAAAAAAAATTGACAAGAATTGACTTTTTTGACTTTGGCACATTTTTGCCTTTCTCATACAGAAAGGTTATGCAATCGCTCTAACAATCGTCAACCTAATCCCGGCTTCTTTTTTGGATTGTAAAGGCTTAGGTAGGAGTATGCAGTAAGGGGTTGCTACTTTAAAATTATAACTAGTTTAAAATTTCTTAACGGATCTTCCTCCTTGTTTCGCCGCTTGTTTCAAGCGATATTTCAGTGTCGACACATAGTATCTCAAAATCGTGGCCGTCGATCTATTGTATGTACTATGTGCAAATCGTACTGAATATGTAATATACATTTCCACCATTGTATTGAACATAATGTGCCATGGAATCGTAGTTTGGACAAATGAGAAAGGCATAATTGCACCACTAGGTGAATTAAAACAGTTTTTTATCAATTGATTCACTCATTTAATTAATCTGATGACCTTTTCATTCTATTTTTTCTATCAGTTTATTCGAGGTTTTTTTTCGTGCAGGACTCGAAACTGTTTTCATCCCACCTCTAGTTGGGTGCCTACTTCGCATAAGTTGACCTTGGATCAATATTGGTTTACGTTAAAAAGGCAAAGCCACAGAATTGAACGGAATTCGCTGCAGTTTATCTGTTGATGAATTGTTCAGATTTTCAACATTTTGCTTTCCTCGTGTTACCTGACAGCCCAAATCATTACCGGTGCATCACAATTTCTGAGTAACCTCCAACATTTTTGCTCGTCATCTGTCGAGGAACCTTCAGTTTTTTGGGGAACGCCATCACCCAATCCGACCGCAATTAATTATAATTAATGGATCGACCGAGTATCGCAGCTCGAAGCGTTTCATCGAATCGATAAATCATTTCATTTAATGGCATTTTTCCACCCAGTTGCGTCGTACGTATGATTCTCCGATTTCCCGTCCCGATGGCAACGGTGACAGACCCAGTCCAATTTTCGATTTTCGGGTCACCCAATTGGATGCATTGCCTCGTAATGAAGTTCTTTTCGATAGATTGCTTTCAGTGGGGCCCTCTCGTTCACGGTGGTGTAAAAAAATTTACGATGTGTCCCACAAATTTGATCGTTTAAAGTCATACGGAGTTCGCCTAATTAGGTCTTCTGATGAGTGGCCCCGAGCGATGACCCATATTTTCCCAATATGCGATCCGCGAGAGGAGGTCGAAGATTTCAACCCGGTGTTTCACGACTTGCGACAGCTCGGCAACCGGGATCACTGCGGGTTGTAAATAAAAACCGGCACAACCCGAAGACGACCACGACCACGACGACGCGTCGTCACAGTCTGCTCGAGGACGGAGCAGATAAATCACGGCAATAAAATTTATGTGTGTACCGCGTGGTACTTTACCGATAATGGCTGTGTAATAATGAGCACTCAATTTGACATCTGCAGGTTCGCCGGCCCAAGGTTCGGCAAAACTAACCGGACGACACGACCAATGCGCCAGCCTGAGCGTGAGCGTGTCTACTATAGGTAGTGACAAGGAAGTGGGAGCATGTTCGGCCAAACTGACGCAATCTCCCGGTGCTCAGCGGTGGACAGTAATTACACTGAGGAAAACATACGAAAGTGGTTTGTAAGTGCTCATGAAAGGCGAGTATGTACTACATGCGGTAACATGAGCAGACGAAAAGTTTTAAAACGTTTTTAGTTTTATGTTACTTGTTTTTACCACGTGTAACTTGGGGCGAGTAGCAAACAATATCGATGAGAGGATGAATATTATTTTTTGTCTTATTAGTACACATTATTATCTCGCCTGCTATAAGTCAGCCATAGCAAACACCGAGAAAGCTATGTCTGTGTTTCGGTGATAAACGAGCTATACGCAAAAAACATGCTTCCGGAAAGTAGTTATTTTATTTTTGTTATGTGTCCAAAACACAAGCTGGCGACCGATTTCAGAATTGAAAGACTTTCTAAAAAATTTTTTTAGAGATTTCATCAAATCTCAATGTTTTATGCATTTTAGTCATTTGGCATCCAAAATACAAATTCGATTTTGAAATTTTCCCTTACTCCCCCTTTGAGAATTTTTCATTTCAGTTTATATGGGAATTTGCTGTGTGGTCGCACTCTTCAACCCGTAACTTCGGAACCAGAAGCCCAATCACCAAAAAATAAATTCAATAGCAGCCGATGGAAAGGTTGTACCTTTCATTTTAGAGTAAGTTTGTGCAAATCGGTCCAGCCATCTCTGAGAAACAGAGGTGACATTTTTTCCACGTACACACATACACACACAGACATTTTCCGAATATCAATATTTTTCATCGATACCCATTCCTGGAAGAGCGGTTTGCATATTTTATTACAAGATTTGTTCAACTTTAGCTTGCAAAGATGATTATTTATAAAACTAATACTATATACATTTGGAGGTTTGAACGGCAGCTCCTATTTGACAGTTTTCACGACGCTACTCGAGTTAACTAGGGGCTGGCACGATCAAGCTGGTTTGATTTGGCTGGCGTATTCTAAATGCTACGTCATTAGCGTTAAAATATTCAACTGGAATGTGGTATATTTATAACCTCATTTTCGATTCGGGTAATACGGTATACGAACCAGTAGAGTTACTTCGACCTCTACGATGGAGTTCCCGGTACGACTGTATATTTCCACAAATCCTCAACTGAGTCGACAGGACAGTGATGCGAATATTCATTCTCAAAAGTCAACTTTCAGTTGAACCTACCGCAACCAAGATTATAATTCAAAACCTTCCTCAATCATTCACTTTCAAGCTGATGGGGTTTTCACGACTAAGCCGAACGCTTCAATTTCGAATTTATGCATTTTCATTGACCAGCCAAAGCCGTCATCTGTAGTGACCAGTTTATGTTAAATGGTGACACTTTTGGCATTTTCAAGCATACACGAACAGTATGAAGTATGTTCGGGGTAGATTTTCTTGAAAAACCTGGCCAGTACCCTAGTAGAGAGATATTCACTGGGCCAACGAAATTGGAAAAAAAATTGGAAAATGATTGAGCGGTGTGGCTGTTTGAATGAGTGATGCAACCAAGAACTGCAGTTTGAACTAAGGGGGAGGGGGGCATGTTGTATTACTCTCTAAGGAAAAAAAATGGTTTAAAACCGTCTTTATGCATGAAGGGCACAAACCACGGCACTTGACCAATGCACCATTTTGTTTCTAAATAGAATTTTTTTCATGTTTTTTAGGTTGGGGAGTCTCTACGGAATGTAATCTTCAAGATCATTTTGGTTTGCTGCTTGTAGACAACGAATTGCAACCTGCATCGTGCCCGTAGATGAGGTCGGTTTTCAAAACACCTTTTTCCAGCAAATTTGAACGCCATTTTTTGACACCTTAGACTCTAAAATTTTTATTTTATAGATGAAACCAGTGTATTCCTAACGATTAGTTGTTTACAAAAATCGCTCCAAATATTTTTACTTTTTGACGAGATTTGTGAAGTTTTTATCGTTGTTTATCGTGTCAATCGACTGAGAATTTTGTTTCTAACATTGTTATTATGCAGTGTGAAAGTGTCTCCTGTTTGCTTTTGTGTTGCGAAAAAACCAGCGAAGAACGCAATTGAGTGAACTTCTGTGACTTAACCACCAAAACTTTCCACTGAACGTAGCGCCATCTATATTTCATTGTTCGCAATCTCAGATCGGCACGCATTATGGCAAGTGCATGCGATCACTGCACGAAAACCGTGAAATCGGATGACGACTTTATCGAATGTATGGGTTTTTGCAAAAATATGGTACATATGCGATGTGGGAAACAACTTAACAAGCCGTTTTTGAAAAAAACTTGCGGAAAACCCAAATTTATTTTGGATGTGCAATGAATGTTTCAAGCTGGCGAAGTTTGCTCACTTTCGCGACACAGTTTCTTCACTTGGATGTGTTATCGCTGCTAACGCTGGGAAAACGGATGACGTTTGTGCTGAACTAAAGGCCGAGTTATCCAAAAATAGCCAGCAAATTTCGCGCCTCGCTGGAAAGGTTTCAACAGCTACTCCAGTCCGACCAAACTCCGGTACCTCTCGACCACCTCAGAAACATCGTCGCGAGGATGGCCCTGATCCGAGCAATATTCTTGTTGGTGGTCGAAAGCTAGTCGATAATAGCAACATTGTTACGGTTCCACCTCCCGCGCCGTTGCTCTGGATGTATCTTTCCCGCTTTTATCCTAGCGTTAGCAAAGAGACTGTCGAAAAAATGTCTAAAGGAAGGCATGTACTTCTCTAATGCAACCCGGCCCATCAACTGTCCTGCAGAGGACTTCGCAACGATTGGCCATGCCACTATATCAAGCTACACCACCCTTGTAAAGGAGTATCGATGCCGATCGCATACTGGCTACTATGGTACTATGGAAACCCTCGATCCCCCCGCTACAGTCGAGCCCTTGCCGCCAGCGTTCAGCAGTCGTCCCGTATGTGTGGGTGGAGAAAGGGTCTTCCAAGCCGCCTTTCTCGGCAAGTATTATACAAATTGTAACGATACAACGGTTGAACCGATTCACGCTTCTAGTTCATCGTCCAACTCTCGCCGTAAGCTACTACCGTCCCGTTCCTGCCCTCCGCATCGCTCCATCGGGGTTCAACGCATACTGGTACGCACCGCAGTTGGCACTATGGAAGCCCTCGATCCCCCCGCCACAGTCGAGCACTTGCAGCCAGCGATCATCAGTCGTCCCGGTCCTGTGTGTGGGATGGGTGAAAGGGTCTTCCAACCTGCCGCAAATGGCAAGTATACATCTGGTCCGAACACTTCAAGCGCTGATGCATTCTTCGCTTCCAGCTTTTTGTCATTTGCTCCGACATCTTGTTATGTCAACCACTTCTCTCGACGACGACGATAGTCGTATTTTGTGGCGCGACGCAGTTGATTCGAGATGCCTCGAAGCCCTCACCACAGTCGACCAAGCGACCGTGAACCGTTCCGATACTGTTCGTGGGAATGACGAAAGGATCTTCCTACGCGTCCTCCAACAACATCGAGGTTTACTACCAGAATGTTGGTGGCTTAAATTCATCAACGGACAGCTATTTGCTCGCGACCACGGGTTGCTGTTACGACGTTATCGCCTTGACCGAGACGTGGCTCGACAACCGTACTCTGTCTCGCCAGGTCTTTGGTTCAACATTCGATGTCTACCGCTGTGACCGTAATGCCCTCAACAGCCACAAGACATCAGGCGGTGGTGTGCTTATCGCCGTTCGGCGTGGTATAAAAGCCCGAGTGATCAACGATGACCGGTGGGCGAGCTCCGAGCAAGTGTGGATATCAGTGAAACTTGCCGATCGCAATCTGTTCCTGTGTGTTGTGTATTTTCCACCTGACAGAATTCGTGATTCCAGCCTGATCGATGTACATCTTTCCTCCGTTTCTTTTATCGCCTCGATCGCCGCCCCGCCTGATGATATTGATATACTGGGCGACTTACCTGGCTTGTCGTGGTGCCAGGCAAGTAATGGTTTTCTACGAATGGATATCGAAAAATCTGTGCTTATTAACACTCGGAATACCAAGGGTTTAAAAAGTTACGCGGACTACCAAGGGGGTCTAAAAAAATGGGAACGCTTACTTTGACCGATCATATCTCAGCCGTTACATAATCGATTTTAAATCTGTCTTCACCAATAGAAAGGTATGTCTTTTGCGAATACGTCGAATTAAAAAAATAAAGGAATAGAGTTGTCTACCGTAAGTTAGAGTAAAAAGAGTATAACACAGTCAGTGAGAAAAAAATGGGAACGCTTCTTTGATTTGCCATATCTTAGCTATTTGCTCACCAATTTTAATTCTTTCTTCACCATTGGATAGGTAAATCTTTTATAAAAACAGTGAACAAAGAATGATGGAAGAAAAATTTGTATATCTGAAGTAATTGTAAAAACAGTAATTGAGAGTCAGTATAGACGAAATGAGTTTTTCTGTTCAAACAATCGTATCACGACCGTTTGTCAACCAATTTCAATTTTCCTTACACCAATGCAATCCTTAAAACTTCTAGACTTGTAATATATGCAATAAATAGTAGATTTTCAAAAAATACTATAGTTTTTCGAGTTTTTAGGAGATAGGATTTTTACAATGTACGTGGCATACGGTTGATTGAAATTCTTTGCGACTTGTTAGTTTTACGGTTTGAAAATTACCTGTTTACTCAATAGTCCTACATATTATACATGGATATTATTATATCAAAATGTTTGCACAAACGTGGAGAAACACAATATTATATGTAAGTTACAAAATAATAGAGTGTGTTAGGACGATTCAGTAAATACGAAGAAGTTCAGAATTTTAAAATATTCGTCATATAACTCTAAATTTGAAGCAATAACCTATACATTTTAATACACCAATCGATTGTAATTGATGGCGGCTACAATTTCTGAAAAAACAGATTTTTATATTTTCTCAAAAAAATAGCCAAAAGTACGTAGAAGTACAGAAATTTCATTTAGTTGACAAATAACTTCAAGTATTCAAAGCTATCACCTATGCAATTTATACACCAATCGATTGTAATTGATTTTGGCTACAATTTCTGAAAGAACAAATTTTTTAAAGAACACATATTTATATTTTCTCAATAAATAGACAAAATAGGTAGAAGTACGGAAATTTGATGTAGTTGGCAAATAGGTCAAATTCAAAGTGATGGCCTACACTTTTATATATACCAATCGATTGTAATTGATTTCGGCTACAATTGTTGCAAGATAAACTTTTCATATTTTCCCAAAAAAAACGACAAAAATACGTAGAAGTACAGGAATTTCGTCTGATTGGCACATAACTGCAAATTCAAAGGATTGACCTACACTTTTTTATACACCAACCTATTGTAATTGATAGCGGCTACAACTTCTGAAAAACACATTTTTATATTTTCTCAAAAAATAGCCAAAAGTACGTAGAAGTACGGAAATTTCATTTAGTTGACAAATAACGTCAAATTCAAAGTGATGAACTCTACTTTTTTATATACCAATCGATTATAATTGATTTTGGTTACAATTTCTGGAAGAACGATTTTTATATTTTCCTAAAAAATAGACAAAAGTACGTACAACTACAGTAATTTCATTTAGTTGACAAATAACTTCAAGTATTTAAAGCTATCACCTATGCAATTTATACACCAATCGGTTGTAATTGATTTTGGCTACAATTTCTGAAAGAACAAATTTTTATATTTTCTCAAAAAATAGCCAAAAATACGTATAAGCACAGAAATTTCATTTAGTGGGTAAATAACGTCGAATTCTAAGGGATGATTTATACTGTTTTATACACCAATCGATTGTAAGTGATGGCGGCTACAATTTGTGAGAAAACAATTTTTATATTTTATCCAAAAATTGACAAAATACAAAGAAGTACAGCAATTTCAAATAGTTGGCATATAACTTTGAATTCATGTAACATAATTTGGGAAATGCTGTCTTAATCACTATTCTCATCAGACCTTACTCCCTCCGATTTTTGATCACTGTAGTCATTTCTAAGAGGAAAAAATTCATCGGAATAATACCCTCCATATGGTCGCCGATGGGTCTTCGGTCTTCAAGAATGAGAAGTATCATATCAACTGGATTGAAAAATTATGGGTTTCATCCAAGACGAAGAGAAACAAAGGTGGGAGCATTTGTCACTTTTAAGTGCATTAGTTTTTTTAGTTGTTAAATTAAACATGGTGTCCGGGACCCTGGAAGTAAACATAAAAATCCGGACGAGTATGTGTAAAAAATTTCTGACATCAGGATCGGTAACAAAGCCAATTATGTCATTTGTTTATGTTTTTCTTCTTCATGTTCTCCGATAAAGCAGTTTTATCGAAGGAAAATGATAACCGTACTCATACATAGAAAAATGTGGCCACCTGGCAGTCTTGCATTTCATAGATGTTAAATTATTCGGTTGTATTTGTGGCATCGCCATTTTTCAGTAGTGTGATTCTGGGTTAAATTTTCAATAGAACATCATGGCGGGATTTTTTTTGTTTATAGAGGTTTTAACTTTAGAATCATTCGCCTCTGTTATCGGGTTAGAAGATTCTATTTTAAAAAGTTCTCAAAGCCTATGTACGGGGTGCGGAATCGATCCCAGTTGAGCTACGTACAAGGCATTCGATCCCCATGATGAGATTCTCTTTGCCTACTGTTCGACAATCGTCTTAGGCCGCCAGCGGGTGCTCGTTCAGTGAGCCATTTGCGCGACTTCCCGAGGGTTAACTATCAACAGCTGAGATAACAGTATGTCCAGATTTTCCCCTCAAATACACTAAATGAAATTTCTGTACTTCTACGTATTTTTGGCTATTTTTGAGAAAATATAATTTGTTCTTTTAGAAATTGTAGCCAAAATCCATTACAATCGATTGGTGTATAAATTGCATAGGTGATAGCTTTGAATACTTGAAGTTATTTGTCAACTAAATGAAATTACTGTAGTTCTACGTACTTTTGTCTATTTTTGAGAAAATATAAAAATTGTTCTTCCAGAAATTGTAACCAAAAGCAATTATAATCGATTCGTGTATTAAAATGTATAGGTTATCGCTTCAAATTTAAAGTTATATGACGAATATTTTAAAATTCTTCGTATTTACTGAATCGTCCTAACACACTCTATTATTTTGTAACTTACATACAATATTGTGTTTCTCCACGTTTGTGCAAACATTTTGACATAATAATATCCATGTATAATATGTAGGGCTATTGAGTAAACAGGTAATTTTCAAACCGTAAAACTAACAAGTCGCAAAGAATTTCAATCAACCGTATGCCACGTACATTGTAAAAATCCTATCTCCTAAAAACTCGAAAAACTATAGTATTTTTCGAAAATCTACTATTTATTGCATATATTACAAGTCTAGAAGCTCTAAGGATTGCATTGGTGTAGATACGATTGTTTGAACAGAATAACTCATTTCGTCTGTACTGACTCTCAGTTACTGTTTTTACAATTTCTTCGGTTATACAAATTTGTCTTCCATCATTCTTTGTTCACTGATTTTATAAAAGATTTACCTATCCAATGCTGAAGAAAGAATTAAAATTGGTGAGCAAACAGCTAAGATATGGCAAGTCAAAGAAGCGTTCCCATTTTTTTTCTTACTGACTTTGTTATACTCTTTTTACTCTAACTTACGGTAGACAACTCTATTCTTTTATTTTTTAATTCGACGTGTTCACAAAAGATATACCTTTCTATTGGTGAAGACAGATTTAAAATCGATTATGTAATGGCTGAGATATGTCCGGTCAAAGCAAGCGTTCCCATTTTTTTTACCCCCTTGGTATTCCGAGTGTTAACAATGCCAGTTGTATTTTGGACAACTATAGCAGTGCAACTCTTCGGCAAATTAATAATGTCACCAACGATAATGGACGCACATTGGACCTCTGCTTTGTAAGTGACCGGGACTACGCTCCGTACTGCTGCACTACACCGACTCCTTTAGTCAAGCAGGTGCGTCATCATCCCCTCACTACATCGTTAGCACGCTGCTGTTAGATATAAACTGGGACGAAAATCTTAACAATTACGACGCGAACGAAGCAGCGATGACGTTTTTTAGTATTCTTAATTATCTTATCGACCGCCATGTGCCTAAACGAACAATTAGTACCGATGAACACCCTCCCTGGCAATCAACCGTCCTTAGACGTTTAAAATCTGCCAAACGAGCTGCATTTAAAAAATTCTCGAAGCATAAGACACTTGCATTACGAAATCACTACTTTCAACTCAACCACGAATACAAACAGCAAAGCAGACGCGCCTTTTTTAGACACCAGCGAAACGTCGAGCATCAACTGAAATCCAAGCCCAAGTCGTTCTGGAAGTATGTTAACGAGCAGCTAAAAGAATCCGGGTTACCATCTTGTATGTCATTTAATGGAGTTTTAGGCACCGACACAAAAGAAATTTGCCAACTGTTCTCCGACAAATTTTCAAGCGTTTTTTACAACGAGCGCCTGCCACCACAACAAGTCGCTGCCGCCGCCAATTTAACTCCTTCTCTAGGACGAACCATCAACCGAATTTGTGTCGATAATGCTGCCATTCTTGCAACAATGCCAAACTGAAAGCATCCTGTTCCCGGGGTCCAGATGGTGTTCCCTCGATTTGTGTCAAAAAGTGCTTCAGCGGGCTTCTTGATCCACTTCGGCGAGTCTTCGAGCTATCACTCACTACTGGTACTTCCCCTTCCTGCTGGAAAGCAGTGCACATGTTTCCAGTTCATAGAAAAGGAAACAAATCGAACATTGACAATTATCGGGGAATGTCGTGTTTAAGTGCCGTATCAAAACTGTTAGAGCTAATTGTGTTAGATCCTATTTTCTTACACTGAAATCACTACATTGCAGATGACCAACACGGTTTCATGCCTAAACGATCGACAACAACAAACCTGCTCTCGTTCACAACATATGTAATGGATGGATTCGCTGACGGATTGCAAACCGATGCTATTTACATGGATCTATCTGCGGCCTTCGACAAAATCAACCATGATATCGCAATAGCGAAGCTGGACTGTCTATCTGCACCATTCTTCGCTACATCCGGCATACCACAAGGAAGCCATCTCGGTCCAGTAATATTCCTTCTCTACTTTAATGACGTCAATTTCACATTACAAGGACCCCGCCTTTCTTTCGCCGACGACATGAAATTTTTTCAACAAATACGGGATAAAACCGATGCCGAGCTTCTTCAGAGGGAACTGGACAGCTTTAGTACGTGGTGTGATCTAAACGGAATGGTTTTAAACCCGAGCAAATGCTCAATCGCTACGTTCACGCGGAAGCGCCATCCGACTCAGTTTAACTACCATTTCTTCGACTCGAGTATTCCAAGACACTCTCACATCAAAGATCTCGGAGTCATCATGGATTCGGCACTAGCATTCAAACCACATACAACATACATCGTGGATAAGGCATCACGACAGCTTGGGTTCATCTTCCGAATAGCAAAAAACTTCAGGGACGTATATTGTCTTAAATCGCTTTACTGTGCGTTGGTCCGCTCAACGTTAGAATATTGTTCGGCTGTTTGGAATCCGTACTACCAGAACGGGATTGACAGAATCGAGGCTGTTCAACGCAGGTTCATACACTTCGTCCTTCGGTATCTCCCATGGCGAAACAGATTTCAGCTGCCGAGCTATGAAAACCGTTGCCAGCTAATACACCTCGATACACTCAGCATTCGGAGGGACTGCTCTCGAGCCTTGTTCGTCTCGGACTTACTCTCTGCCAGAGTGGATTGCCCTACAATCCTTGGACGTCTGGATCTTCAATGATAATGAGTTTTGGTTTTGAGGATGGCAAAAAATGAAACACTTTGTATCTCTACCTCCCCCCCCCCCCAAAAACCAAAGAATTAGATTCAGCTCTCAAAATTAAATATTTTGAATATCAGTTCCACGAATATATGCGACAGTCAAAAAGTCCTAAGATTTTCTGAGACATTGAGGAGGGTCCGAATTACCTCTACGGTCCTAATAGCGCTCTTTTTTAATGTCTAGACTAAACATAATAAAGACTAGAAGGTTTGATCCGTGGCACTCTGGGACACTTTAAATGGGTTAAGCTCACTTTTTCATCTTTTTTACATTTTCATTGAAAAATTAACCGAAAAAACAAGTTGTCACTTTTTCCTCAAATTTTTGGTAATTTTTGGTTCAATGTTCAATTACAAGTATTATTTTCACTTACTCGTAATTATTTTCAATTTTATGAGCGTGGCAGAGAAATGAGAAGTTTTTAATATCATTGGCAATTGGTCTGGCTTCAATCCCAGCCGAGGTCGTTGAGATTTTGCTGAGGTGAAAAAATCTGTAGTCACGTCGGAAGTAAAGCCGTTATTTAGTTACTAACAAATATATAAAACCGAAATTTAGTTACTAACAAATATCCTCCCATGATACTTGTGGAGTGCGCAGTAGCATACACGGCTTCTAGCAAAACCAAGTATCGGACTAATATTCCTTTTCTTTCCTTCCGCGATCTACGTTTGAGCCTGGCCGGCGCCGGTATTGGTCAATAAACACTGTAGAATTACCAGGAGTTGCACATTGAAAGATATTTTGCTACTCCCAAGCATAATTGTCTACTGATTCCCTGTGTAACTTCGACTAGTCCAGATCGACAACAGAGTAGCAGCCAGGGGTGGTCGCACAAGCTCAAGCTTAAACTCAATGTTACCCCATGTTGATTTGATCGCTTCCCGCAAGGGCTCTATCCCGCATAAACCATAAAGGATCTGCAATTAAAGCGACGTGTGATGGGGGACTAAAATGTGGCTTTAACAATTTAGACCAACATTTTTCGAAATTAGTTATTGAATTTGCGTTTCGACTTCATCTCATCAGAATCCGACACTAACTTAGTTAACAAACTAAACTAGCGCCGGATTGACGCTAGCTCCAAAAAACGGAGACCAGATTTGTGTTCCTCAGCAAACTCCTAGCGAAGCGTGATGTCCCGCAAGAAAAGAGGCTCGTTTTAAGCTGATGAGAATTAATGAAATCGAAACAATTTTCGCCTTAATGGAAAAGATAGTTTTTACCAAAATTGTTCTTCACTCAGGAGAAATATGGTATAATGCAAAATTTTTCGTTTTCAACGTTTTCTGTGGTTGCTTGATAACTCACGATTAGTCTGCGATGCCTCTACAGATCAAGCCGTGAATGTGACCTGTAGAAAGTGGCAGGTTCATTAAAACAGGCTTAATATCTTACGGGCTTAACTTTTGTCTTCTGCTGATGAGGGTCGAGCTTAGGCAGCATAACTACGAATCACACGAGTTCACCAGCATGTCCCTTGGCATAGACAGACTTGTCCATCTGTACCGTGGGAACCGACAAAAGAAAAGCCACGCAAGATCACCACTGAAAATCTGTCGACGATTAGCATCAATCAATGATGATTGCTGCTGTTCATCTCTGTTTACCTTTCGAATGCCGGGATAGATTTTTATTAGACTATTGTCACTGCGCTTACAGTCGTAGCGAGTTTGCTACTTTGTGTAAGGTTGTGGCTGTGTCTACAGCAGCCACCCATCGCTGCCGATGGATTCCCATCAGTTCCTTTTTTTTCTTTTTTATTTCGACAATGTTAGTCACATTTTCTTTTTTACATTTCTAGTTTTCCGATCTTTATACTTCACATTCTTGCTCTCATTTGAGTACTATGGCTCTAATTTTGATAACTTTCCCTACCCAATAATCTCTAGCTAATTGAATGTCGTTAAAAAATTTCTAATCAAATTTTTCGACATTTGATTAATAACTTGATCCATTTTTTATTTACGGACAAATACTATATGAAACAAAATTACAATCGCTCAAACTGAAATCGGCTAAGCTCCAAAAACAATTATTCTAAAGTACTTCATAGCAACATCCGTCTGGTTCTACGAAAAATAATGACTCCACTAAGGAGTGTCAGAAGTAATTGCAAATAAATTAAATGAACTCAGCTTCCGTTAGAACTGATGCACAATCTGAACGAATCTCAGTCCCCAGCGAAGCATCTGCCGATTGGACCGAACGGATGTTTACAAATTTTCGGAACAACTAATGTTAATGAGGTGCGGAGAGTTTTTCAGCAAATCTTGAAGGGGTTCTTCCGTACTTGGAGCCGTATGGCGTGGGTGGCCTGGTTTAGAAACACGTTTCTTCCAATGCTGATGAAGATGAAGGCAATGATGATAGGTTCGTGTGGGATGCTTCATAGGCTCCGATTGTCTGTGTGTTAAACGTTTGTAATGAATTTGGCAGTGTGCCAGCTGCTGGCGCCTAATCATCGGTAGAACGCCTGCCCAGCCAGTGGCTGTCATCTCACCAATAATAGCGAGGGAGTGATTTACCATCAAAGTGGCACACCAGCATAGATCCGGCGAGCTTAACAATCATGTAAATGACATTTAATTTTGCAACTGAACCGAGTAGACGGTGTAGCCAAGCCTCTGCGAACGAATAAGATTAATGACAGCAATACTGAGAAAGTCTTCTCTAATCTCATCTTTCAATGACAGATTCACGCTATTAATGGTTTTAAGCTCCTTACAAATGATTCATCAGGTCGCTACAGCAAACGGTTGGACTGGTGACCAGCCGTTCGTCGTCAATCGTGTGGTTCGCTCAACGGCAGGTCTCGGCCGTCGATCGAAAACTGCGATCATGGCGACCTGGAAAACAAGTTTAACCAGAGCATCAGCGACAGTTCCACTTCCATTGCACCACGGCCCCGGCACCAGGTTCATCGGACACCCGCTAATCGATTGCAAATGAGTTGAATTTCATTTATTTTCAGAAGAGCTGAAATTGAAACTCGAACCTTGACGCGTGACGCGCCGAGGACGCACATTTTCATTATCTTCGCGCTGCTAGTCGCGATGGCGGGGAATCTAAACTGTAGAGGCTATCAAGTGGCCTGTCGGCTAATTCCACTAAGCCCCCATCAGCAGCATCATCGTCGTCGTCATCATCTAGAATGGGAGTAGATGGGGTGCTTGTAATTGCTTTTAAATGGCTAGATCAGCTGCACTCGCACGCTTACAGCAAATCGTATAACCTAAAGGCGAGGCCTTATCGCGATTGGAACGCTAGGGTTAAAGAGTTTTGCCAGCAAATCAGCAGAAATCAAATGACATGAACTCATTTGAATAATTATAGAACCAATGGGAATTACTTTGCTAAGTCATAAGGTGTGGAGATTGTACCTAAGTTGATACAGGTGATACTTACAGCCTGGAGTGGGTTAATGTAAGGATAAACGAAAAACCTTCAGACACATCTTCGAAACGAATCAAGCAACTTTTAAACTTTCTATTGTAGATGAGATTCGCTGGAAAATCCGATTCTTACGAAAATAAATGCTACACTTTTCAATAAAATTTTATTTTGCAAGTAATGAAAATCGCTAATGAACGGCGATTAAATTTTTGTTAGATGCGAAAATTCGTAAAACACATCTTCCGATTGCAATCGTTTATAAAGGTTTTTTTATTTTGATTATAGAGGTTTTAACCTTAGGATCATTCGCCTCTTTTTAAGTTAGAGATATCTCTTTTGGAAAAATTTAACCCTATGTGCGAGGTTGGGAATCGAACCCGGGTGAGCTGCGTGCAAGGCAATTGATTTACCAACTACGCTATGCAGGTTCCCCACATAATAAATAAAGAGTATGCTGTTACACCAAAAATCGACTATCTAGCCAAGGATCCGATGGCTAATTTTTTATATAACTAAGTTTATTTAGGCCCAAATGCGGTAGCTTAACGAGGCCGATAATTCATTTTTTAAGGTACATCGCACGTGTTAGTGGGGGAAGAGGAAGCCGTTAGCCCTCCTATGTTAGTAAAGGAAAAAGGTAGGAAGTGGTATACATATTGTAAAATTTTGTAAAACTGACATTCTCGTTGGCTGGTTGATAACGGTTATCAAGAAAGGTATGCATCGTAGACTCGTGAAGCAATGCCATATTGTAGATACAGGGAGAGGTTGACGAGGTTCTACTGTGAATGAGAGGGGAAAATGTTTTAAACTTGGACATCAGTAGTTTTCAAAAAGATATAGATAAGAAAAATGTAGGTGAATCACGGCATGCCAGAACGTCCCGGACTGGCACATAGGGTGATCTACCTCGGGCCCGAGGGAATCTATTAGTTGGGACATGGCAACACGGTACTCTGCGCACAGCCAAACAACATGCTCGATGTCGTAATAGCCGTTCTCACAAACACAACGATTAATATCAGCAAGCCCTATACGACGAAGATGCGCATCAAACGTGTAATGGTTGGACATGAGCCTTGACATCGTACGAATAAAGCCCCGGTTTACATCCAAGGCCTTAAATCAAGCATTCCTTGATACCTTCGGGATAATAGAATGTAGCCACCGTCCCAGATGCCCATTGCTCCATGAAGTTTGCCAACTTTCGAACGTCCTCTGACGAGAGAAACTGAAAAATTCATTGACGTAAATTGGTCTTTCGTAAGTGTCGCCTTCTAATGCGCCCACCTTGGCTAAAGAGTCCGTCTTCTCATTGCCCGCAATAGAACAATGTGACCGGACCCAAACCAAGGTAATCTGGTAAGATTTTTCAGATAAAGCACTCAGATATTCCCGTATTTTTCCCAGGAAATACGGTGAGTGCTTTCCAGGCTTCGCCGCACAGATGGCCTCAATGTAGCTGAGACTGTCCGAAACGATGAAGTAATGGTCTGCGGCCAGGGTGTCAATGATCCCGAGAGTATACTGAATGGCAGCTAATTCTGCGACGTAAATTGAAGTAGGATCATTGAGTTTGAATGAGGCAGCAAGATTTTCGTTGAAGATACCGAAGCCTGTGGACCCGTCGAGAATTGATCCGTCAGTGTAGAACATTTTGCCGCAGTCGACTTGGTGGGATTTATTATAGAAAATATTTGGGATCACTTGTGGGCGAATGTGATCCGGGATTCCACAAATCTCTTCCTTCACGGATGTGTCGAAAAATACAGTTGGAGCAGAAGTATCTAAGAGATGAGCACGGTTAACGTTATACGAAGATGAATTGATGTTCTGTGCCATGTATTCGCAGTACAAGGAAATGAATCGGGTTTGAGAATTAAGCTCGACAAGCCTTTCGAAATTTGCAATCACCAATGGGTTCAAAATATCGCATCGAATGAGTAAACGATACGAGAGATCCCAAAATCGATTATTTAGTAGAAGGACGCCCGCCAGCACTTTTAGACTCATCGTATGGGTCGACTGCATGCAACCCAAGGCAATACGCAAAAAACGACACTGGATTCTCTCTAGTTTGATGAAATTTATTCTCGCAACGGAGCGAAGGCAGTAACTTCCGAATTCCAACACTGATAATATCGTTGTTTGATACAGCCTGATTAGGTCTCCTGGGTGGGCACCCCACCATGTTCCGTTCGTTGTACGGAGAAAGTTGATCCTTTGTTGGCACTTCTGTTTCAGATACCTAATGTGACATCCCCAGGTACCTTTAGAGTCGAACCAAACCCCGAGATATTTGAATGTTGAAACCTAACCAATAGTTTTATCCATTAACTGAAGCTGTAGTTTCGCTGGTTCACGCTTCCTAGAAAATACGACTAGCTCAGCTTTCTCCGTAGAGAACTCGATACCTAGCTAGAGAGCCTATTTTGCAGTGGTCCGTGCAAGTCGACGGCCTTGGGACCTGTAATAGAGACCACACCGCCATCTTCAAGTTGCCTTAACGTGCAGGAATTGACAAGACATTCGTCAATACGTAAAAATTGTGCAATCAAAAATAACATTTTTTCTAGATTCCCTGACTCATTTCCTTCAAAATGCATTTCACCGATTGTTTATAGACCATATGAATGCAAAGATATGAATAAAAGTTAAAAATTGATGATTTCTAGAGAAAATTTTCAATAGGACGTAAGTAACAATGAGAGATTCTCTTTGGGGTCTTTCTCTTCTGTTCATTACTCGGCCATTTCAACATTTACTACTCTACTCTTTGCATAATATTCTAGTAAAAACCGTCGGCTTTCGATATGTACTGGAAAATTAGTGCAAAGTGTTGTAATGACGTCGTAATAAACGAAAGAGAAAGTAAACAAAGAGAGGCTCACAATGTTACTTACGTCCTATTGAAAATTTTCTCTAGATTTTTTTCTATGAAAAATTTTCCATGCACGATTATGATACGTTATTAAAATTTTGTCATCAATACACACCTATGACACGTGTGAGTGCGACTTTTGTTTACATTCATAGTAAAAACTCACAACATAGTCAACCGATCTTCGTAACATTTGAGAGATTAATGCAGAATAGATAGAAGCATCAATTGTCTTCTTTGGATTGTTTATACCATTTATAAGTTTCAAGATATTCAATCTCAAACTTTAAAAATCATTTTTCTCGAAATGTGCTAAATGGCGTTTGTCATAAGATAGCACAACAGCGACAATATGCCATTTGAATTTCAGTTGAGAGCAACGCAAGGCAATCGTTCGTCCCTTTGCCTTTGTGGAAGCCAAATTGTGTATCTGACAGTAAGCCATTTGCTTCGACCCAATTGTCGAGGCGAAACAAGATCATTTTCTCGAATAACTTCCCGATACAAGACAGCATTGCAATCGGACGATAAGAATTGTGGTCGGAGGCTGGTTTTCCTGGTTTTTGGATGGTGACAACACTTACTTGTCTCCAATCATGTGGGACAATGTTACCCTCAAAAATATATTAACCCTTTCATGCCCAACTTTTTTCTAGTGCATGTAGGGTTTCAAAACTATTTTTTCTTTAAAACGGTGGGGTCAAGAAACTCCAAAAACTATTTTTCATAAAGGTAGGTGCTTTCCTCGCAGTGCTAAGAGCTGCTCAATTTTTACCTTCTAATGCTCACTGCAATTCTCCTAGAATATTTACAATAGTCCAACTGCGTGGAAAACGTAGCCAATAATAGTCTAAATTGATAAATTTTATCAATTTTCACTAATATTACAACATAAAGAAGTTATATGAAAAATTCATTTTCCGTCGTCAACGTCAACGGTCCCTGGCAGCACTGCTCCATCGGAGTTCAATCAGACTAATTGCAATAACTTCAGTTCTAGAACTGATCCTTGTAACCGTTAATACTCAAATGAAAGCCAATAGTCACATTGATTATCCTTACTTGTTTTTGTGAGCAAATCTTGCCTCAAACAAAAGTTATAGCTGTTTAAAAACGTTGTTGTCCACAAACAACATGGGCATGAATGGGTTAAACAAGCGTCTCTTGGCAGATTCTTGAACACGTTGAATTTGATTCCGTCTGGCCCTGGAGCTTTATTGTTACATGATAAGAGAGCAAGTGAGAACTCCACCATTGAAAACGGTGTTTCGTTCGCGGTATTGTAAGGCGACGCGGCGCGGTAGATTTTCTGTGCCGGGGCGGAATCCGGACAAACCATCTTGGCGAAATCGAGTATCCAACGGCTTGAATATTCCACGCTCTCGTTAGTACTGTTTCGGTTTCACATACGTCGGACCGTGCCCCAAAGAGTGCTCATTGATGTTTCTCTTGTTAACCCGTCGACAAACCGGCGCCAGTAACTGCGTTTCTTGGCTTTCATTAAATTTTTCATTCGCTTTTCTAATATCGCGTACAGTCGATAGCTAGCGACTAACCCGTCGTTCCGGAAGGCTTTATACGCAGCAGCCTTCTTCGCGTACACGTTTGAGCACTCTGTGTCCCACCACGGGTTGGGAGAACGTTGTTGGGTGTTCACGTCGGGTACTCGTTTCGTCTGAGTTTGAATCGCGTTATCGAGAATCGAGTTGGACAAAATTTCATACTCTTCCTCCGGGGGAAGTACCTGTGTTGAATCGATAGTTTTGGATATCTCAGCAGCGTAGCTCTTCCAATAAATGTTTCGTGTGAGGTCATAGGGAACATTGATTGGTTCCGAAGGTCTTGAACGAGTGGTGATTGCAATTACAATCGGCAGGTGGTCACTACCGTGGGGATCAGATATTACCTTCCACTTGCAATCTAACCGTAGTGATGTCGAGCATAGAGATATGTACAGTGCATTTGCTTGCGCTGGTGGTCTAGGAATCCGTGTCATTTCCGCTGTGTTCAGAATTGTCATATTGAAGTTGTCACAAAGGTCTTGAATTGTCGAGGATCGATTATCGTCGTACAGACATCCCCACTCTGTACCGTGAGAGTTAAAGTCTCCAAGAAGCAGGCGGGGCGAGGGATGGTGAACTCTCGCGGGCATCCTTCCACCCCATGGTGGGACAAAGAGTGCTCAGACGTTTACGCGAAGAAGGCCGCTGCGTACAATACCTTCCGGGAATACGGGCTACCCGCTAGTTATCGACAGTACGCAGTGTTAGAAACGCGAATGAAGAGTTGGAGAAAGCCAAGAAACTTAACTACTAACGCCGGTTCGTTGACGGGTTAACAAGAGAAATATCGATGAGCACTCTTTGGAGTACGAAACCGAAATAGCAGTAACGAGAGCGTGGAATATTCAAACCGTTGGATATTCGATTTCGCCAAGATGGTTTGTCCGGATTCCGCCCCGGCACAGAAGATGTACCGCGCTGCGTCCCCTCACGATAACGCGAACACCCTTTTGGATGGTCAAGTTCTCACTTGCTCTCTTATCATGTAACAAAAGAATTAAAGAATCTGTCAGACTCTGCCAAGAGATGCTTGTTGAATTTATTTAATAAGTTTCTTGAGGGTAACATTGTCCATCATGATTGGAAGCAAATGAAGGTCATCGCCATCCAAAAACCAGGAAAATCAGCCTCCGACCACAACTCGTATCGACCGATTGCAATGCTGTCCAGTATTCGGAAGTTGTTGGAGAAAATGATCTGGTTTCGCCTCGACAATTGGGTCCAACAAAATGGCTTAATGTCAGAAACACAATTTGGCTTCTGCAAAGGGACGAACGATTGTCTTTTCTTGGATATTAAGGGGGCTTTTGATTGAATTTCTATCAAAATTCTTTCAGGGAAGCTGCACCAGCATGGTCTTTCAACGACTCTAAACAACTTTTTGCTAAACTTGTTGTCTAAGAAACACATGCATTTTTTGCATGGTGATCCATCGACATCAGGTCTTAGCTACATGGGCCTTCCTCAGGGCTCATGTCTTGGCCCCCTTCTCTACAACTTTTACGTGAATGACATCGACAAATGTCTTGTCAATTCCTTTACACTAAGTCAGCTTGCAGATGACGGTGTGGTCTCTGTTACAGGTCCCAAAGCCGTTGATTTGCAAGGACCATTGCAAGATGCCTTGGACAATTTGTCTGCTTGGGCCCACCAGCTGGGTATCGAGTTCTCCACGGAGGAAACTGAGCTAATCGTATTTTCAAGGAAGCGTTAACCAGCGCTACCACAGCATCAATTAAGCTTGAGCTTGCCACTAGCTGCCACTCCGTTACTTGCTTTTGCTACAGGCCGTATATACTACTGCGCACTCCACAAGTATCACGGGAGGAGGATATTTTTGTTAGTAAGAGTATAGAAGGTGAATCTACTTCTTCTTTACCGACGTCAGAGAGGTGATTCCACTACCTGGACTAGATATCGATACACCAATTTCATGGACCGGGGACCAACGGATTCACTTCCCTTCCGAAGGAAGACGTGACCACAGATTTTTTCACCTCAGAAAAATCTCAACGACCTCGGCTGGAATTTAAACCAAGGCCAACTGGAATAAGTGGCGGTCACGCCTACCACTCAACCACCGGCGCCGTCAATCCCCAAATACAGTCATTTGAAGCAAAAAATTAAAAATTTCTCAGCACGTTTCTTGCTATATCGCTGTAACGAAGTAGAATTTCAAAATTCTGAAAATTACACTGTAGAGATTTTTTTGAAGTGATGTGGCATATCTAATTCAGTTTACCTCAAAATGGCGTTTGTCATAAGATAGCACAACAGCGATGATATGACCTGTGAATTTTGTGCCACTTGCACAAGACAAATGCGAACTCTGCTGTAAGGTTCCTCCAATGATTTGTGATGTAGGGTAAAGTGCCTATTTTTACCATACTAAGCAGGGTACCTCACTAATTCATTAATTTCTCAGCCTACAATCAATGGAATGCATAAAAATTGACATCAACAGCTTTGCTTCGTTGTTAACAACCAATATAATAACATCAATACGCTGAAAACAGTGAAATTCTCATGTTTGAGCGCAACGAAAACTCGAATCGAGTGACCCTATTGTTGCGCTACCATTTGACTGAATGCGTTGAACAAAGATGGCAGACACTGCTCTAACCAACGGCTTCAAACAGGCAGGGTGGTAATAGAAACATGGCGAAAATGGGCTCATCACCCTACATGAATTTCATCAATCATAGGATTGTGCTTTTGAACATTCAGGATATCCTGTCCAAGTTCAATACGTCCGATCAAATCCTAGTTTTAGTTATCTTCATCGTTCGTGTAATCGGACATTATTCGATACCAACTCATCTATCGCGATGGAACTGTATTACTCGAAGCACATTATCAACGGTGAATAATCTATACATCAAACCAGTCATTTCCAGATATTTGCATTTACCTCACAAGCAGCATTGTGACAGTACTAGAACAGTTCAACAATCCAGGGCAGACAGTCTAATGTACCCAACAGCCAGCCAGCAGTCAAAAGAAAACGCAGCGGGAAATTATATTTTTACCATCGTGTTGATTTTTCTGAAGCTACATTTCACCGACGGACGACCGCTCGCCGTCAGTATTTACCAAACAAAAATCCTTCACACCAAGCATCGCAGACGGTTTGCGATCTAGCGAACCCGTAGTTCACCGTGATGATGAAGGATTGAGTCATGCTCTCATTTATTTCGATTTTCTTAATGCTTTTCGTTCAGGTATGATACAGTTAGCATCCCAGACTGGGGTAAAGGCAATCTTTTTTGGCATCGGCTGCTAGTTTTTTTTTTTTGGGGGGGGGGGGGTGACTAATGGAGGATTTTTGGAGCGATATCTTTTACTCACTAAATTGCTTTTGATGTGAGCACAGAATGTTTCTTTGAATCAAATAGTTGATTAATAATACATGGGGGTGATCATGAAGGAAGAACGTTTATTGCCACAGACTGCTTCTTCAATGAAAGTCTGCGTATTTTTTCTGCATCACCTAACCAACCCATCAATCACCACTCAAAGAACAATGTTGATTGTCGAAACACACCAACAATCATCATTAAGTGCAACAATTTCTTCAAATATAAGTTCTAATGGGTTAAGACTAATCCATCATTGCATTTGACATGTCTGCTTTCACTACTTGAACTCAATATCTATTTCTAATTTCACACTCGAAATGAAAGATTCACATTTCCCAACAGCATTTTTCCTTCAATTATTTCTTCCAGCTATTATTTTACCTAGCCGAAAAAAATCCAATGAGTCGGACGTAGTTCAAGTTTACGGATGGTATTTTTACTGGCCTAGTATAGTTTATAGCAGTGAGTCATTTATTCAAATAAAAAATTCTCGCGTCATGCAATAGGTACCTGTTATTACCGCCAAAATTAACCTTTTTGGAAACATAAAAAATCCTCGCTTTGGACACATGTCGATCATATGATGGAAGCATGTTATTTTTAACCCTGAAAATTTGCAAACAAGACCAGCCTCCACCGCTGCTGTTGCTCTGCCACCGCTCTATCCCGGTCAGCCAACGTCCCGGACTTGGCACGAAAAAGATCGACCGAAACCGTTTTCACTCGTAAAAAGTGATATAAACATTAAACGCGAAAATTCCTTCCTGCCGATCCGATGCCGGGCGGGGATTTGTTTATGGTCGTGGCGTGCACGTTTTGGCATTCCTGCCGGATGATCGGAACGTCACAGCATTCAGTCGGGACGGCGCGCACAGAAATAAACAAACCGATATGTGGAAGTTGCACGCCTTAACTACATCATCTATCGACTACGAATAGGTGTACCCGGTTTGCGTATAAACGTGGCTAAATTTAAAACATTGACGAAAAGTCTGTCAATTCCTAGGTACCAAATATGGGAATAAGCCGATTTCTTTCGTAACCGTTACTGTTACGTTACGTTAAACTGATGGTCTAGAATCTAGTGCCTTGCTACACCTATAGTAAAGGTCACAGTCCTCCTGCACCCACACCGTATAAGGTCCAGAAGGTGTTTCGTGCAATCCCAAGGTATATACCGATAGACATTATGTACATGCGGCCTCCAGTTAAATAAGGACATGTAATGAGTCTATAAACAACATTGCTTCGATGAGAATCGTTGGGCATGATTTCATTGTTGCTGTGATTGCTGCAAAAACCACTCTTCGAATCTTTGATAGTCCCACACAAGGCTTTTGGCTTGACACTCTGCACCACCACACCATTGAGGCAATGGTATCTATTGATCTGATAACTGACGTGTAAAGCCAGTGCATCATCCCAAAGAAGTTTCGGCAAGCTATCACACATTTCAAGGTTTCAAAGTTGCTGATTCCACAGCTGTTTACTATCTATTGTCACTCCCAGATTTATTACTTGCCTAGCAAACTCGATAGTGGTACCATTGGGACTAGGTGGAATCAGTTTGACTTTTCTGAATATAGTCCAAAATCGTACGTCCATCCTTGACCCAATGTCGCCAGCGTAACTCGTTAGTTCGATTCTCAGACCATTCAGTTCGTGCAGAATTTCATCTACTACCAAAGACCACAGAAGGGGTGACAGCACTCCTGCTTGAGGGCAGCCTCTAGTGATTATCACAGTGATTATCTCACTTCCCAGCGATGCTGCCACAATTTCGTATGCCATTCGATCGAATGGGACATTAGTTCGACTGAATGATTAGACCAAATGCGTCATTAGACCCACTAAGCCATTAGAGGCCGTCGAAGTCCCCGCATTCGCCGTTTGTGTGCAATCGGGCAAGATGCGCGTACGGCTAGCGTACAAGAAAACTGGCAACTGGCGGTACAACCTGAAATACATTCATTCGTGATTCAGAACACCCCAATTCGGTCACATGCCGCATGAATATTTGTTCTTGTTCGAATGTTCGAATCAATCCATTTAGCAGTCCTAATAAGTAGCGCCTTACAGAAATCCTATCTGCTCGGTTCGACTGCGTTACCAACAGATCAACTTTAAATTGCTCAAAATACAAACATGCTCGATAGCTGAAAATGCATGGGTGGAAAAGCATAATTATTGAAATTATTTTTATTGTTCAGAGGCAGAGAAGTACCGTAACACTAAGTTAGGGTGTACCCCATTATGAATAAATACTTTAATCATATCAATGTTTGGCATACATACGTTAGGCATAATGGAGGTTAGGTATAAAGACGGTAGGCATAATAGACGTTAAGCATAATATGCGCTAGGCATTATGGACGATTGGCATAATGGACGTTAGTCGTAAATTATCATGCTGAAGTATCACTTCAAGGAACTCATTTTTTGGCAGTAATGGCCTCGGATGGTAAGAGTGCGATTGTTTGATTTTTTATGTTGTAGAATTGCTATGAAAACTGATTCAACTTGATCCACATTTTATTCAGCTGTATATACTTGAAGAAATATTTGCTCAAATAAAAGAAGCAGACCGAATTCTGGCATGCGATAACTCAGCTTGCGTTCATTTCTCAACGTAAACCAATAAATTGCACAAGGCTAAAATAAGCTGAACATATTAGTTCTTACTTACATGCACGGTCCACTTGGTCAAGAAGAAAACATTTGCCTCGAAGAACAGCTCATGAAAGAAAGAATGACGCGTTTTATTATTCATTCAACAAATATACAAATATTGCTGCTTCTATATTATCTACCATATTATTCATTTCAATAATTATATTCTTGAGGCCCTCAGAGATAGAGCTACGGAAACTGTCTGATACGATGGAGAGTTTTCTCGTGTACTGTGCGAGGCATCATCACAAACGTAACATCTGTAAACCAATCCTGATGCCATCCATAACACTGCCAGGTTCCGAAACTTAATGTTTGTACATTATTTTGCTTTGCATTCCAATATTTGGATACAATTGTATTGATAGTACAACTAATAGGCTTGAAATGTGCTTGAATCAAAAATGTTTTTACTAAACCAAAAACCAGTGTAAGGCCGAAATCACTACATAAAGAAAGCCTTGCGACTACTTTTATATTTTTGTGAATTATGCCTATAGTTCATTATGCCAAACGTCATGTACCAATTAAATTGCGATATTTTTATTATAGACTGTAAGGAAGCCGAACTTTTTTCATTTTACGTTATGACGACATTCAATTAGTGAAGGACTGGAATTTATGAAGTATTTTTATTGTTAAAGGCCATAATATTCAAGGAAGACGAGACGGTGAGGGAAAGTTTAGAAACGCTTGGAATAGGGTCATATGACCAAGTTTATAAACCCTAGTACAGATCGGGCATCCAACGATCTTTAGATCCCAATACGAAGCTACGAACAAGAAGAAGGCACCCAAACAACTGCTGGTCGTAGTATGAGGCACAATGCGAACGGCCAGAGCCTGGAGGTGGGACAACGAACTTTCAGGAAGGACGAGTCCCAAAAGCTACCGCTACGAACGAACGGAGAGAGCAGCCATGGACAACACACAGCAAGGAATGCTGCACCTGTGAGGAATGCCGCTACTAGAAGATGCCAGTCGCTCATCCTCACGGGAACACAGAAGTGTAGGATAATGTGAACAACGGAGATGAACAAATTCGTGATGCATTCCTGCTATCTCTGCACAGCGCTTGAGACCAACATAAGCGGACGACCTCAGATACTTGAGATGTTCGATGAAGCGTACCTAAAGTTTGCCGGACGTCTAAATCAGAACGTGATGAACGCAAGGCGTAGAGCAATCGATCAGGTTCAACAGGAAGGGCACAGAGCGAGAGGGCTCAGTGGAGCAGCTATGTGTGGAAGTGATGTTCAATAAGATTGAGCGCGTCATTTGCAAGTGACGGTCGCTTTCCTGTAGCGCTGGTGGAGATATCTGCAACCGAATTCCCATTATTGCCAGAAGATCCCTTGCTCGGTAGCTGTAATCGAGTATGGCTATCAGATAAGGTATAAAGAAAGCTCAACAGAAAAGGTGACCCATACATTCTATTTGGATCATCTCAAGATCTACGCTCGACGGGACGACTGGGTGTAGTCATCAAACTAGTCGAAAGGATTAAGGGCGACATCGGCGAGGTGTTTGGAAATGCCGATCTGTTCAGTTACCATCAGGGCGACTGGTCGACACTGGTAGCTACGATATCGCCGAAGGCGAGATGAATCGCGACATGGTTCGTGGTGAATCGTATAAGTATCTATGATTCCGGCAGCTTCCCGGGATTCGTCACACCGACATGAAACTTAAGCATGAGTGTCGAGTGAACTGTGTCTCGAAGTCATTCCTGAACGTGGGGAATAATGTCAGAGCTATCAATACGTTTACTGTCCCCGTGTTGACCTACAGTTTCGGCGTCATCAAATGGAGCCCTACTGACCTGGAAGATCTTAAAAGAAAATTTAAGAATGTTTAGATGTTTAGACACGCAGGAATGCTCCATACTCAGTGGGCGCTGGAGAGATTCACATTGCCACAGGAAGAAACAAGGAAGAGTCGACATTTATGGAAAGTGCCAACCGACATGAAGTATATAACTATAGTGCACTTCACCTAGTTTAAGCGAGATACAACCTTAACTGAAATCTGCAGACTGTCGAGGAGAAGATAGCAGAGTGGAAGCAGAAAGTTGTGCACGGCGCCTACCCCACCAGTTGGAACAGCCCTACGCCAACAGGGCTGTGTCGAACCTGTGGCTCAAGCGAGATGAAGTCTCTTCAGTGACCGAGGCCGACATGATAACTGTCCAGGGTAGAATAATACGGACGAGAAATTTGCAGGAGATAAGACATCGAGGATATATACCGAAGCTGTCATTCGCCGCACGAGGCCATCAACCATATTATGGCAAGCGACCACGTGCTAGGCAACGCAGCATACGTCGAAACAGCGCTGCCAAAAAATTGGCACCAACAATTGGTAGTGCAACGTGGTCTTTTTGAGGATATTGTACCGAACTACCGTTACCTGCGTTTGTCTGTCCTGTAAAATTCCCGTTTCGAGCTATACTAGAATCACACTGTTCTATCGGACCGATTCATACAACACAACTGGCCAGATATACTGCTCAATGACAAGGGTCGGCGTCAAGTCATTACAATCGACGTCACCGCTTGTACAGGGGCAACTCACTGGCGGAAAAAATTACAAGAAATAAGTAGAACCTATTGGATTTCATTATGTGGAGGATTACGTTTGCGTCTTGCAGGTGCAGCTTGTCTCGATAGAATGTACAAGCATACAAGAAAATAAGAGCAGCGTCGTAACATTTGTTACACTTTCCCCGGCACTTTGGCGAAACCGCAACCTAATAATATTGCAGTAGCAGTGTGAAGGAGCTCAAAGAAGCCGAATAAATATTGTAGCCTTTGTATGGTACAACGCCAACGGTCACCGAGTTTTTGCATCAAATTCGCAGAAGTTTGCCACGTTTGGTAATTGACATAGCTCTAGACAAAGGCAATTTGAATAATACATTGACACGAAAAATTTACAATCCTTATTCAAATTCGATAGAGCTTAAAATCATATTCGTATTCTCCAGTCAATAAAACAGTAAGAAATTCGTCTAATCGAAATACAAAAAGTTATCTCTGCAGCCTAACGTCCGTTCGACCTAATGTACATTCGACCGAATGAACTTCGACCTAATGGCAGAACACCTCTCTGGCATGGCAACCGCTTCTTTTGACGCTAGCTGCCAATGAACCGAACACATCCAGAAATCAGTTTTTTTGAAAATTGAAAATAGCTCATGATTTTAAAGAAAATTTTAAAGTTTTTAATACATACGGCCTAATGGCTTATTTGTCCTAATACCCATTCGGCCTAATAACTTTCGCCCTAATGGCTCTTTCGGCATTAACGCCATTTGGCCTTATGAATAATTTGGCTTAATGACGTTCAGCTTAACAGTATTTGGCCTAACGGCTTTCGGTTCAATGGTCTGCAACCGGTATTGAACAACGCATTATTCCCTCTTCAGAAACCGACTAATCAAAACCAGTTGATGGAGTCACTCATAGAAAGCTGTCACTTCAAAGATATGATGCAGCTGAGCCACCATCATAAAAATGCAAGTGATTTAACTAATTGTTCTCGCCAACAAAAATTTAGCTATTTGACATTGAAACTTAACGTGAAACACTTCGAACCAATATATTTCAAAACAGCAAAAGCTGCTTAGTCACAAGATATATCCCAACCAGAAAGTACGACAGAAATGTTCAGGTACTCTAAATGAATATGAAATTTAATTACAAATCTGAACTATATTCGTTTATTTTATGGTGGTTTTATTGCACTGTTTTGGACAGTCAACCTTCTCCAAAAATAGAACCAGAACTACTTCACGGTACACATGTTCTGAGTCTAGCCAGTAGCTAATAAAAATTTGAGTAGTATGCTTGAAACGAATGTACAAACTTAGCCTACAACCTACGATAGTTTTTTGTAATTTGATTTGTTTAATTTATTTATTTATTTTACACACCTTAATGCGTCAACATCACGGAGCCTTGAGGCGTTTATATCTATACAAGCTGTAAAAAAGAGTTCGTCCGATCTCGTACGCGCCACTTGTCATTGCGCGCGGAGATCTTTTTTCGTGACGGGGAAATATTTGCATCCACGCAAACGGTAGCTTGGGAATCATTCATATCCCATCATCGTTGCATACGTCCGTTTCAGCATCGTGGTTACTATCTCAATGATCGCAATCAGGTGCTCTTTTCAGCTTCTTTCCCTTTCAAGTCACAATCGCGATCACTTCGTCCTTGGTGGTACCTTCCTCACTGCTGATATTAGCTGTTGACTTGACGCGGCTTTTGCAGTTGTTATTATTGCTTGAACAACATCCAGAAATTTGGCAACCATTTGTGGATTCAGGTAATGATATTGGAGACTGGGTGTTAATATTTCATCATTTGACGAGTTACCATACAATGCCGGGGAAACACGTGCCAAAAATTCTGTTTTTATCTCCATAGTTCTAGTAATAGACGAGTTTACTGTAAATATTTGTTTCTAAGGTATCAACTTCGTGACTGTTGTAGTTTTCGAAGTTTGGATCGTGATTGGCGAAAGGTCCATCAAGCTCAGTTTATTTTCAACGTAAGTTCTTTTATAAAGCTTTAAACGATTTTTAATCTTCTAAATTGGTATGTAGAAACTGAACTGAAATAGACAACTTTGTGAAAGATGCTATCTCATTATCACTTGTATTTATTGAGCTATTCAGGTTTTTCGATTGAAAATAGTTAATTTTCTAAGCTCCACAACTCTCAAACGAACAAAAACGGGCAAACCATTCGGTAACTAAATAAAAGTACAACGAGAAATCAGTAGAGGTTGTCTTTACGAGCGCGTTAAGAGCACAAAACCTACAACTAAATTAATTTTGGAATTTGCGCTTCGACTTCGTCTCATCAGCATACGACACTAACTTAGTGACAGGATAAAGAATCACCTGAGAACGCCTCAATAAGCGGCCATCTTGAAAAACGAAAAATGCATTTTTTTCTCACACCGTTGGGAAAATAAATCAATATGTTATTTTATTAAGCTTTATTTGACACGGCTCAATGCGTTGGCACAACTGAGCCGTGGATCTTTTAAGTTTTTACAATATAAGCAAAAATAAAAAAAAATTAAGAATGTCTATCTGTCAGATCTTGTTGACGCAGTTTGCTGCTGCGTGTTGAGATCCTTTTCCATGGCGGTGAAGCCGCTTGGGGGTCATTCAGTCTGCCTTCTCTCGCGTTATCGTTCCCGTCCGTGCCATCATCGGTGCTGCTTTCTTGCTGTTCATGATCAGATGTTCTTATTTGTTTTTTGTTCTCACGGGTCGCTGTTGTAAATCCGTCTTCATCGGAATTTGCTTCTTTGTTGACGATGCTAGTTGTTGGTTTAGGAGCGGTTGTCGTGGTACTTGTACCTGCATTTTTTGTTAATTGGATCGTTGTTTTTGGCTTATCTGAAGGTGTCGCGGCTGCTTGTTAGAGTTGGCTGTAGTAGATGAGTTTTGACTAGTTGCTTCGGCGCACGTTTTTCCGTAGTGGACTATAAGGTAAAAGAATTGGCATGTTGGAGTCTTCCCGGGAAATGTGATAAGCGTTGTTTGCTTATAGGTCACGTCATCCTTCGGTGATTTGCATTCGGTAGTCATGTAAGAAGGTATTGGTTTAGTCACTCGCATCCTCACAATACGAACGTCGTTAGGAATGCCGGTGAAAAAATCTTAGGGACTAGCTGCGCTCAGCTGTTCTTCCGTGGGTAGTGCTGCTTCCTGCCGCTGTAAGTAGTCTTGGGCAACCCCGGCGTCCCGAAGTTGCGCGATGTTGGGCCGTATAAACCGTCTAGAGTTTTGAGCGCATGCATACTGCAACTAGGTAATGGTCCGAATCTATATTCGCACTGCGGTAGGTTCGAACGTTTGTGATATGAGAGAAGAATCGCCTGTGATCGTGAATCAGAACGTGATCAACTTGGTTTTCGGTGCGTTGATCAGGTGATCTCCAGGTGGCTTTGTGTATATCTTTGCGGGGGGAGAGGGTACTTCGGACTACCATGCCACGGGAGGCTGCGAAGGTCACGCATCGTTGGCCATTGTCATTCGATACAGTGTGCAAGCTGTTTGGCCCGATTACCTCACGTCCTACCTGAGCGTTCATATCACCGATGACGATTTTCACGTCCCGTTGCGAACAGCCTGTAGCCTACAGGCAATCTGGATGGTAGCAGCCGAGACTGCGTTCCACTACTCCACCGATTGACACATCCGCTGAATAAGGGTATCAGGGGTTGTGTCCCAGCCACAGACGTCAAGCATTGCTCTTCTTTCGACGTCGAACCGATGACATACGAACAATATGTGTTCGGCAGTTTCGTCTACACCTGGGCAGTCCGGGCAGACTGGGACCTCCGCGTGCCCGAACCTGTGGAGGTACTGTCAGAAACAGCCATGGCCTGACAGGAATTGTGTCAGGTGGAAGTGAACTTCCCCATGGGGTCTTCCCACCCAGCTCGATATGCTAGATATCAGCCGGTGGGTCCACCTACCTTTCGAGCAGTTGTCCCACTCACGCTGCCATCTGGCGACCGAGGTCACCCTGGTGCGCTCGCGGGCTCCTCTATTTCCACGTAGCTCGAAGCACTCCTCATCTTCCCGAATGACCAGCCCGACTGGCATCATGCTCGCTATCACGCAGGATTCATCGTGTGATACCGTGCGGTAGGCAGATATCACTCTGAGGCACATCATGCGGTAGGTGCTCTCCAGTTTCTGTAGGTAACTGGTTACCCTCAGTGCTCTTGACCATGATGGGCCGCCGTACCTGAGGATAGATACGGCAACGCCTGCCAGTAACCTACGTCTACTGGCGCACACCTTTGAGCTGTTGGACATCATCCTCGATAGAGCCGCAACAACAGTCGACGCTCTCTTGCATGTATAGTCGACATAGCTGCCGAAGATCAGCTTGTCGTCTATAATGACTCCGAGAGACTTCAGACTTCGCTGTGAAGTGATCGCGACTTCTCCCACATGGATAACTGTTGTGCTGACATGCGGTTGTTGACGATAACTACCTCCGTCTTATGATGAGCGAGCTCCAGGCCTCTCGCACTCATCCATTCCTCCACCGTGTTGATCGCGTGTTCTGCGGTTAGTTCTACCTCAGGGATTGACTCCCCGTAGACCTCCAAGGTTACGTCGCCGCCAAAGCCGACGATCTTGACCCCCGGAGGGAACTTCAGTCTCAGAACCCCGTCATACATGAGGTTCCATAGCACCGGGCCTAGGATCGAGCCCTGCGGGACTCCGGCGGTAATCGGAACCCTTTTCTGACCGGCATCGGTCTCGTATAGCAGTACGCGGTTCTGAAAGTAACTTTCCAGGATCCGGTACAAACCCACCGGTAGGCTAAGCCGGTGTAACGAGAGCGCGATGGCATCCCAGCTTGCGCTGTTGAATGCGTTCTTCACGTCAAGTGTCACTAACGCACAGTATCGAATGCCTCGCCTTTTCCGTTGGATCGCTATCTCGGTAGTATTTATAACTGAGTTGAGAGCGTCCACTGTGGACTTACCCTTCCGAAAGCCAAACTGGTTGCTTGACAGGCCGTCCGTACCTTCCGCGTACGGGGTTAGCCTGTTGAGGATGATCCTCTCAAGCAGTTTGCCAGTCGTGTCGATCAGACAGATTGGTCTGTACGCCGATGGGTCGCCTGGCGGCTTCCCGGGCTTCGGTAACAGCACCCATTTCTGCCTTTTCCATCTATCGGGGAAACGGCACTCGTCAAGGCATTTCTGCATAGCTAGCCTGAACATGTTCGGGTTCGCTATGATCGCTGCTTTGAGAGCGTTGTTTGGAACTCCATCCGGCCCTGGAGCTTTGTTCATTGCTAGGGATTTAGCCACTGCGAGTAGTTCTTCATTCGTCACTGTAGCCACCATTTCGGCCGTGCCCGCACTGTCTCGTAGTGCAGGTGGCCAGGGGCTTGTGACTCGTGACGGGAAGAGTACTTCGATAATCGTTGCCAACCGGTCCGGAGACCGTTCTGGGGGTGAGGAGCCCCCTTTGGTCCTCGCCATCACTATCCTGTAGGCGTCACCCCACGGATTCGCGTTGGCACTCTCACACAGGTTGTCGAAACACGCTCTCTTGCTGCTTTTAATAGCCTTGTTAAGGGCCAATTTCGCAGCTCGAAACACTTCACGGCGGTTCTCTCTTGCATCCTCGGTGCGAGCTCTTTGCATCCTACGTCTAGCTCTGAGGCAGGTTGACCGTAGAGCTGCAATCTCGGTACTCCACCAGTATACCGGGCATCTGCCGTTTCTTGGCAGTGTTTTTCTCGGCATAGTGGCGTCGCACGCGCGTGATAGAACAGCTACCAGTGCATCCCCGCTTAGACTATCGGTGTTGGCCTCCAGTCCCAGGGCCGCGGTGAAAGCTTCGCTGTCGAAGTGATTGGACTTCCACCCGCGTACCTGACAGGGATCTCCCGCCCTCGGATGCTGCACACCATAGTTGATCCTAAAGCGGATTGCTAAATGATCGCTATGGGTGTAGCCTTCGTCTACCCTCCATTCCATGCCTGGAGCCAGACTCGGGCTGGCAAATGTTACGTCAATCCATGCCTCCACTCCGTTTCTACGGAATGTACTAGCGGAGCCATTATTAGCTAGCACAGTATCGATTTTCGCTATTTGTACAGCGGCTGCCCCACTCCACTGCCCAAGCGTTAAAGTCTCCCGCTATGACTACCAGTTTCCGGCCCACTAGGTCCGACAAGAGCCTGTCGATCATCTGGTTGAACTGTTCTATTGGCCACCTTGGTGGAGCGTAGCAGCTGCAATAGAACACACCATTGATCTTGCCAATCGCAACACCCTCGGTGGAGGAGTGTATTACCTCTTGAACCGGGAACCGTCCCGTTGTACAGATTGCCACCATTCCAGACCCGTCCGACATCCAATTGCCGTTGCCGGCAGATGCGATACGGGTCTGATAAGAGGGCGATATCTGTCCTCGACTCCGAGACCGACTGCCACAGCAGCTGTTGGGCTGCTGCACAATGGTTAAGATTTAGCTGTGTGACGTTCACGGTTTCTTCTTATTTACCTCACCGAAGGGACACGAAGGTCCGCCCATAGCATGTTTATGGGCTTGCTTCTTAGCGGTGCAGATAAGGCACTTGTGCGCCTTAATGCAACCCCGCTCCTTATGCCCCTCCTCGCCGCTGCGACCACATAGTTTGCTCCTGTCTATGTTCTTGCACTCGTAGGCTTTGTGGCCGGACTCAAGGCACCGATAGCACCTATCCACTGAAGGCGGCTGGGGTATGCTAATTGGGCATACCGACCAGCCGATCTTCAGCTTACCTTTCTCGGTTACCTTTTTGGCATCCGCCTTCAGTAGCCTGAGGTAGGCTACTTGGGTGCCAGAGGGTCCCTCTCTAAATCGCACAGAGGCCCGCTCGATTGTGACGTCGCATTGCTCCTTAACGGCTGCGACGACATCTTCTGCGGTCGTGAACTCGTCCAGATGCTTGCATTGGAGAGTCATTTCCGCCCCTAGCGACCTGACTTGGGCGCCTTCACCAAGGACCTCTTGGGCCAAGGCCTTGTATACCGCACTAGATTGTGCGCCTCGCTTCAGCACCAGAAGCATTTCTCCCGTGTTGGTGCGTCTCACGCTACGCACATCTTGCCCAAGGGCCGAAAGGCTTTCGGCCGCCTTCATCGACTTTAGGACGTCGGCGTATTTGTCCTTGTCGGTTTTTAACCACAAGGCCTCGCCTCTGTCCTTGGCCTTCTTCGCGGGCCGCGGTACCTCCGGTGTGGGTGCCGGCTTCTTCCTGGTGACCAGCGTCTAGGGGTTAACGCCCCCCTGCCCCGGTCGCGCCGGGTTGCTGGTACCAACGCTCTGCCCACTCACTCTCGTCCTCGCTTGCCTCGACCAAACGGCGTCTGGCCTTAACGGTTGCACGCCGTGTGGTGTCGGTTTTTGCACCCTCGCCTGGCGACTTCCTAGGGTGCTTCACGTTCGGCGCCGTCTTACGATTGCCCTTGCCCTTGCCTTTTCCCTTCGAGGGGAACTCGGCCGCCGCTCCGAGCGACGTGGCTGCTCCATAGAAGGTGAAGGCCACTGTCTGAGTGCCTGTATCGACCTTCTCTCTTCCCTCCCTCTTGAAGGCCACTGTCTGGGTTTCTCTGTCGGACTAGGGAGAAGTAGGGATAGGAACAGCGAACCACCGGGTCTATACTAACGTTGTATCGTTACAATTTGTATAATACATGCCGAGAAAGGCGGCTTGGAAGACCCTTTCTCCACCCACACATACAGGACCAGGACGACTGCTGAACGCTGGTTACAAAGGCTCGACTGTAGCGGGGGAATTGAGGGCTTCCATAGTACCAACTGCGTTGCATCCCAGTATGCAATCGGCATCGATACTGCTTCACAATGGCGGTGTAGCTTGATATAGTGATATGGCAAATCGTTGCGGAGTCCTCTACATTAGACCTCTCCACATTTTGAAAAAGTTTTGAAATATACATCGGTCAGCTCAAATTCTTATTTTAGGTGTGAATTTAAGAACTTTCGCCAAAAATGGCTTAATTTGGACATGATTTAGAGGTGTCTCCAATCAAAAATCGTGTTTTTGCTAGGTTTCTATAGAAAGATCACTTATACTCTGATTTAATAGGCCCTACATGCCCACATATCGTCAAAGGTTGTTCCTTAGACATATCTTAACATGTTTTAACAGAGGAACATAGCTCTAATCGCAATAGAAAATTTGTTAATTAGATTTTTATATAGAAAAGAATACCAAAACCAAGGAAAATTAGTAGTATTAGTGTAGCTTGATATAGTGATATGGCAAATCGTTGCGGAGTCCTCTACAATGTAGAGTCTACATGGTTGATGGGTCGGGTTGAATTAGCGAAGTACATGCGACTTCTGAAGGCAGCGCAAAATCAGTCGGCGGGCACCAAATGCGGGAGGTGACAGTGTTGCTATTATCGACTAGCTTTCGACCACCAACATCCTCGGGCCATCCTCGCGACGACGCTTCTGAGGTGGTCGAGAGGTACCGGAGTTTGACCGGACTGGAGTAGCTGTTGAAACCTTTGTAGCGAGGCGCGAAATTTGCTGGTTATTTTTGGATAACTCGGCCTTTAGTTCAGCGCAGACGTCATCCGTTTTCCCAGCGATAGCAGCGATAACACATCCAAGCGAAGAAACGGTGTCGCGAAAGCGACCAAACTTCATCAGCTTGACTCATTCTTTGCACATTGCACATCCAAACCGCCCGAAAAACTACTGCTTTCTTCCGTGCCAACCGAATTAAGTTACTAGAATGCCCCCTCACATAAAGCAAAAAAATTTCAGCCCTTGAAGAAACTTGGAACAAAATTGATAGTCAGTACCTACATAACCTCGTTGAAACTATGCCCCTACGTTTGCAGGCTGTCATTAAAGCTAAGGGAGGCCACACTAAATACTTGTTATTATAAATTTCACCAACATGAAAACTGTTTTTCGAATGCATCCTTTTTGTCTCTCTAAAATCATACGCTTAAAAGAAAAAAATATAACGCTTAATAGTTCGCCATAACACATACACTTTTTCTTCAAAATTCGAAATATTACAGGTGCTGGAACAGTTTACTAGAAAATATAATAAAGCTAAGTCAGTGGCCAATGTAAAGGGTTATACAAGAAAAGCAGTTTTGCATAACATGCATACTTTATTTTGTCGCGCACTGTGCAATCGTGTTTTGAATTTTCAGCGATTTTCCCGTGCAAAGTTCATTTGCAAACTATAGTAAATCTGATGAGGCAACCTACAAAGTTGTACTAGTCTCACGTGTTTGGATGTAGTAAAATGAAAAAAAAATCTAAAATAAACAAACAAGGACTGAGATGAAATCTCACAGTAATAATCTGCACCAGAAAATGTAATAACTCACATACCCCTAAAAATCCCTATTGGAGACATTTCGGTGAATATCATCGATCAACGAATGCGATTAATCAGCCAGTCACTTTTAGATGGAGCTGCAGCCGCCAAGCGAAAAGAACGGGTGGCACGAATCACGTACATTCTTGTCAAAATTATTATTCTTAACAGACTGAAAGTTCTGATGATTTCACAGAAAAAGAAGAACAAACACAGATGTGTCCGGGTGACTTGGTAGCCTTACTGTAGATTAATGATATTAATATTTAAAATTGAAATTTGATATTACGTACGTTCCGCTAAACGAAGCGCTGCTGTACGTACAATCGAAGTGTACCTGTAACAAATACTGTAATAATTTGGATCGTTATTTTATTCTCGACAACAAGTGCTACCACCTTGTCAATTTTCTGTAAATGAAATAGAATACCACTACACATTAAAACAAGTCAATAGATCAACAAGTGAAAATTTCCCCGCATCGGCAGTCCGTCACCATTCGTAAACTTGCCACAGTTTCATATTACTGACAGTGTTTTTCCCTAATTATGCCTTTGCCATTGGGTCGAAAATGCTCCCGACGATCGAGGTGGAATAATTCACTCGAAGCGGCAGTAATATTCCTCGGTTACCCACTTTTCACCACTCGCGACCTTTCTAGTGCTTTTTTGCGCTCTCGTTCACAGTTTTCCTCGTCACCTCGCTGGCTGTAGGGTGGCCCATATGGAACCGGTTTATACTTTTTAAAGGAATGAATAATTAGGCAAAATGCGGTTTGTTCTAAAGTCAATGGAAGGACATCTTGCAGAAAGCTCTTTTGGCCAAAAGGGTGTTGAGTCGATGGAATGCTTGACCGAAAGCACGAGTTCGACCTAATATTTTTTTTAGAATAATCATGTGTTCTTTCTGAAACGTCATCATATATCAGGGATAGACTAAGGGTTTGTGCTGCATTGCGCCGGAGTCCCAAGGGTTGCAGCTTCGAATCCTGTCGTACAATAAGTAATAAGCTAAAATTATACATCTGACGATAATAAAAACCAGGGCCTTGGTATCTAGCGGGAAAATTAAATTGATATAATGTGTTGGGTGGCAGCTGCGGTTGTGTGTGATCTCGCTTTAGAGGCAGTGATAAAATCAGTAGCGCCAGTGTGATAACACATTTCTGTGATGTCATCATATCCTGGGATAGAATAAGGGTTTATACAATGGACCGGAGTCCCAAAGGTTGCAGGTTCGAATACTGCCTCTGGTGATTTTTTCATATAATTACTTTCGCTTAACTCATCATTTTGATCTGTTTTCCCCGATGGATACATCCAAAAAGTTTTAAATAAGGTATTGGTGATTGCTTGTAGAACAAAATCGTCTGTAACATTGCGAAAAAAATACGAAAGTATAAACTTCTATAAATTATCTATGGATACTACAAATTTCAAAAGTATAGAAACAGCTGGTGCAATTCTCATAACTGAAACTTTCACCTTAGACAAAGTAGCCAACTTAAACAATCATCCTATTTAGATAACGATTTTCAATTAACTAGCCAGACTCGTCGAAAGACGTAGTTCTAAATTTAAAGACTTACAATGAACCTTAAACAACTATCGAAAGTTTTCTAATTTTGTGAGCCACCCTTTCCCACCATTCAGTGAGTACACTCTTCTAATTCTGAGTTGTGAGTCAAAGATCACATGAAAAATAGCACCGGTCGCTCTTTTTTTTTCTCCGTTGGAAAACGTTCAAAACAAAACCTCATAACATGTGGTCATGCCGCACGAGTCCGCCACAGTGGTGGCAGGCGTACGGGAAACGATGCGCGCAGGATGGAACGCGACGCGGACTAAAATTAGAAAACGGATATATTTAGACTCGCATTACACGACCAAGCGAGAAATCGTGGGCATTGAGCGTTTATTTAATACCGCCACCGCGCCAGGCAGTGGCGGACGGCCAGCAGCGAAACAACAGCAACAGTGGTGACGTGACGTGATAGTTTTGCTGTGGTTATGGAAAAATTTCGCTTTTCCTTCTTGGGAAGGCGTGTTCAGATATGCTCCTAAAGAATGTCGGGTATCGATTGGATGCGGAATATATACACCCAATTTACACATAGTCCAGAGTGATTAGAATCGAATTCCACTTCACTGTCTGGCAGAGATGCTAGCACTTAATCACTATAGAAATTTTCCACTTGAGCACTAAAAAAAATGATCAACCCTAACCTGTCGCGGCTAGTCGGACCGAACCAAACTAGTTCGAATATTAATTTTCCGTGCTCTATATGAGATGGAAAAGTACCAGAAATGCTCGGGAAATTCGTTAAATTGGAAATGGCAGCTAAAGTGTGGCACCGGCGGCAGTCGGAAAATGGCACCCCAATGTCGCTTGGAAGAGCTCAACCTATGGACGGTGAAATTGGTGTGACTTCGGGAACGTAAATCCCTGACTGATCGATGGTGACTCTTTTAGGTGAGCTATGGCGAGTGAGTTTTTTTTGGAATAGAGATATTTTTTTTCGTATCAAGAAATATGTTTATGACGGTGAAATTAATCAGCAGATTTTCATATATCCGAAGATTGAAAAATAAACTAATTGGACGATGGAAAACAAATAGAAGACATTAAAAACCAATTTTATCTTTTCCATTTAAGTTAATACGAACACTAATTTCAGGATTCTTCCTGGGATCGTCCCCCTGAAGAATAAATTCTGCCATAAATTGAAACGAAACAATAATAAATTTTTAAGCTGCATAACTCAAATGAGTAACGAACGACTGACCTGTCATGTGTCTTGTGTTTGCCACGGTTTACGTGCGTTTGGCGATTTACGACCGCCGTTGTCGTCGTCGTCGTCGTCGCTGTACCGTCGTTTCCAAAAGCCTAACGTAGCGCAACGATCATGATTGACATTTATGAGCTGCGGGATGTCAGAGCTGATTTTTCACTCATCACCAGAATGAAAATACCACCCATCTTCATTTTTCCCACCATCCTATAGGTGGTTGGAATTGGTAAGACTTTTCTTAAAGAGATCGATCAGTTAATTAGAAAATATTTTCTGAAGAAATTGGCGTAAAGAGTTTTCTTCGGAGCTCTGTACTGCAATTCCATCATATCACAACGAGGTGACGTTGAAATATAAACATGATTCGCCATTTGTGATGGGTCAGTCGATCTTATATTTGCACAATATAGGTAGTGTGCCCGTATCAGGCGAGTAAAACCCAGGACACTCGAAAGGGGACTGCCTATCCTCGTCAGCTTTCAATCGACTGTGTCTTCTCCACAAGTTTTCGATAGTTCTGGGGGTCTGGAAGGAAGAGCTATGTCAGAAAGTCTTTCATCGGAATTCCATCACCGAGCACTTATTCCGATTTACACACACGAAGTTCTTGCTACACCACCATCGGCGAAGGTTTCATTGCGAGATCGTCTATGCAGGACCAGCGAGGAATACTAAATACACGTAATTGAAGTCATTGAAGTAAGGCAGAAACATCAACGGTCACAAGTAGCTTCCCTGCGCTATACCTGGCAATCTCCAACGACAACCATTATCTCTCGATCTGAGAGCTAGGATCAAAACAGCTGCCAAACCTACCGTTGATTTCAAATTTCTTCATTTTATCGATTGTTATGTTAAAACTGGTGGAAAGGTTGGCGCAAATATTTTTCTTTTTTTGGATTATAGAGGTTTTAACCTTAGGGTCGCTTTGTCGGGTTAGAGAAATCTCTTTAGAAAAGTCGCTAACCTTATGTACAGGGTTGGGAATAGAATCCAGGTGAGCTGCGTACAACGCATGTTATGTAGCGTGCTAGAGTCGGCAGGTTAGTCGCTGTTCAGCGTCCAGGCGTTATCACGATACAGGCACTTTGTCAGAACTTTTTTTACCGTATTCAGCCCTTTCGTTTTTTTGGTAGAAATAAGTGTTCGGAGAAAGATTCTCCCGCTACCCTTTCACTTCTCGGGTCATCCTGCAAATTACTGTAATGCTTGCTGGAAACGGTATCTTTTCACTTCAGTATATTTACTTTTAATCATACACAAATGCCAAAATTAATTACATTAAAATAATGATTTTCCAGAATAATTCTAGTTATATTTTTTTGTATACTTTTTATAGCAGTTTCATCGTTTGCTAAAATTGTTTACAAGCACTCTCTTGGACCTATTTTCGATTTTCCAACGAATAAAATAAAAACAAAAGTTAAATTGAAGCTATGGGCTAAAATATCGATCTCTGATTTGGGTGTAAAAGTGCTCCTGTGGTGTTAAGAAACTCCAGACGATTGTAGGCTGAGAAACTTAAAGTTGCAACCAGTAGCAACATTTTAGTCCATCTCGAAGATTACGTTATGTTGTCATAGGTGTGAAACAAAACTTAAAGTAAGCTCAGATGCCAAATTGCACATAATTTGAACACTTTTTGACCCTCGTCCACTTCGATTGACGTGTTTGCGATTGCCGCTATGAAAATATATGAAGAAAATATATGAATTATTTTTTTATTTATTGAGGTTTTAACGTTAGGATCATTTGCCTCTTTATTCGGATTAGAAAAATCTCTTTGGAAAATATCTCTAAACCCTATGTGCGGGGTTGGGGATCCAACTCAGATAAGTTGCGTACAGGGAAATCGATTCGCCAACTAAGCTATGCCTGCGCTTATATATTAACTATTAACTGCCATTACATTCGACGAAGTAGTCCGAAAATTATAGTTTATACTTTTTGTTAAAGAAAACAATCTTATTATTTCAATGAAAATATGTTCGTTTCTTGAATAAAACTGGTATTTAGAACTTTGGGATAATTTGTCCCCAAAATTCTTTATTTTTATGCCATGTCTACAATTTTGATCAAAAAGTCTTTGCTCAACGTGTGGAACACTTAGAAATTAAAATGGAAGTAGATTCGTTATCGGTAAAATTCAGAAATTATAAATTTGTCTACCACTTAGTCTGGAAAACACAATTTTTCATGGAATGCCCTAATATCTTAACTTTTTGTATTCTTCCTGAAATGAAACTTTTACAATGTGTTGCCTAGTGTAAATATATCTTATTTAATGAAAACATATGCTATCGAGACTAAATGTCAAGAAATCCAATGTGTCTGAATTCTACCTATAACTTGTCTATTTTTGTTTCTGAACACATAACGCGTTCAATATGGTACTTTTAACAAAAACTAAAAGAATAATAATTATATGTGCATGTAACTATGATACAATATGATTTGAACGACAAAATTTCCCAAAACCCGGCTATTTTTAGCAATGATAACTAAAAGTGGTCAGAGAAGGCAATAACTTCCCTCGAAGATGTCTCAATATTTTTACGCTTCACAATCAAGAGAAAAGAAAATGAATAAAAGACAACTTCGTGGAGGTCCCGTACTCTGATTTTGTGCAATCGAGGAACAGATGATACACATTTAAATATTAATTCCCAGTTTTGTAAAATAAATTATCATTGGAAGCTATTGTGTAGCTCTTCTTATCACAACGACAAAAGAAAATACATCAACTGTAAGTTGGACCCCAACAAGAACACGATCTATTCAAAAGCATCCATTAGAAACAGTAAATCGTGATATTTTCTGTTGTGATCATCAAATCATCATCCCCAACATATCCGTCTTACCCCCACAGTTCCCCTCTGTTATTTTACAGAGGGACGTGAACGTGAGAACAAGTGAAATGCTGTTAATCCCTCAGTTGAAATTTCGGACTGGGTGCCGTTTTCTGAATCAGCGACATTGCAAGCGGTACTGTTTTTACGACTCTACTATTTTTAAACAGGACATAAATAAACGAAGAAATGTTAATTCTAGTCTGACTTTCTAATCTTCCTACGACACCGAAGAAACACAAAAATAAAATATGAAACTTATCAGCACCAATAAACATATTTTGCCAACAAACAATTTATCACCATAACATGCACTGATATAAATGCACGATTATATTTTCAACGGAAAATGCACTTGTTCAAATTGCTTCGCAACTGATAACTGAGCATTTCTATGTAGTGCCGTTACGACAAGATTTTTTTTTATTCATTTCGTTTATTTGATAGGCACAAATTCGTTAGCTTGGCGGTGCCAAATTCTTTTGTTTTTACATTTTGGATATCTTAAAACTAGGAGGTTACAATGTTGAAATATTTTTTTTACAAAAGAAAAGAAACTTTACAGCTATCTTAAGACTAGAAATAAGATTCAATATACAAGAGAGGGCCGAAAGATTTTTTTATGAAAAATTTTAAAACAAGGGATTCAGTTTGATATACAAGAGAGGGAGTAATAGTATTTTACGAAATATTTTACAGTTATCTTAAAACTAACAATATAGTTTAGTACACAAAAGGGGGAACAAATATTTATGAGAAATTTCACAGATATCTTAAAACTAGGGATACAATTCTATTTACAAGGTAGAGGACAAGAGTTTCAATAAAGAGTAAAAATTATAGCTATCTTAAAACTAGGATTACAGAATACTAATTTTAAATATTTATATCGAAAACTTATGCTTGGTCAAGATATTCAGAGGGTGGCTTATTTCCACATCAGTGTAGCAGCAGTTGTATCAAGGACAGGGGAGAGAAGGCGTATGGTGACAGGGAAAGAAGAGCAAAACTTGCAACTATAAGTATAAATAAGGGACATATAGGGGAAATCACGAGTTGCCAGCATATCTCGGACTGGTACATTGGGTGATCTACCTCGGGCTCGAAGGGAATCCTTCAACTGAGACCTGGCGTCACAATACCCGGCGCATACCCAGACAACGAGCTCGATGTAGTGATAGCCCTCGTCACAAGCGCACATACTACTTTCCGCAAGCCCAATACGCCGGAATTGCGCATCCATGGTGAAGTGATTGGACATAAGTCGGAACATTACACGAATAAAATCCCGACCCACATCCATCCCCCCGAACCAAGGCTTCGTTGATACCTTTGGGATAATCGAATGTAGCCATCGTCCAAGTTCCCCATTGCTCCACGAGGTTTGCCAACTGTTGAGCGTCCTCTGACGACAAATACTAAAAAATTCGTTGAAGCATATTGGTTTTTCTTTCTTTTTTTTATTTCGATTATAGAGGTTTTAACCTTAGGGTCATTCGCCTCTTCGGGTTAGAAAAATCTCTTATGAAAAATTTCTAACCCTATGTGCGGGGTCGGGACTCGAACCCAGGTGCGCTGCGTACAAGGCAATCGATTTACCAATACGCTACGCCCACCCCTAGCAGATTGGTCTTTCGTATATGTCACCATTTAATGCGCCCACCTTTGCTAATGAGTCGGCCTTTTCATTGCCCGGGATAAAACAATGAGAGGGGACCCAAACAAAGGTAATCTGTAAGATTTTTCAGATAACGTACACAAGGACTCCTGTATCTTCCCCAGAAAATGCGGGAATTGCTTTTTAGGCTTCACCGCACAAAGAGCCTCGATAGAGCTGAGGCTGTCCGAAACGATGAAGTAGTGATCTGTGGGAAGAGTGTCGATGATCCCAAGGGTGTACTGAATTGCAGCTAACTCTGCGACGTAAACTGAAGAAGGATCATTGAGCTTGAATGAAGCGGTGATAGTATTACTGAAGATACCGAAGCCAGTGGACCCATCGCGATTTGATCCGTCAGTGTAAAACATTTTGTCGCAGTCGACTTCTCGGAATTTATTATAAAATATATTGGGGATCACTTGCGGGCGTATATGGTCCGGGATTCCACGAATCTCTTCCTTCATGGATGTGTCGAAGAATACAGTAGAATCAGAAGTATCTAGGAAACGGACACGGTTGGGATTGTACGAAGAAGGATTGATGCTCTGTGCCATGTAGTCGAAGTACAAGGACATAAAACGGGTTTGAGAATTAAGCTCGCCGAGCCTCTCGAAATTTTGAATCACCAACGGGTTCAGAATGTCGCATCGGATGAGTAATCGATATGAGAGTTCCCAAAATCGATTTTTTTAGCGAAAGAACGCCCGCCAGCACTTCGAGATTCATCGTATGGGTCGAGTGCATGCAACCCAAGGCAATGCGCAAGCAACGATACTGGATTCTCTCCAGTTTGATGAAGTGTATGTTCGCAGCGGAGCGGAAACAGAAACACCCGTACTCCATCACCGACAATATCGTTGTTTGGTACAGCCTGATTACGTCTCCAGGGTGGGCACCCTACCATGTTCCAGTTATTGTCCGGAGAAAATAGATCCTTTGTTGGTATTTCTGTTTCAGATACCTAATGTGACATCCCCAGGCACCTTTAGAGTCGAACCAGACCCCGAGATATTTAAATGTGAAGACCTGATTGATCGTTTCACCCATTAATAGAAGCTGGAGTTGCGCCGGGTGGCGCTTCCTAGAAAAAACAACCAACTCAGCTTTCTCCGTGGAGAACTCGATACCCAGTTGAAGAGCCCAAGCAGACAAATTGTCCAAGGTATCTTGTAATGGTCTTTGCAAGTCGGCAGCTTTGGGCCCTGTAACAGAGACCACCTCGTCGTCTGCAAGTTGCCTTAGCGTGCATGAATTGGCAAGACATTCGTCAATGTCATTCACGTAAAAATTGTAGAGTAGGGGACTTAGACAAGAGCCCTGGGGAAGACTCATGTAGCTAAATCGCAATGTTGTTAAATCGCCATGCGAAAAGTGCATGTGCTTTTCAGACAACAGGTTTAGCAAAAAGTTATTTAAAATTGGTGAAAGACCATGGTGGTGCAGCTTCTCTGACAGAATATTGATAGAAACTGAATCAAAAGCCCCCTTAATATCCAAGAAGACTGATGCCATCTGCTCTTTGTTAGTATAAGCTATTTGGATTTCTGTAGAAAGCAACGCAAGGCAATCGTTCGTCCCTCTTCCCTTTGCGAAAGCCAAATTGTGTATCTGACAGTGTTCGCGCCAGCTCCGGAAAATGCCAGCACATTCCATTACCACCGTGAAACACCTCGAATCAACATTAGAAACTACTAGAAGCATCGCGTATCACCAGCAGCCAATAGCACGGCGTGGCAGCACAGCGCGCATTCGTTCTTCTCGCTCGCGCACGCTTCCATTCAAGCGCCATGCACCGTTCACAGCAGTGATACATGCTGGAATATTCCAGAGTGTGTGTTTTCAATATATATAAACGACACCGCTTGTTTGTGAGTCAGTTATGTATTTCAATTGCGCGAATAAACATCGTAGTGAGTAAACTAGTGTTTTCCCAAATTCTGATACCGTCTTGTGCCTATAGTTAACCGCGTGTTTAGTTGTGTAACCAAGCAGGCTGAGCGCACTTGTGGAACCAATCCGCCCTGTTTAGGGAAATAAATGTGCAAGTGCAATTCCACAACCCAGTGCGTCAGTCCCCGTGTATTTCCCTATGAAGTCGGGCTAGCGCTTCAACAGACAGTAAGCCATTTGCTTCAACCCAATTGTCGAAGCGAAACAAGATCATTTTCTCGAACAATTTCCTAATACAGGACAGCATTGCAATCGGTTGATACGAGTTGTGGTCGGAGGCTGGTTTTCCTGGTTTTTGAATGGCGATGACCTTCACTTGCCTCCAGTCATGAGGGACAATGTTACCCTCAAGAAACTTGTTAAATAAGTTCAGCAAGCGCCAGATTCTTCAGCAAGTTGAATTTGATTCTGTCTAACCCTGGGGCGTTATTGTTGCACGATAAGAGAGTAAGAGAACTCCACCATCGAAAACGGTGTTTCGTTCGCGGTATCGTGAGGAGACGCGGCGCGGTACGTCTCGTGTACCGGGACAGAGTCCGGACAGATCTTCTTGGCGAAAGCAAATATCCAACGGTTTGAATATTCCTCGTTCTCGTTGGTACTGTTTCGGTTACGCATACGTCGAGCCGTACCCCAAAGAGTGCTCATCGCTGTTTCTCTCGTTAACCCGTCGACGAACCGGCGCCAATAACTGCGTTTTTTGGCTTTCGTTAAACTCTTTATTCGCCTTTCTAGCGACACGTACTGCTGATAGCTAGCGGGTAACCCGTCTTCCCGGAAGGCCTTATATGCAGTGGACTTCTCCGCGTACAGCTCTGAGCACTCTTCATCCCACCACAGTGTGGGAGACCGTCCATGGGTATTCGCGCTGGGTACTGGTTTAGTCTGAGCTTGATTCGCACTGTCGAGAATCAAGCCAGCCAAAAACCTGTACTCTTCCTCCGGAGGAAGCTCTTGGGTGGATTCGATTTTAACGGATATCGCGGTCGCGTAACTCTTCCAATCAATGTTCCTTGTGAGGTCATACGAGACATTGATTGTTTCCGATGGTCTTGAACCGTTAGCAATTGAAATCACGATAGGCAAATGATCGTTACCGTGGGGATCAGGGATCACCTTCCACCTGCAATCTAACTGTAGCGATGTCGAGCATAGTGATAAATCCAACGTGCTCGCGCGTGCTGGTGGTGTAGGAATACGCGTTATTTCTCCCGTGTTTAAGATGGTCATGTTGAAATTGTCGCAAAGATCTTGGATTAATGTTGATCTATTATCATCGTAAAGACAACCCCATACCGTACCGTGCGAGTTAAAGTCTCCTAGAACTAGCCGCGGTGCCGGTAAGGATTCCGTGATATTACAAAGTTTTCGGTGCCCTACCGAGGCTCTAGGAGGAATGTAGATGGAAGCAATGCAAAGGTCTTTGCCTTTGATTAGAACTTGACAAGCAACAATTTCAATGCCTGGTGTCGAAGGGAGGTTAATTCGGTTGAAAGAATAGCACTTTTTAATCCCCAAAACTACTCCTCCGTAAGGGTTTTCTCGATCCAGACGAATTATTATTAAAGTCGTGGAAGTTGATATTTATATCGGAAGTTAACCAAGTTTCACATAATGCGAAAACATCACATTTTAAACTGTTTAGTAAAAATTTGAAGGAATCGATTTTCGGGAAGATACTTCTGCAATTCCACTGTAAGACAGTGATCGAATCAGTGACCTTGTTTGATGACTTATCCATCGAAGGATACGATCGCTGCAAGGGGGGGGGGGGCATTTAGCAGTCAACTGCTTCAAAAATGTTTGCACTACAGGGAGAAAATGTAACAGAATGCTTTTAAGAGTATCAGTAACATTGAAAGTTGTGAAAATTAAGTCCACTATGTCAGAAAATTTCATTAGTCCGTTACTGGACTGAGTGTTTGTTGGAAAAAGGGGGCACTTGGGGTTTTTGGTGTCCCTGGAAATGGTGGATACTCCTTGTTAGAATTAATATTTCCAAGTCCTGGAGCAAATTGCTTCGGCTTTAGTGCATCACTTCCGTTGGATTTATTGATTGTAGTTGGCGCACTCTGAGGGGACGACACCTAGGCACCCTTACGAGGCAATCTGGGGGAGGTTATATTTCTCCTCTTCCTGGATTCCCCTGGGTTAACCAAAGATGTTCCCTCTCGTGGGTCGTCAAATTCTTGCTCAACTTTAGCCAAATCAGCATAGGGATTTTCAAACAGGAGAGATGGCGAAGCATTCTTTAGCATTTCTGCATTTCGAGCGTTCCTTAAGGGAGTGCTTAATTTTATCCCCGCGCTGCTTGTACGCAGGGCATGATTTAAGAGCATGTGAAGAGCCCCCGCAGCAAATACACTTTTCAGTTTCTTTGTCGCAAGAGTCATCCTCATGCTCTACTTCGCATTTGCCGCATCGTTTCTTATTTCCACAATATGTGGCTGTGTGGCCCAACTGCTTGCAATTGCTGCAGCTCATGACCCGCGGTACAAACAGGCGAACTGGTAGGCGAACCTTGTCAAGGAGGATGTAGTTGGGAAGAGAGGACCCGGCAAATATCACCCGAAGCGAGCCTGATAGAGAGTAGGTAGTCTTACCTCCCTCGGTGGCAGCCAACCCCGTGCTCCAACAGTTCTTCGCATTTCAGGCCCGGTTCGGACACTACCCCATCGATTTCTACGGCCACACAAGGCGCGTACGCTTTAAATTAACGCGTAAAGCGCTCACAGCAAGCAATCGCGTTTGCCTGGCCGAGATCATTCACTAGAACACGTATCATGTTTGCCCGAACACGTGTTATCTGAGTTACGGCCGGGTAATTAGCAGTCAGATCTCGAGAAAGTTTTAATATATTAACCGGTTTCTCTCCGGTCCGAAAATATACCACCCATGGCCCAGAGGAACCTTCTGGGTACTGCTTTATACGGGGAGCAATGCGAGTGTTAGGGGGATCAGGGACTTCCATGATTACATCAGATGGTATTTCGCCCTCGGCCATTTAAGCACGAGGGCAGAGCGTTATATAAACGGGAATGTGTCTTATTATTTGATTACAAGGTAGAGTAAAAGTAGGGAAAAGGAAAGAAAGCAAACGAGGAAAAAAATCAAGTAAAACTTATCTGCAAACAACGTCGATTGTTCCGCACCAGCGAAAACAATGTACTGGATTTACTGACGGCACCAGCAGAACGGCAGCTAACGAACGAACAAAGGATGACCTTCACTCACTGAAATTTACACACCGAACACCACTGTGAAATATAACGATCCGTTCCGTTTAAAGGTTGGGAGACGTATGTTACGACAAGATATAAGGGGTTACATATTACCCAAAATTGAACTGGCAATGTAATGTAACTAATTGAGCTGTGATTTTTCACCCCTATTTTTGACTAATTATTATTGTTTGACTATATGTCCATTTTTTAAACAATGGGGCTACTTTACGCCAAGTTTTCCGCCAATGTATTAGGTGCCATCCACATAGTTACACTCGTCCTTGTTTTGAAACGTGACTTTTATTTAAAGCAGATTTACATTAGCGTACAAGTTAGACAGCGAGAAAGGAACAGTAATCGATCATTTGAAATTTGAATAATTTGGAGATCCAGGAAATTTCAGAATTTTTGAGGGGAGTCTCAAATCAGTGAAACATTTGGTTTGAAATGATTTTGAGTTTGAAACTAATTTCAAATTGAAACAATTTTAAAAAATTTCATCGGGATGAAAATTTGGGGGGAGGGGGAGTCCGGATACCCAGAACATTCCTCCTGGAGTAGTTAAATGATCTTGCGCAATGGGGCGAAAATTAAAAAAAAGTTGACGTTGTTAGAAATCATTGACACAATCCGCTGTATGTCTTGAAAAGTATATTGTAGTAGGAATTAATTGTGGAATGACAGAAACATCATAGCGAAAATACTTTGGTATCCCTCGGAAAACCATTTACAAAAAACAAGGTGCACATGGCAAAAAAGCTAGCCCACGGTAAAAAATTTTCCGGAAAACGAGCCAGCAGTGATTCCCTGCATCTTAAGATCATGAGGTTTTCCGCTGATTAAAGAAGACTTGTCATAAATTACATATAAATAGATATCTTATCAAAGTTGGACGAACTAGTCTGCTCATGAAAACATAAAAGGACCCTTTACCTTTTAGCCAAGAATGAACTATCTAGAGTCATGGATGCGTTTCGACTTCGTCTCATCAGAAACCGACACTATAACTTATTATTGGAATAGATTGGCGCCGGCTAGACGCTAAATCTCTAAAATGGAAGCACACTTTGCGTGACGCACCCATGACTTTGTTAAGTTAGGATTTGTGCCCTTTACGTACAAAGAGTGGTTCAACAAAAAATTTCGCTCTGGGGAAAAAATATTTTTGTTCATTGAAAGATATATGGATCCATATTCAATTTCCTGAAAATTTATCCCCATATTCAATTTCCTGTGTTTACCCAATTTTTCTCCTTAGGAGGAAATATAGCATAATATCTAGAATAGTTTTTTGTCACAGTAACAGTTTCCTTGCGAAATCATAAATTTGAATCTGCCGAAAACCTTGCAGAATAAAGATGAATGATGTATTCCAGTTACTTCAAAGAAATAAAATGTTATTTCTTACTATGTTTTAATTGCCGCAACGTTCTACTGTATCGATTTTGTTGGCTATTTTCGGCAAATTTGAGACTAAGAGAAACGAAAGCAATGAAATTGAAAGACGGATAGGTATTCTAGAGCGAATCAGTTATAAACTTAGAACGGAAAACTAGAACTAGGCAGGCTCATATGGGCATGATCGAAAGGAAATGTGAAGAATTTTTTGCCTTCTGCAGAGTAGGAGTTGGGCGTTTCACCCAAGTCTACCGCATGGTCTATGGTAGAACATAACTCATCATCATGTTTTGCCGCCGACGCCGGTAAAACATGATGATGGCCGGCTTCGGCGGTAAAACATGATGATGAGTTATGTTCTACCATAGACCATGCGGTAGACTTGGGTGAAACGCCCAACTCCTACTCTGCAGAAGGCAAAAAATTCTTCACATTTCCTTTCGATCATGCCCATATTAGCCTGCCTAGTTCTAGTTTTCCGTTCTATGTTTATAACTGATTCGCTCTAGAATACCTATCCGTCTTTCAATTTAATTGCTTTCGTTTCTCTTAGTCTCAAATTTGCCGAAAATAGCCAACAAAATCGATACAGTAAAATGTTATTTCGTTTGTTTCATCCACAGGAAAAAATTCGATTGAAAGGAAGGTCCAAAAATGCAAACATTTCAAAGTGAAACGAGTGAACGTCACTCTAAAGTTCAAAGAGTTAATTACATTTTAGAAATTGAGTCAGTTAGTAGATGACGAGGTAAAAACACTCAATCGACCGAGATTTACCGTTCAGCTAACCGTGCTATTGGAACGGAATTTTTCAATTTCAAATCCCCAGCCATCATTTTCCGGTGAAGTTGTGAAAAATAGACACCTCAACCGGCACCTACTGTAGAAGCGCTGACAAGACAGCTGACAAGAATTACACGGAACTGTTCATGGACCTACAGCGAATGCATCTCTTAATCTGGTAATTGAAACGTCCATCAACACACTCGCGCGGTCGTTTGCCAGTCGATTTCATGCGCTGAGTGTTGATCGTAGGGTGCGCACTTTGAAATCTACTAAAATGTAGCACAAAGTCGTAGTCATTTTGTGACGTACGATGCATTTTTTTAAACAAGTTTTTCGAGGAAATATGTTTCTGACGATAAATGAGTTTCGTAGGTTAATGCATAACACAATCCCTCTTTAATGGATTTTCTTTGCCGTTGCGATTTTTCGTGAACTGTATATAGTAACAAAAGTGATTAGAATTATCTTATCGAAATCGCACGTATTTTTTATCGATTTTTCAGGAAATTGAATATGGATCCATATATCTTTTAATGAACAAAAATTTCATTGATATCATTTAGTGGACATCTAAATAATATTACAATATTTTGTATCGGTGTTTCATATTATATTTATCAACTTTACAAAAGTGTCTCTAAATTATGTCACGCCAAAATATGTAGTTCCATTGAGTCATCATGCTCGTAATTGTACCCCCCGTGTCAATAAAGGTTGGATGATAAACTGCTACAATTCCGTCCATCCTGCTCATCGGAAACCATTAGATCTACGAGAATTTATATCCAGGAATCTGTGCCTACCTCCGGAATAATTTGAACTTTTGTTGGAACTAAGTGTACACTGAAATTACCATACAACAATAAGCGTAGCTTATTTAATTTCTTCATTTGTTTAATTTTTGAAATAACGTAAAAATTATTTAGAACCAAAATGAATTAGGGGGTTGGACCCTGTTGTGTTGGTTTCTTAGGTCTGGCGATTTCCAGGTTCGTCATGCGACGAGTCGGTAAGCAAAAGTCAATCGAACGAATCTAAATAGCGGCTACCAGAGATTGCCGGAATAATTGTACGAAATGATCAGGTGCACAAGGATCCGGAACATCAATTCAAATAAGTCGGGGAATCCGCACTACTATACTTTATTGAAATAATTCTAGCTCGAATAACCGGTTATATATCAACTAAACGGTCCGTTCCCAATGGCAATATATTTCAAACTAAAACTTCCCTTTCAGTACAGCATTCGTTGGCTACCGTCTTATTAGATTGTATGCATGTATGCGAAAATTATAATTTCCCCTTTGAGGGTTCGGCACCCATGCTATAAAATAAACGAATTCAAACAATCGCATTACTAAATTCATTTACACATAACTAAAACTAAAAGTCGGATGCACAAAACATACCACGCTCTAAATATAATAGAATGTTAACTTCAAAAGCGGAAGAAGGGGAAAGACCCTCTCCGCAGAAAAATTTTCAATTTGTTTCTATTTTGAATTTCTTTCAAACTGAAAATCATTTCAAACCAAAATTTTTACTGATTTCCATTAATCGAGGTTGTTACGTATCACAGTTGTGCAATGTTCATTTTAAAATTGAACTTTCAGATTCCCCTTCGAAATTTTTTTCTGGATCTACTCCCGATAAACTTCCACCACTAAAATCACACTGGGGCCTGCGATCAAACGTTTTATTTAAAAAGTTTAAATTTCAAATCGTAATTGAACTATATCAATAGAACTAATATATGTTTCTGTGGTTTTCTCATTCCAGGTAAACCTTTGAAGTCATGCACAAGAGCATTGATACCAAACAAAAGCTCATTTTTCTCATAGTATGAAAATATTGACTATTGAAGAGTAAATACTTTAAGAGTCAGTGTTCTAATACAATGGAAAAAATGAGCAATTATTGATCTTTTACTAGATGCCATTTTAATCTTTGGAATCATTCAATCTATCAGATAAGTATAGCAATCTAAAGGATTCATAATAAAACCTTACCTTAAATTGATCTTAAGCTAAATTATATATGCGATAATCGTACGAATAAATTCCCAACCTTCCCAGAAGGATTTCAGAAAAATATTGAGGATTGTCACAAATCAAAAATCATTTTTGCAATCGTGTATGTACGGTGACCAGGCATTGCATTTATCGCTCATATGAGTAAATGCGCCCGGATAGTTTGCTACTACGACAATAAAAACTCACATTTTCACACGAAAAGTTATTGGCACTCACACAACTTCTCCGAATAAATACGAAATCTCCGGATAAATAACACAGCCGGAGAATGAGTGAATGAGTTTATCACGGTATCCTGTTTTCGCTCGCTGCTTTCCTGTCGTTATTCCAAAACACGGAAAAAACAAGTCTATCATATTTCTTTGCCGCTTTTCTTTGAAATTAAGTGTATTTTTTGTAGTTTTTTTTTATTTCCACGAAATTATAATTTTATCACCTTATGCGGTGAGACGGAAAAAGTCAAATAAATTTTATCCAGAAAATCATTCTCACGCTATTTGTGGAGACGGAGAAATTTGGGACTCATCTTATCTCAGAAAAGTTGAACATCGGATAAGCTTCTTCTCGCATGAGTGAGAGAGAATTACAATGCCTGACGGTGACACGAAAACTTCGACCTATTTTGAAAAACTTCTGAAACATAAATTTACATGATAATCCGGACGGAGAAAAATATATATTTAAGGAACCAGCTTGACCGCGTGAGACATGAGAACATTTGACATTTTACATTTCAGATTTCGAAGGAAGACATAACATTGATTAATAAAGTAGTGTGGGCTAATACGCATTTGTATTCAAGTATATTTATAGCATTTAATTAAGGGGTTATATATATTAAGGTCGGCCTAAAAATCGAAATTTTTTTATTCTTCTATCGTAAAGCTCAGGTTCTTAAGAATGTTACCTCAAATTTTTATAGAGATCGGAGCAGTGGACGCAAAGTTATAGCGTTTTTCATCTTGCTCCCTTATGGAGGTGTTGCTTATACTTGAAACTTTAAACGCGATTATCTCGAAATCATGTTTCCCAAAAGCATCTTTGAGGTGACTACAATTGCCGGAAAGGTTTTCAACCGATCACAAAACTTTTTTTTTTGACTTGTTCGTAATTTAACTGTCGTGTCCTTGAACGATTCTATTTTTTCGTCAAAATTTTCATATAATTGCACAGTGGTCCAGAATGCAAATTTAGCAGGAATTTTGAGATTTTACTAAAACTAAACAACTTAGCCTTATTAAGTCTTTGGAGAAGTTTTCGTAGTTTATGAGCCCTCTATTTTTGTTAAAACAACAGTTAGGGTGGTTCTAATTTTACCAAGATCAAAAAATTAACTTTTTAATCATTCTAGCTAGAGCCAAACGACCTTCAGCGAAGTTGTAGAACGTAGTTGTAGAAATTTTGGAAAAGTTTGCTGAAGACATGTAAGCTCTATCTGTCATACTTTTTATTTTACAACAAATTTAAAGTCGGAGCTTAGGGTGTTTCTTCGAAATACAGTTTTATTCCAATAAATTTTGCTGTAATCATTTAAAACTGAAGACGACTTTAAGAATTTGTTTGAATAATTTGTTTCATGGCACCATATATCTAGCTATTTCCGTTGAAAAATTATGAGCACTTTTTCGCCAAAGATGGGATTGTTTGGAATAACAATATCACTCATTTGGGCCAAATAAAAGATAATTCTTTTTGAACTATGAATAAGGTCATGATTAGAATTACAATTGAGCAAAAAAAAATGTCGAATACGATATGTTTTAAAATTTCATAAAATTGATTTAAAAAAATCTATTTTTAAAATATTACTTGCTTATATCTTCTGAACAATAAAAGCTAGAGTTTTGATGTATTAGAAGAAAATGTTCGCCTTCAAAAACTCTGAAACACATCTGAAGAATAGGTTGGAAAAAAATGAAAACTGAAAAAGTTATATTAAAAATTTGGTTTTTCATGAATTGACTCTTTGTAATATGTTTAAATTATTGCACTCTACAATACTACAATACAATTTTAAATAGTGGGTAAGGTGGTCCTATTTTTTTTAAATCAGAAAATTAACTATTTAATGGTTCGAGATAGAGTTTCGCTGTCTTCCAGAAAATTGAAGAAAATAAAATTTTAAAAAACTTTGTCGAAGAAACTGAAACTCTATGTCGTGTACTTTTCATTTTACAAGAAATTTACCAAAAAATTTAGGGTGTTTCTTAAAAAATGGTTTTCTTTGTATAACTTTTGCAGTTTTGATTTTTCATTAAGATCACTTTAGAAATATTTTCAGATATTTTGAAGGAGAACAACTTGTCTTAATATATTGAACCTCTAGCTTCGCTCGTTAGACTGTTATATATACTTTGTACTAAAAATGAACTATTTTTTGAGTATATATTGCAAGATATAAAAAATATAGTATTTGCCATTTTTTGGTGATCTATACTACAAAGTATGCTATTTCATATGAAAACAACAGTATTTAATGTTCAGTGCCCGAATCGAATATAATTCTATTTGAAAAAGTTATATTTTTTATATAAAAGTTCTTATGGATTTAAATTCCATTTTAAATATTGCTAAATTTAGAACCACCCTAGCATCGGTTTAAACAGAAAGAAGGGCCTTGTAAAGTACAACAACTTTGCCAAACATATTGTAAGGCTAAGTCATTTAATTTTAGCAAAAAGTTAAAATTCATGCTAAATTCGCATTCTGGACCACTGTGCATTGTTATGAATTTTTTAATAATTGTTTCCAGATGATTTTTTTGGAAAAATCGTCCCCTTTTCCAAAAAGAATAATTTTTTTTAATCGATCGTTCAAGGACACCAATACCAATGATTTTCGAATCGAATGAATCGTAGTCACGGCAAAGCTCTTTGAAAAAAACGCGTTTTGCGGAAATTGCTATAGCTTCGACAATTATTTTTTTTTTTTTATTTTCTCAAGTGGATTTTGCAAATTGAACATTGCACTACGCTAAACGTATAACAAGTATTTCATAAAAATATGGCTACATACCTTTATAAAAATTCAAACTTTTCCCCTTTTCCCGCGTCTCAACCCCGAGCAAAAGAAAATAACTTATTGATAACAAAATGTGTTCTCTGGTTATCACCAGTTTGAAAACTAAATTTGTTATCAATTTGTTTGATTTAACAGCCAACATAACAAAAATGATAGTAAAGTTGTGTACCTTGAATATAGATTGATAACAATATAAGTTATCATTGATGACATATTGATAACAAATTGTGTTATGTATTTTATGTTATCGAATAATTCCTCCAGTTATCATTTTCATAAAAGTGCTTATTGATGATAATTGGTTTTTAGCGTGTTTTCGTTAGTTGCTGATAACTCGATACCCTGTATTCACAATTATCACTTATTAGTTTTCATATATTGACTGAAAATGGGAGAACCCGGAGCTATTAGGACCTATCTAAGCAAATCTCCTTTTCATGTGGATAGATGTGAAAGAATCTATCGTTAAAGGTCCAATTGTTAGTTTAAAACCTTAGCTACATTTTGGAGCCATAAAAAATCATTTGCACCACTCCATGGCAGCGCTAGGCAACGATTTTTCCATCCTTTTAGAATGTAGGGGTGATTCGGGCCAGCGTACGGGACAATTCAGACCGACCTTTTTTACAATAAAATTATGTTTATCTATGAAATCTTTATTGGAGAAACTCATTAAAAACTAAAAAAAGTTTTTTTTTTAATAATCTGGTTAGTCACAGTCGATTGACGCATCATGTATTTTCCTTGCTGCGGCGTGTGTAATCGTGTGCGCAGACGCAAGCCGCTGAACGGTGATTGATGGAATAGGCGATCCGAATAACGCCGTACGCTCATTTCGCATAGTAGCAGTGAGCGTCTTGAAAATATCTGTCGTTTCACCCAAACAAATCGTTCCATAAAATAGAAGCCTCATACTTTCCATATCACTTTCCTGTTATTTTTTTTACTTTTATTTGTTACTTTAATCGCGGTTTTACCATTACAATGTTTTTTTTTTGTTTTGGGGATGGCAAAAAAATGAAACGCGTTGTATCTCCGATCTAAAAAAAACTGAAGAATGAGATTCATCTGTCAAAATTAATATTTTAGAATAACGATTCCACGAACGTCACGACAGTCACAAAGTCTTACGATTTTCTAAGAAATCGAGGGGGTCCGAATTATACCCACGGTCTTAGTAACCCCGGGTTCCCCTATATTACTAAGACGTTTAAATCAGTTTGATTTAACTGAATCATTTGGGCATCGACATTTTTACAATAAATTTCACTGTGCTCATAACTCTGCATAATGTCCGGATAGTTCAAAGTAGCTTAGTAGCAGATCAATTCCAAAGTTCATTCGAGTGGTTACGAAACAAGTTGACACATTTTTATGGTAGAAAAATAACGTCGATAATAGTACTCTGATACCGATTTGATCTCACCAAGTTACCTTGGTTCAAATATTGTTATTATCAACTTCAGCAGTCCATCCAATTTGATTTTTTTGTCGTAATATCGCACCATAGAAACGTACTTCTCAACGAATTTGAGTCGATTCTGTTTCTTGTAGGCTTTTTGTCTTAGTTTTCCTTAAAGTTTCTTGCTGTAAATACACGGCGCTGCTAATAAATATCTCTGATCATCATTGGAACATCAATGATTATTCTGTAAGAAAATCGGTGTTAGGTTTTTTCATGCCGTTGACCTGACGCTTAAGGTACAAAAACTTGTGTACACTTTTGACGGACGATAAATTTACATTTCATATACGAATAATATTTTTTCGACCGCAGCAAAACCAATGCCAGGACCAATAATAACATTTGTAGTTTGCTTCGCCCAATGTCACTCACGCATTATTTTTTTCCTGGATGCGGTTAAATGTATGTCGATTTGAGTTTACAATGGGGGTTTCCATGTGCTGTAAAATTAGAAACCCAAGTAGGTGTACCAATCTAAAACGTCACCATAATTTTCGACTCACTCTGTGTGTAATTATATTGCTTTCGACTTGGAAACTGAAGCGAAACCGTCAAACTGTAGAAATTTCTCGAGATTTTCAATGCTGGCATTAAAAACTGCAGCGATAACAAATTCTGTTATGATCCAGTTATTCGCAAATTGTGAAGATGATGTCAATATGAAATCATTATGTTAACCGCCTTTGCTCGGGTAACCCCTTAAAAAGACCAGCAAAATTTAAATTAACATTTCAATGTACTCAATGTGTAATTACATTCTATGCTACATACCACCGCTTTTCGACATCTGCATTACGGCTTACCGTTCTTATTTCTTCTTATTGTTCGCTAGAACGATTCAAGGATAATCTGCAAACTCCAACATAAAAAAAAACTTTTTTTCAAATTTTCTTGCTCTAACAAATCAACAGGTTACTTAAAGTTCCATTCCGTGTATAGTCGTCCAAAAATGTTTTACACAGACTACAATATAACAACTGCGAACATCCCATAGCATTACGATACACATGTCACTCTTCTGCCTGCGACAATCCCAACGCAGTAGAACCGATACTTGTCTGACTGCAAAACTTCATGACCAAGACACATGTCTCCAGCAAATAACGCAATCATAACAATCTCCCCGGCATCCAACCGCGCGGTTATTCGAGAACGACTTTCTCTCCATCGGATCATAAATTTTTCATCGAGAAGCACCGTGTGACGTGAGGACCGTGCGGCAAAAGCGCCAAGATTAATTACAATAGGTCTCCGGAGGGCAATTCACTAGAAATCAAATTAGGAAATTATCGACGATTTAAAGCGTAACGGCGGCAAAATCGTTCCTCGGCGATGATGGATTAAGACCCGGCTTACCGGCAATAGATTTATGCACAGTCAGATTTAGTGGCAGCCTGTCGGACAGCCGTGCGCGCCCTGTGCATGCCGGTGGAAAGTATGAATGTTTTGAAAATGCTTAGCCCAAGCGGACGCACATATTTCAACTTAATGGAGCACACTTTTGGCCCCCGTCAACCGTTGCAAAGAATTATTGTGCTGGTCCAACAACACCAGGGTTCGTAATGGTAGCGGGGGATCCGAAGGGGATTATCTATCGCGCGAGCCAGGTCTCATCAGGGTCGACTCGGTTTCCCATAAGTTCGGTGTCATTCGAGGTATAATTAGTGTTCCCCCCGAGCGAGTCTATTAGAATAACAATAATCGAGCCATAACTTATTTGCTGTGGTGTCGCCACCGAGATGAGGTGACAAGAAAATGCACAGTTGGACGGTTCAGTTCATAATCGGTCAAGTTAGTTTTGGTGAAGGATCACAATATTGCCGCGGAAAATTTTTAGTGTTCAAAATAGCAGCTAGACTACAAATGTCAAATGGATGGGAATTTTTATTGCTTTGTACTTCACAAGAGTCACTCTGTTTCATCGGCAAAGCTGAACTTCTATGCTTCCTGGACCGCACATCTAACAATTTGTTTGCTTCACGAACACCTGGATTTGGCATCTATCTGGTACTAAGACAGTGCTGGATACTAATCTGATGAAATCAGATGCAGCTTATTGATAAAGTAGATTACCATATGCCTTAGCTGTTTTTGTTGGAACAATTCAGTATATGCGGTACAAACAAACGGGCAGTTAGATGAGTCTCTCCCATGAGAATGTTACTCGATAGAGCTGAGCCGGTAAACGTTACCCGAAACAAATGTGATAGGTGGTATTTCCCACCTTCGATTGACATTGAATGTTGTTTGAACTCCACTATGTAAATTGATTGTAGTTTAGGGGTTATTTATTATTATTCAGTTCGTTTATTTGAAAGGCACATTTGGCACACCGTCAGTCTTCACATCACGAGAAGGGATGTAGACGCAATACTCATTCATAAAGAATAGATTTCCTACGACATCGTTAGAAGTCGTTTAGTGTGTTCACAAATAGTGTTTCCAATTTTTGACTTAGCGTCATCCTGGTGCATTGGTCAAGTGCTACGGTTTTGAAAGGACGAAGTTTAAACGCAAACACCTGGACTAATAGCATTCCCCATGTTATTCGAAGATTTGTGCCTTGCCATATAGTCTTATCACTTACCTGATGGGATGAATAATGAACCCTACTGAGATAGCACTTTACCACACTGGGCTAACAACAATATCACATCCTTGAGTTTTATCTTCCTGTACATTGGTTCATCTATGTATGGAGAACCAAAAATCCGCAAACGCAATTGCATGACTGCAGGGCAGTAACCTATCAAATGACATGAGGTTCCGTAATCGGATTCACAACGATCACATGGATTTCACTCAGAACGCTGAAGGGTAGCAATGTGATAATTGACTTTGCAATGTCCGTTCAGTGCCCTGAATTTTCGGACTCACATCCGTTCGGATGCAGTCCAAGAACGAATCTTACGATTTATTTATATTCCATAGACTTATCCGGATCAAAACTCTCAAGCGCCCGCTTGATCGATTCAGTTGTCATAACTATACGAGCAAATGCCCAAGAATTAGAACTACCTGAAAAGAGCTCATGGGCAATCGCCTATGACGGCTCAGTACAGCTTGGAATGTGTCAAAAAGGCAATTAAGTATTTCATCTTGGTCTTGGATTATCCAAATAACCTTTTGAGTCTTGCAAAAAAGCCGCTTCCGTCAAATTTTTGTGATTAAGTTTTTCGTCGAATTCCGTCTTGGAGTCATGGATATTGTATCAAAAAATACGGAAAATTAAGCGAACTGGCCGGCAAGTGCATCAAGCCCAGCTACTCTGGCACACTTTCGAAGACGTGGCAAAAATCGGGCATCAGGAATTGACGAGCAAGGAGTTCCCGGGGCCCGGAAAGGCTTACACAAAATTTCTCTCAACGCATTTCGGATACCAAAATTAAGATCGATACATAAACTAGTTCAAATTCTAATGTCCTCGAGTGCAGTGCAAAATAAGTTGCTTTTTCGGTCTGCGAAGAAATGGTAAACGGTACCAGTGGGGTGAGCGAATACTCGGCTATCATTTTCTTGTACATTTTTTCTATATTTCTGAGAGCGAATAAAGGCGCTATAACCTAGGCTTATTAGCCAGGACAGGTCTTAATACCGCTGTCCCATCCCAGGAAGGACCAAAGGAGTGACATTAACCTTCTTAGCCACGTCACTCCCAACGATTTATTAGTCCCCCTCTGAACTGAAACGGTTGTCCACGTTTCTTCCTTATTCAAGGTTCAAAATGATACGTTGATTAAATTCTTCATTAATTGAATAATTTGTTTGCGTAGAATTTTGAATCGTCTGCATTTTGTACGCTGCACAGTTGGCCTGACCGCTTTAATGATTGTGTCACATTCCATATATGCCTCAAACATTAATATTGACAAGAAAAATTGTCGGAAACTAGACTAGACTAGATAACCTTTTGAGTCTAGCAATGTCGGCATTTCACCAAGGAGTTCCTCTAGAAATACGCATAACTCGACACGAGCCAGTCTCTTGTATAATTCTACTAAGAGTGTGTTTATATCATTCATTACTGAGGTGACCAAGTCACCTGGAGCTTCAATCATTGGACATACCCTTAAAACGAAGTAGTCAAGCCCTCATCGAAGAGGTTCCAGTTCGTAGATTTGGAATCACTATATTTAACGATATCTTGAGGCATTTAAATGATCATAGATGAAGCATTTATGATCAAATGATGAGGTTTCGAATTTGTTATGACGAGCCAGTTTGGCAACTCATACGCAATACTGTCAGAGCAGAGAGTTGCATCTAGCACCTCTTCTCTGCAAGACCGTGCGTTCTTCTATCAGGTATGTGTATATCTGTACTTTTTAAGGTATAGTGGAGGGGGGGGGGGGTAAGGTATTTTTGACCCAAAACAAAAATTGTTGACAAAAATATATGTTTTGGCTATATAGAAAGTGTTAGTCTATCCAGTCAATTTCTATACAATAATAAAACATTTGACAATATTTTCTATATTTCTAAATTCCGTACTATTTCGAAGAACGAGTTCAATGATACGATTATTCCGTGAATAAAATACGTGAAAAAAATCCATAGGGTCGATTTTTTTAATTATTAGGCGTTTGGTTATGGCAACTGGAAATTAATGCTATTGGATATTTGTAATACACATAACAGTTTGGTAATGAGTCACAATCATGTTTTTTTTCAATTTAGGGAAAGAGTTTTAATCAAAATTCAAGCTATAGTAGTTGAAAATCAATAATGTTCAACGATTTCAATGCACAATCTCCCCTGTCTCCTAATGTGCTAAAATGGAGATATTTTCAGAAACAAGCTTTAGTTAAAAAGTATTTTTTGCCAGTTGATAATGAATAGTTTTCGACATTTCAAATACACACGAGGATTGACCAATGCGTCAACATGGTAATTTTTTGAACTTCTCAGCAAAAAGTTTTTAATTAAAACTCAATCCACAGATACTAGATGTTCTGACACGACTCAAAAAGTGTGTAAACATCCATGACTGACATTTCCGTTACGCGTGCAAACGTTTGCTGGTAGCGCAGCGATCGACACAGTACAACTGTAAAACATGTAGAGGTACTTAGATAGCAATAGTGAAGCACGAATTTCCATAGTTTATCACTTTGAAAGTTCACAAAGGTTTTTCAATAAATTTTGTTGTAGCCTAAATGTATTTTATCTGAGAGCAGGCTATATGCAGTTGGAAATCAACAAATTTTGATATTTTAAACTCTGCCAAATGCTAAAATAACAAAATTTTCAACTTTTGAGGAAAGAATTTGTAATCAAAATGAAAAAGAAGAAGAAGGTCTCTTTTTCTTCCTTCCAGAAGTAACGGCTGGCAATTTATGTTGTATCGAAAATTGTTTTTTTACATTTCGTACAAAAGAAATGTAAAAAATTCGCTCAAACTACCAATCGACTCAGCTTGACAAACTGGGACAATGTTTATATGTATGTGTATGTGTATGTTTTAGAGAGCACAAAACATGTTCAAAAACACTTAAATAGAAAAAAAAATTACAAAAAGCAACATCTCAGTCACGGGTTTTGGCAGCCACGCAACCCGCTGAAACAACTAATCTTGCACGGAAACTGATTCTACCCCGGCACTACCGTACGGCATTACTTCGGGGAGAGCTCTTTTTATGTGCTCAGCACGCACTCCAATCCAACTGCTTAGTAGATAGTTCTCCCAGTACGGTTACAGCACACCTCCTCGACGCACTACCAGTTCTCGACCATCCACACAACGTGGCAATTTCTGTATGGTAGTAGGAAAGTTAGCTGTGGGTCGAGAATAAGTGCTCCTCCCCTACGAGCACAATATGCAGGGAAGGAGCTTTGCAAATGAAACTTAGCGAATTCCATTTAGAATATTAGAAACATTTTTGTTGAACAACTTAAATTTTTTGGAAATTTCATTAAAATATTTTGGGGGGGAAGGGGTTTTCCAAACCCCCTTTACCGCCCGCTACTATGCCACTGGTTGATGCTAATCTGTTGCACTTCGATGATTCAATTGCGCTTTCCGGCGAGAAAATTTCCCTCTACTTATTATTCACTCGACTCAAAGTTCTCTTAGAGTAATCCAGTAGTATCTTCTCCTGTGAAGGAGACCGTGTGGCATCCGGCGGCAGAAGCCAAGAATTGGTCCAGGGGATTCCTGCTCCCATGTCGTAAGAAGTGACCAAAACAGGACCTTCTCCTTCATTTTCACTTTTTAGACTTTCTAATTTTGTGTAATGAATTAGTAAATTATTTCTTGTCATTTTTTCTTACATATACATAATAAACCTGCTTGCTCATATTTTTTGGACTTAGAATAACAATAAAGGACGTGCGCGTTTAATTGCTAGCAGACATTGTAATTCTCTCTCACTCACGCGAGAAGAAGCTTATCCGATGTCCAATTTTTCCGAGATGAGTCGCAGAATTCACCGCCTCCACAAATAGCGCGAGGAATAATGATCCGGATAAAATTTATTTGATATATTTTAATTTCGTGGAAATCAACGAAAGCGTCAGAATATACACTCAATTTCAAAGAAAAGCGGCAAAGAAGTAGGATAGACTTGTTTTTTTCGTGTTATGGAGTGGCGACGGCAAGGCAGCGAGCGCAAAAAGGATACCGTGATAAACTCATTCGCTAATTCTCCGGCGGTTTTATTTATCTGGAGCAATAACACGTTTTATTTATCCGGAGAAGTTGTGTGAGTGCCAATAACTTTTCGTGTGAAAATGTGAGTTTTTATTGTCGCAGTAGCAAATTATCCGGACACATTTACTCATATGAGCGATCAATGCAATACCTGAATGCTAGTATGTCCGCCAGGCAAAGTAAGGTTTTCATATATCGTTAGTTCTTATCTTGGGTCGCTCCAAATTACTTCATATTCTCGTCACGAATACAATACCTTTTTAGCTGTAGGCTCAGTTTGTTAACTATTTCAGTTATTTTTTTTTTTGGAAATAATTTTGTGGTTTTACTTCTGTTTGACTTCTTTAAGAATAATATTTGAATTAAGTATATTGCTAGACACTTTCTTGCTATTCTTCGTTATAATATTAATAGGTACCTTATGAGTCTCTTAGTGGCCTGACGCAAAGAAACTCCTAAAATCTTGAATGACGCGAGAATTCCATCACAATTTTCAGTCTAATTCCTATCCCTACTCTCAATCTCCCTCCTCCTGTGACACTTGTGGAGTGCGCAGTTCTATATACGGCCTCAACAACTGTCGGACTAACATCCCTTCTTCTTCCTGCTGCGCTCTACGTACGATCCTGACCGGCACCGATATTGAGCAATAAACAACTTTGGATTACCCGGAATTGTACATTGAATCATGATTTGATACTCAAAGGTATAGATGATAATCTATAGATTTTCTGAGCAATTTCATCTAGTCTCGATCAATACCGAAGTTGCAACCCAAGATCGTAGAACAAGTTGAACCTATTGGATATACGACGATCGTAGATTTTTTTTCTATTAGCGTTGTCAACAGAACTATTCTAACATTAGATCCTATTTGTAGTATGAGTATTTGAGACACTTAGCCAATATTTTTTTTAATGAAAATGTTGCCATGTGATAAACGTTCACGAGTAAAGACTAAGTTGCTTTTAACAGTTCCAGCCTTATCGTTCGTTTGCAGTTCGCGCATCTTGGGACCCACTGTGGCGCTTTTTCAATCCCGAAGGAAATGTGGATATTGTGAGTAGTAACGTTGCTACGTTGACTAAAGTTTATGAGTTCAGAACTCTACCTCATGTACAAATTGACTAAAACAGTATAGCACACCTCCCGAAGGAATTCCCGTCGCTTGGATTTAGATCCACCAAATCATCATCTTGCTCCGATCCTTCTATTCTTATAGTAAACCCAAGTTTTTCCTTAGCCGCATAGTGAACAGTAAACTTTTTCCTTCGCAGCATGTTTGCTCAAATCATTATTTTTATAGATGAGCTTTCCAAAATACTACGCATCACTTTTTTGCCTGCCCGGTTTGGAGTATCAACATGAATCAACAATATGCTAATATTATTTAAGTTCAAATCAATGGCACTTTCTTATATATTTTCTTATATTGGCAATTTCTTACACTACTTACACTGGTCACAATGTCAGAACGCACCAAAATTTGAGAGCCTGGCGCAATATCTGATACGCACAGCACTTTGACAGCGAAATGAATGCTTAAATCTAATAAAAATAACTCAAATAGACCATATGATAGTTTTACCCACACATACAGAAAGGCAACACATATATCCTATGCCCTTTGAAATCGATGGTTGGCCACAACGGCTGATCCTGCTGATCTTTCTTGTTTTGAAACTTTTCCTTACTCTTTTACAACACCTGAAAATACTATGAGAAATGTTGCTTACTTTTTCCACCCTATAGACTTTTCTACGACTGATATACGTACACGATACATAACACAAGCGCTATATCAAAACGTGGTTGAAATTAATAAACAAAGATGCCAAAATCAAATAGGGATTGTTTTCAACCAAGATACTGCATTAGTGTTCGTGATACCCGGCGACAATAGCTCAATTGAAGAATCAAAGCAAAGCTAAAACGTGTTGTGAGACACCTGTCTGTCAGGCCTGCAATTACAAAAAGGATGATGGGTTAATTTTTGTAGAGGAAGTGAATTTCTAAACGATATTCTTACAGGTAAATACAAATTATTTTGATATGGAATATAAAAGTGATGGTAAGAAATAACTTTTACTTTATTGCGCAATTTGGTAAAGTCATAGTTCATGAAGTTTTGAAGTACACTCAGGTTTTTTTTACGCGGGGGATACGAGCCGCGTAAATGAAAACCGCGTAAATGAAAACCGCGTAAATTTCAAAATCCGCGTAAATGAAAACCGCGTAAATTTCAAAATCCGCGTAAATGAAAACCGCGTAAATTTCAAAATCCGCGTAAATGAAAACCGCGTAAATTTCAAAATCTGCGTAAATGAAAACCGCGTAAATTTCAAAATCCGCGTAAATGAAAACCGCGTAAATTTCAAAATCCGCGTAAATGAAGACCACTTAAATTTAAGAATCCGCGATAAAGGGAACCTCATTGATGGATACCGCGTAAATTCCAAAATCCGCGTAAATGAAAACCGCGTAAATTTCAAAAACCGCGTAAATGAAAACCGCGTAAATTTCAAAATCCGCGTAAATGAAAACCGCGTAAATTTCAAAATCCGCGTAAATGAAAACCGCGTAAATTTCAAAATCCGCGTAAAAAAAACGGCGTAAAAAAATACCGCGCAAAAAAAAAACCGCGTAAAAAAAACTTGAGTGTATTGCAAAACCTACTTTGAAATATAAAAGGTTATGTTATTTTTGTCATATTGCGACCATGAACGTCCTACATTACGTCGGAGAATCCATCCATCCAATAAAGGAGGGATATGCGGTTTTCGCAGCTTTTCTTACTTGCAATGATATCCGCCGAAGTTAAATGAGCTGAACATATAATTTCGGCGCTTATCGGAGAAGTGCAAGAGCTGCTTTCATTTATGAAACACTGGATAGGGAATTTTGAAAAATTTCCGGATGTACCAAAATAGCTCAGGCACGCGTGAACAACACATTTTTTCTTTTCTGAAAAAATAACCAATGTCAGCGGTTATTAAAACAAAACATTACTTAAGTAACGTCAGATTTTTGCAGTTATATCTTTGATAGATTTCTATAACTTACCTAACTTTTTCTTGCCGTTTTGGATTCCGTGTTGAAGATATTAGAGAAGGTTTCGTAAATATTAAAAAAAAATTCACCGTTGTTTGACGGATGTCAAATTTCCCATCATCATTTTTACATACTTGCCATCTGTGAGTCAATCACGCTTTGATTCGCCAATTGAAAAGACGCTATTTACAACACCCCGGTGACACGGCTGTCATCTACATACATTTGTCTTGAAGCCAAAAATTTTGGTTCTTTGGTTCAATTGGCTGTCAGAAAATGCGTTTAAGCTATGTTCATATCTAGTTTTGTACGACATCGTCTTTGTGCGTAATAACAATTTACTAAACAATTTATTATTTTATCCGTCATTATGCTAACTGAATATGGTTTAACTTCAAATAATCGTATAAAATGATTGCAGTTGGTAACAAAATCGCAGAGCAACGACATTTGAAGAAATAGTGAATTATTTTATTGATAAGTTTAGTGTTTAAATTTTATTGGCTTTCCACGAAGCTTAAAAACTTGTTGAAAAACAACCACTGCAAGCAAATTTCTTCTCTGGTTTAACCAACGATACAATTTTTGCACAGACAGGGGCAAAAAATCTCAAGTACCAATTAATAAACAAATCTTTCTCGGGGTTTGAAATCGATTTCGATTCGTAATGATTACACTAAAATAACGAAAACATGAATATCATCTTTCCATTTGTGGAGAAAACGGCTCATTGTCATTCTAATATTCTGTGCAAACATTCAATATTGTAGAATTAGAGTAAGTTATCAAGTTTGAACCTTTAGAGGTAGTGACTTTTCGTCGAAAAAGATGTACTTGCTTATGTCTGGGTCTGTTCAAAAACTACTACAGTTAGAAAGAAAATGTCAATGGGTGTTCCACTAATTGGAATTAACTTGAGAATGACATTTCTTTACATCAAAAATTTGGATCATTTTTTTCATTCATTTTGGATCTTTCCATTTGAATTTTGACGGTGTCAAAAATACACTGAATGTGATAGAATACATTTTGGAAGCGGTAAAATTCATTCAACTAAACCGTGACACTGACTCGTTGTTATTGCAGTATATTAACTGTATTTGAGATTTGACTTAGTACATATAGTGTAAAGTTAGTAAAATGTAAAATGTGAGCGAACGAAAATAAAAGTCACAAGGACAGACCATGCTTTATAAAACCCATTTCAAGTATGTTAGAATATAAAAACCGAATATAAATTTCAAGCATAAGAAACGGACTGGGACTCTCCTTCCTAAGAGTCGGCTTCAATATTAAAACCGGAAAAAATATATCCGATTATTACAAAGTAGTTTTTTAGCCGACTTTTTATTCTTAAACATCACGATATACGGATGCTCCTGCATACGATTTATTTATTTTTAACCGGTTTTTATACTTGAGGTCTATCCTTGCCGAGTTTAATGGGTGAGAACTTTTTAAGCGATTCTTATGCTGAAGGATATATGTCGGATTTTTACGCTTGAAGCTTATTTCAGATTTTTTTTATTCTAATATATTTGAAACGGGTTTTACGAAGCATATTCTCTCCTTGCGACTTTTATTTTCGGCCGCTCATATAGTCTAAATAAAAAAGGAAAAAAGATACTTTCGTAGAAATTGATCGACTTTTCGTAATTCCCAGTAAACATTACAATAGTATGCTACTGTTGGAACTACAGTTAAATGTCACTATTGGCATAAGCTTACTTTGTCATTAGATCGTGTTCTATCAAACAGCGTTCCTAATATTTCTGTAATTGGGAATTTAAATGTTTTCAAAAATGTCACTTTTCTGGTTTTCGTATTTTAACTATTTTCGATAACACCATCATGTGTGACTAGTAGAGTGGGACATGATTATATTAAAAAAAATAAAATTTTGCTCCGAGTAACTTTTTGGGTTCCATTTAGCTCCCAGAACAACTCTGCAAATTTAGCTCGATCGGTGAAACTATATTTTTGCGCCCACGGTTTAAAGTTTACATGGGATTTCGTATGGGGAAATTGTATTTTGCAAATTAATTCTTCCAAGAGTCGCTCGTTACCTTCTAAAAGTAAACAGATGTCTGATTTTTATAGAAAATTTGTCAAGGAAACAAAGTCTAGAAGACTGCGAAGCGATCTGATGTCTGTGGAAAAAGTTATTAAGCAAAAATCATTTGATGCCCTGAAGATTGATGAATTTTTTTCTTTTCATAGCATCACTGCTTCTGACGGTCGAATTATCTACAAAATTTTTAACTTTCTCTTATTATGTACAAAAGAAGCCACAATTTATCCCTCAAAACTCTTGCAAAATGGCCTTGGCCAAATAGCATAGATAAATGATTTAGACACATTAAGAGAAGATTAAAACAAAATTGCGTAGAATTGGACAACCAATAGCAGTGGTGCTAGAAAAAATAAATATATTTTATTTGTTACCATGGACCATGCAACTCGTGCAATCAGAAGGTACATGTTAAGTGTAGATGCGGCGGTTCCACACTGGTGTTCTGTATGGGCGTGAGAGAAGAGTCAGTTCCCCAAATGCAGCGATGCACCTGGAATTCTAGAAACTTATGTGCGTGTCACATAATATATGTCACCGCAAGTTCCAATTTCTTCCGAGCAAGATACAATGGAGCTAGTTGTTTCACAAAGACATGTCCTTGGCAAGCCTTGCGGTCACTCGCCATAACTTTTTTCTCAAGCGTCAGATCGTTTCGTGGTTTTCGAGACATTGTTTCTTTGTTAAATATCCTATTAAAGCTACATAACTAATTATTTTTAGGAAGTAATGGGCGACTCCTGGAGGAATTATTTTGTGAAATTTTCTCATGCAAAATTCCATGTAAACTTTAAACAGTGGGTACAAAAATATAGTTTCAGAGGTCGAGCACAATTTTTGCACACTTGTTCTAGGACTCATATGGTACCTAAAAAGTTGCTCGGAGCTGTAATCTAATTTTTGTCCAACCCTAGTGACTAGTTGCACAATCATTACATTTCCTCTACGAGCTATCTTCGACAAAATCGCATGGACGTAATAAAAACACCTTGAGCACATCCGCATATACTCAGCTTCCTAATATTTACTTGTCTTGAAGATGCTAGGTTTGATTGCTTATTCGTAAAAGTTTTTCAAATGTTAGATAATATTTGTTGTGGACTCCCCGCATTTTTGCCATGAAGTTCTTTCAAGCAATCATCCTTGATGGAGGTACGATAACATCTCGAATCATTAATTCACATCAGATAGTTAGATATCCGATGCAGAGTTTCATGCAATATTTTTCACACACACACACACTACTTGATGTTCGTTTCTCTCTAACTTTTATTGTCAAATGGTCAATTCAAACATAGGAATTGAGTCCCATATCCTACTTGTAATGTTGTTAAAATGCTCTGTGCCCCTGTAAAACTAAAGCCGGAGACATAAAATACTCCTTCAGGTTCAATTACAAGAATAATTAGGCTGATTAGGGTCAGTTGTTTTCGTACACCTATCAGAAAATTATAGTAGGTGGATCAAAACAAATCGTTAAACACACTAAGGGCCAGTTTCTTCACTCTCGCTTAGCAGTTGAGCCAGTTTAGTTAAGCGAGGGTGAAAGGGCTTAATACAGTTACAGATTGGAAAGCCTACTCTATACCCCTGAAAATTCCTATCACACCGCAACTCTAGTGTAGGTATACTGCTTCTCCAATCGATATTTCCACTCGTTTCTTATTTCACCTAATTTTTTTGCTCAGTCTTTGTTTCGAAACAAATTCAATTTATGCGAATAACATTGTGAACCTTTTAATAAATATTTATAACAGTATGCATGTACGCCATACGTATGAACAGTATGAATGTAGCTTAATAATTTGCTGACAACAACGCCACCACAACAATAAACGGAGGTTTCAGGAACCTATCACCGTGCCACCGGGGTGATTTACAATACAGTATAGTTACTATATTCATAGTTAGGCGGAGACACTGAGCGGAGCCAATTGAACATGTCAAATGTCGGAGCCAATCGAACACGACGTCACATAACAACACGTTCTTTTAGGATGTATATGGAAAATGTAATTATGGTCATAATTATTTTTACTCTTTGTGTTAACGAGTGCAGAGAAACGAAAACACCAAAAAAAATTCTGTTGCGCCAAAAGATATTCGCACAAGTATGATCTCATATCATCATATCTTCGAATTGGTTTTTCTATTCGTACATGTAAAGTTCTTACTCACGACGACAATGGAATTATTAAGCTAGAGCTTGAACATTTGCATGGGATGCCAGTGTTTTTTCCTGAAATAAGAGCTGCCAGTTTTCCGGCTTGACAAGTACTTGCCATACATTCTGGGTTTATAAAACTGTTATGGAAACGGGGAGATATCGAAATGTCTTCTATAGTTAACTAATAGTTGAAGAGGTTGTCTTGTTCAGGTTAAAATGCACACACTGAGAATTTTAGATCGCGATAATAATAACATGCATGATAAAGTTCGGCAGGGGCGCACCGCCGACAAGTCGCACGACGCCGGCGTATGACACATCTATTCTCAATAAAAAAAACGCTTTTAATCCACCTAACAGTGTGATGAGACATTTCTTATAACTCTTATCACTCTCTTCGGATATTATATCGTTTGAGAACATTTAGAACTTGATGCTTCGCGATGTTTTTGATAACACATACTACATGGGATAGTGGCAGGACTCAGAGAATCGCTCAAATCAGCATAGGACAACATCAGTGCTAGAAATCTCAAACCAAATCAATGGGAAAGCGAAAAAATGGCCAATAAAATAAACATACAAACGAATTATTGCTAATGCTCTGTTAATAAAATATCTAAATTCCTCAATAAATGCATTGTGGTGGGAAAACTGAATTTTCCTAAAGGGGTTATGTATATTGTACTGAGCCAAAAAAATCGATTTTTTTTTAATCGATTTGAAGTTTATACTTTACTCAAATTTACAACGCGACTGAGAACTAAGAAATCAACGCTTTTTCTTGAAAAAAGCGATAGTAGCAGTGATACCATTCAAAGAAAATCAACAGTGAATATTTCCAGACTTGGTTTTATTTCCTATTTAAGAACTACTGTGTTTTTTACATCCTAGATTGCATGATTCAGTGATCGAAACCCAACACTTCATAAAGTATTTGAAATTATTAAATTAAAATTTGTGTTTGCTATTGAAATTGACAAAATGATAGTATATATAGTATATAGTCCCTTTGGCGTTGGTTAATTTTTCGGTCCCACCTATCAGCATTGAAGTATCGCCCTTACGTTTTTTTACAATACCGATTTTACAATTTGTGGGAGTTTGGTGAAAATCGATCTTACTGTCCAAACGGCATAATTCCGAAACCGTAATTTTTGAAGTTTTAAAATTATGCAGAATTAATTTTTCAGACAATAGTAACAGAGTTCGTGTCTTTAGCAAATTTGTTGAGACTTTATTGTAGTCATGAATATTAACCTGAGAAAATTCACCATAAATACTTCTTGGACGATATACCGTCAAAATTACTTTATCAAATGATGTGCTGTTCGTTTGTAAAACTCATCGAAGATACTAAACCTCCGAAATTGGCGGTTTCAAAATGATGCTATCTTGACCTTAAATTATTGTTTTGGAACATTTGACCTATACATATAATTGGTCATACAACAAAAATCAAATTCTCATCAAAATCGACCAGGACCTGCTAGAGTCGAATAAAATCGTCATTTTTCATAAATTTCTCTCTACATTCGGAAAGTGTTATCCTCGTTATTAATCATATTACGTTTTCGTCTCAACTCGACGCATTCCCAAAATAAAAACCTATTTTGATCCACCTAGTGGTGCAATTGGGCTTTTCTCATATGTCCAGACTACGATTTCATGGCTGGTTATGTTCAATACGATGGTGGAAATGAATATTAAATGTTCAGTACGATTTGCACATACGTACAATTGATCGACAGCCACGATCTTGAGATACTATGTGATACTGAAACATCGCTTGACCGCCGCTGGTTTCAAGCGATGTTTCAGTATCACATAGTAAGATCCGGGAGGTCCGGATCCTGCCGAAAATTTTCAACTTGTTAAGAAATTTTAAACTAGTTTTAATTTTAAAACAGCAACCCCTCACTGCATACTCCCTCCGGGCCGGTATGATTGACGATTTTTAGAGTGATTGCATAACCTTTCTATATGAGAAAGGCAAAAGAGTCCAATTTTTGTCAAACATTATTTTTTCGAGTTTATATCAAATCTCAATGTTTCATGCATTTTAAAGTCATTTGGCATCAAAAATACAAATTTGATTTTGAAAATTTTTCATTTCAGTTTACATGGGAATTTGCTGTGTGATTGCACTCTTCAACTCGTAACTCCGGAACCGGAAGTCCAATCAATAAAAAAAAATCAATTGCAGCCGATGGGAAGGTTTTACCTTTCATTTGAGACTAACTTTGTGCAAATCGATCCAGTCATCTCTGATTAACAGAGGTCATATTTTTTCCACATACACACATACACACACATACATACATACACACATACATTTTCCTATCTCGACGAACTGAGTCGATTAGCATATGACACTCGGCCCTCCCGGTCAGGATTAGATTGACGAATTTTAGAGTGAATGAGAAAGGCAAAAACATTTTTAGCAAATGTTTCATAGACATTAAATCAATTTTAACTTCGCTTTCTATTAAATAAAGACCCTCATTACAGTACATCTCTACAAAAGCGAGCTCAATTTGAAAAGAAATCTGAGGATTATGATTGATTACAGAACTCTGGAATTTTCTATTGGAATGTTTTCAGGCAGGAATTTGATATTGATGCTATTAGGCAACTGTGAAATCAAGACCAATAGATCAATTACATATCAGGACCCCATTCCGACAATTTATCAAATGTCCTCATGATGTCTACAACAACAGGTTATCAATGTACGGATCAGATAATTGTTATTGTAATATTGAATTAAATCAGTCTGCATCAATAAATTTTCAATTGCAATCCAATATATTTTTTGGGTGTGGTAGGGAGGGAAGTTGTTAAACCCTAAAACCTTCTCTTGGCTACGCCGTTGCTTGGAATTATTTACTTCACTTTCATTTTCCGATATGTTTCCGATCGATCCGTTGGTTATAAGTTAGATAAATTGCAGTCAGAAGGTTCGTACAAATGAACATTTTTGCACTGATAAGTTATCAAGTTCCTTCCAGACAACTTGGAAGTGTTCGGTGATTTTTTGTAGCGGTTGTAGATAGAAAAATGAAATACAAAATTCTTTTTATTTTTTATTTTTTTAATGTTTGGCTTATTTCAATGGATTATTACTATATTGAACAATAAATAGGCGAAAAAAGGTAATCCACAAACAACAAGCCATAACTTTTAAAGTATTCAAAATAGATATTTGAAGTCTTCAGTAAAGTTATTCGCAAAAGTAAGAGCTACAAATTTGCTGAAGGCATCATTTCGATATAATCACTTCCAAGAAAATTTGTGAAAATATCTCACTCATAGGGAGATTAATCAGTACAAGCACAATACCAAAAGAAAGGGCGTATTACCTCCATTATATTCTCCGAAGATACTATTGACCTAAAATAAGCCGTTTTGGCGTTAATAATAGATTACATGTATTTGGTCATATTTCTGGCAATGGGAAGTGATAAAAATCTTTCGTCCGCATTCAATGTTAAATATCTCTTTTGATAATAGTCCGATTTCAACAATCTATAGCTTGTTTGAAAGGTATTCGTTAAAGCTGTCTAAAAACATATAAAGTGTTAATCTATGTTGTCAATTTCGGCAGATAATTTAAAAAAACTGCAAAAAACCCCATTTTTACACATTCAAACATTCATATCTTGGAAACTAAACATCAGAATCAAAAACAAATTAATAGCGTTCATACTGTTTTTTAGTTCTTTCATTTAAAATTGGTTTGGATAAGATCGGTTCAGCCATTGCTGAGAAACACGAATGAGAATTTGTCCGTTACATACACACACACACAGACACACACACACACACAGACATTGTCCCAAATCGTCGAGCTGAGTCGATTGGTATATAAGACTCGGCCCTCCGGGCCTCGGAAAAAATCTTGAAAGTTTGAGCGAATTCTATACATTTCTTTTATAAGAAATGTAAAAAATGTAGGGTGCACGAGACGCACCAGCTCAATGTCGCCGGCCGACTGCAAACCTGTCGTGTGAGTGTGAAAAATGGAAATTCCTAATCCACTGTGACATCCGTGTACTAACTGACGAACGGGTGATCGAGTAGTTCTTGTTGTTGTTGCTATTATTGTTACTGCTGCTACCGTTTTTTATCGTGCACATTTTTATGATTGATTTACTCTCAGTTTGAGTCTGTGAGAACGAACACTTCCATGAAGCGATGTTGCTGTTTCCGCGTTGGAATGGTTAGATTTGAGAAAAGCGTTTCTGTATGCAGACAAAAGAAACAAAATTATTTTTTTAGTAACCACTAAGATACGAGAAATACTTCTATGCTAATTAAATTTTCCGAGTTTTAAGATCTTCGTTGATTTGCTGGACTTCCATCGTGATCACCGCTTTATTAAAAAACTATAACTCCGTCAATTATTAATATTTTTTTATAAACTAATGTTTTTCCACTGAACAATTTATTATCAAAAAACCTTAACTTTGATGTAAAAAACTATTGCTACACTCCAAACATTTCCTCAATGCAAATAATGCATTACATCGTTTCGTGCATATTCCGAATTAGAAACACGCCTTCTTTGCATTGTAGACCAAATATAGCTTCGGTATTACACGAATGCAACACGAAACTAATTGAATGAGAATACACGCTACAGTATAATAAAATCGGCTGTAAAAGTGTCAGTCCAATGTGCTTACTTTGTTTTTGCCCGACAAGGTGCATTCCTCACAAATATGTCTCATCCCAAGTGGCATTCTGGTTTTATAGCACAGGAGCGTTCTAAGTTTTAGAAAGATCTTCAAGAGTGCCATAAAACCTCAGTTGTTACTAGGGATCAGCCCGGGGACAACTTGACAGCTCCCATATATTGAACTCATAAGCAAATTTTGTGGTGATTTGGTGATGTCATGGCGGCTCGAATGGAGCAAAATTTGAAAAGGCGCATCCCATTTACTATTTTCCATATCTAAAAAATAATCAATTTAAGCATTTCTTTCATCAAATTTATTTCGCTGTTCACATTAGAAACTGCCCTCATTCCCCCATACTTAAACAGAAACATAGATTCCATTTGGAATTTAAAAAATCCGAAAGAAAATAAATCGATTTTCGGAAATCTTCCGAAACTAATCAACATCTCCTAAGGCATCCTCCGGTAGAGGCGAGGAAAATGCCAGAATAATTCTGAAGGGATCCATACCAAAACCATCGCAACATCTTCCGGACAGAATTATTGCAAAAGCCGAACAAAACTCTGGCCGAAGTCGAACAAAATTGTACATTCCTGGCAGCATTCTTGCTGAAACCGAGCACTACTGGTTTGATGCCAGAATTCTGATAAAAGCACACAAATTTTATTCAAAACCAATTTTGCTAAATGTGTAGAAAATCCTACATATATTGTTTATTCTCCCAATCAAAATGCTAGAATTCTTGACGTTCTTAATGAACTTGAAACAAGATGTCGCAGGTTCACGAATTGTTAAGCTTGGTGATTTACTTTCATTGGCCAAAAAGTTTTTCATTTATATTTCATTTATAACACCAATGATTTACCGATTACAAACTTCACACAACAAGAAAACCAAAACATTTTTAGGAAGGAAGAGAGCCGGTTGCTAAAAACAACACCTTCCAACTAAATCTATAATAAGATTTATGTAACTTTGCTGACGGTTTCCAATCAGGGATAAATTTATTCTCTAATAATATTTTTCTTTATCCACATTTTGGAATACGCTTTTTCTAAATGTTGTTCTAGCCGCATTGACGGCGTTCATAACACACGTAACGAAACACGCTTTTCTCTTGAAACTTTTTCGTGTCGTTGTTCGTGGTAGTCGTACAAAAAAGGCATACTAGCGCCACCATCAAATCGGTGGTACATATATGAAACAAGCACTATCTGTCAAGTTGTCCCCGGGCTGCTAGGGATTGGTAATTGTACTAACTTCTATTATTACACACAGTGACGCTGTTTTGTCAGCAAACAAGTCAATGTCATACATGGTACGCACTGGGCCACTCACGAGTATTGTAGCGGAAATGGGCTTCCGCTCATTATCGGCAGTGATGCAAGTGCTCATTTGGCGCAACTCATACATCAATTTGAGAGGGCTAAACTAATGGAGCACATAACCAATGGAGCACATAAGTAATACAAATCTACATATTCTGAATGTAGGAAATCAACCAACTTTTGCGAGGTGTGGGAGAGAAGCGATGTTAGACATAACGTACAGCTCTGAAAGAGTTGCGCATGAGCTGGGAAATTGGCAGGTTCCAAATAAAACTGAACCGTCTCTACCCAACCATAAATAGACATTTTTCGATCATCTTGATGTCACCCTTAATGTGGTGACATATCGTAATCCTAAATAATCCAAATTGGGATCTCTTTTTGGAAAACTTGACGATCAAATGCCATGGATATTTTTCTTTTTTTGCCATGGATCAGAATGAAATAACAAGATTATAACAGAATGCAATTGTCGTAACATATTGTGTTATAAGTTTGGTCTCGTTAGTAGTCAAAATAACAGAAAATTATAACAAGTAACAACGGGAGATACAGTTTTGAAATATTCTTGTTATGTGTTTCTGATCGGGATTGTATTGATTTTGAGAAAAACTTTATTTTAAAGTTTGAATCGCAGCGTCCTTTACGTTATAACTTGAAATTAATTTTTGCCGTATTTTTGGCGTATTTTAACATGTTTCAAATCTGGTAAAGTCAAATGTAGCTAAAGAAATTCTTTATCCAGTGCTACCATTAAGTCATTTTTTAAGACATTGAGACTTAGTTCGATCTGATTTAACACCGACCAAATTTTGTTTTGTAGTTATGTGACGAAAATGAAAATCTATACTCATCGCAGAACTTTTATTTTTTTCGTTTCAATTATAGAGGATTTGACCTTATAGTCGCCTCTTTTCGGGTTATACTCATTATAACTCTGTGTGCAAGGATTTGGAACCGAACCCAGTTGATCTAGGTACAAGGCAATTGATTTACCAACTAAGCTACTGTTTTAAGCACAGTCGGGTCTCCTGCCGGTGATGAAATGTGCAATGCTCTAATCGACCATGGTTCGAGTAGCCCAAATGAATGTTCAGTATAAACGTACAGCAACTATGAATATATCCCGCCTTTTGCGGGAATCAAAAGCTTTCATAGGTTCAAGAACCCTATTTTCATGAAGGAAACTTCTATGTTGGAAAGCTACTTACCCTCGTCTTCGTAGCTTATAACAAATTGGCATGACAAATCAACACTGAATGCCTCGTGCATGTATACTTGTGAATAGCTCAATCGACGCATATCTTTTATCCGCCTTCAAACTAGTGGCATTTGTGCTGTTACCGTCAATGTTGATAACTTAAACAAAAAAAATACGTCTATTGTTCGGCATATTTGCAGCATTATGAATCATCACCTTCTGATTATTTTAAAAGGGTTGTATCATACTGTGAAAGAAATGCGTTTCCACTCATAATCGGCAGTGATGCAAATACTTACCATATAATTTGAAGCAGCTCAGATATCAATTTGAAAGGCACCGAATTGATGAACTGTTTAAGCAGCACAAAACTGGGCATACTTAACGTAGCGAATCACCCAACATTTGCACGATCTGGAAGACTAGAGGTGTTAGATGTAACTCTCTGTTTTGACTGTATTACGCATGAGTTGGCAAACTGGCTTGTACCCAACGAGCATGAACCGTCGATATCTGATCATAAAAACATCATCTTTGAACATTTGAACACCTATATGCGCCTCTTGCGGTTCTACTGTGTGATAATTCAATTTTGAAAAAGTGGTAGAAAAAAATGGATTTAATTGTGTGGACTTTGCTAGATTGTAAAATCCCACTTGTTTTGAAGAAACCGTTGATACAAGTAGATCCTTTTTGGATTTTCGGGGAATCGAAAATTGAGCCACTTCCCACAACATCAGGGGTGAATACTGATAGTTGCTAGAAGCGTGCTCCTTCTAATACCTTAAAAGTGGGAAAAAAATTGATCAATATTAAAGAAGTGAAGCACACCCACAGAGGTGCTCTCTCCAACAATGATTCGGCTCATTTAGGGTTCGCAGTACCGACCCTTTTTGGCAAGAACCGGTACTACGGTACTGAGGCCCTCAGTACCGGTAGTACCGGTAAAGTACCGGTACTAGGATATTTTTTTCAAAAATTCGAAAAAAGCTTCAAAGTGAAATAGAATGCTCAAACTGATGACCTTATTCTCAGATGATTGATTTGTGCTGATCAAAAAAACATGTTTATTGTTTTTAATTGATTCGGAATCGCATGAGTCATTTCAGCAGAAAATATTTTTCGTAAGCTGCACCTTCTTTTATGTCGAAATCTAGGCCACTTTGACATCAATAACTGCTAAGAGGTGCGACTTTTGTCAACTTCAAGAGATGGTAAATGTAAGGAACACTATTGACAACAGTAAATCAAAGCGAGAATGGCAGTAAATCCGAGCAGGTTGTTCGCATTTCCTCTCTTGATTTTCTGTAAATTGGTTTCGACCTGCATACCAAGGCACCTTGCTTTCTTGTAAACTATGGAGTTTTGCTGAATTTTCCGATCACCAATAATTACAAATCGCCCCATTTTGAGTAGTTCACCAAGTCTAAAATGGTTAGCTACTAAATCGCTGTTCGTTCTTTTATAAATAAAGGTTTAAGAGCAAACCAAAGACATGACTCAAACCATAGTATTCACTGAAAAAATCCAAATGTTAATTCTATTTGCTTCAAACCGCTTAAAATTCATATGAAGAAGAAATGCTATTGTTATCACGCGCACACATACCTTCTATGTGTCAACTGTATAAACTATGTATGCACACACATAAGTTATATGTGCATATTATTATAGAATGGGGTTTTATGTGCCTAATAGCTATGAAATGTGAATGTAAGATTAATATTTCTTGTAAATACACACATTAGGTTTATGTGCCAGCAAATAGTGTCTATATGCCTCCGTTAATTGCAAAAATCTATGTGTAAAATCGATAGGCACAACGTTTACTTTTTTTGAGTGTTATTATGCGCCACGCAGTGAATAATGGAAACCAATCAGAATGTCGCTAATAAAAAAAATCATAGCATAGCAAATTCAAATTCTTACGCTAGATGTGAATATTTTGAAATATCGTACAAGGTCGTTAAAATTTAATTTCGACAAAATAAAGAAGGAATTTAAACACACCGTTTAGTATAACGGGAGCTAGTAATGTTTAACTTATAGAAGGTAATTAATATAATTAAAAGTTATCTTGCAGACCGATATTTTGAACAAGGGTCCCCCTAGAGAGTTTACATATTTTTTATAAAAAAAAAGTATAGTACCGAAAATACCGATACTGGCTTTTGTTCAGTACCGGTATTACGGTACCAAAAATGGGTCGGTATTCCCGGGATTTTCGGTACCGGTATTACCGGTACCACAACCCTAGGCTCATTGTATAGAGTCTTCGAGTCTCAATACTTATTGAGTGCAAGCAAGGTTGGAGAAAACTCATTTTTCGATAGCGCTGAAGGATGATCTGTTAATAGATCTTCACGGGTGCCTCCTCTTAATCCCTCCTAACTCATTGATCCCCAGTTTCAGTGAGTTTGTCTAGGTATGGTACTGTTTGGTTCTCTTCGGATAACGAACAAAGCTGTACCTGGCTGAAATAGAAATTGGAGGAGATAAATAAGAAGGCAGGGTATTACCGTTTTATTGTCGAACCACTTTCACTAGAATAAGGTATTCATTTACATTACGTGGAATCCCAAGGAATGTTTGAAGAGTACTGATGTTTTGATGAAACTATAGTTCCATAATCCTGGTTCGTGGGTAGTTTGATGGGAAGTTCTAAAAACCAAGCCGCTGATGGTGACAAATTAGTTTGGGATACTCTCACTATGCGTACAAGATTTCATTACATGGTAGATTGTAATATATTCCAAAACAATAATAATTTAGAATGATGTTTTTAACAAAATTCTTGAGGAGGTGTGCCCGGAGTTTGTGAGCTAGTAAAAAAATTGTTATTTAAAATGGATTTTTTTTAACAATATAGCAGTGAGTTTTATTTTGAAGTACATTTTATTGGCAGATGAAAACCAGTTGTTTTGGACATTTTTAATGCATAGGAGGATCCGCCAATGAAAAAAAAAATCAACATTTTGGGAATGAATTTTATATTGCAAGACAAGTTATTGGCAATTGAAAATCCATAGTTTAGACATTTGCATTGACATGGAGGTCCACCGATATGTCAAAATGGAAACTGTGTTTTGATATATTTCATGTTAAACCCATTTACGAAGAGAGGTTCGATTTATTTAATCTCATTTAAAGCACCCATGGCGGCACAGTTCTCAACTAATTTGATATTCAATTACTCTTAATTGTAGGTCTAAGTAAGCACAACAACTTTGCCAAAAAAAAGTGTGGCGCTAAATGTTAACGCAAACGAAATATTCAGCCACAGCCCAAATTAGCCAAAATCCCATAAGCTATGGGATTTCTATTAAGGGGATTCATCTTTCACGCCCCTGTTATTTGCGTAGTAGGAAATCCAACTGCATTTTTTTTTAATATTTGCATTCTGATCTACGCCGTTGTCGCCGTCAAAAGACACAGACGGCGTGACACCACCATCGTCGATAAAAAATGACACGGCCGCTGATCAAAAATACATCGACGCTCGTGTTTATTACGATAAAATCAGTACAATCAAAATTATCCATATGATGCAGATAAAATTTAAAAAATATATCATCATTTTATTACAAATTTAAAAAAAAATTCTTATTTTTAGCACCCAAACACCTGCAGGAGAAATTCCTCGAAACTCTAGTTGTTAAGGTTCAAATAAGAAATAGTGATTGCAAATTAAAACTTTAACTATCAAGCGACAATTTTCCACACTATCCACACCACCGGGAATCAACTCATATGCATTCTGTCAAACAATTACAAAGTTTTGAAAAAATACAACATTAGGCCACGGTGCTGGCGGTCCTCCCGTTTCTTCCCGGCAGTCTACCTAAGCTTCCCGGGTTAGAATTTATACCGAGCATCGTTAATAAATTAAAAAAATGAAGGTTCCAAACAAAACAACTTTCCGCTGGGCCTTGGTTGGAAAACATTTCTAGCGAAGCGAAGACGTAGCTCACACACAACCGCCGCGACAGCAAGGAATTTTCCAATGCGCGCGAGAAAATTTATGCTTAATCCCCGGCGACACACTATCACCGAACAGCCAGGAGACCATCCCCGACGTTATTGTCATCTTCAAAGCGCAAAATGTAAACTTTACGTTATTTACGGGCACGGACACGTTGAAAGGGAGTGAGATGAAAACATTTTGGAAATTTGTGGATTCGAACGAGTGAGTAATAAAATTGAACTCGGAGCGGTAGCGTCGTGTCTAATTATGTCTCAATTAGTAGAATAGAACAATCGATAATGGATTGGAGCTGAGCTTGTCCATAACTCTTTATACCGCAAAATGTATTCTACAAATCGGCTGGAAAGCTGGAGTTTTGAAACACGGTAACTTTAAATAAGTTTATCTGCAACTAGAAATAGCTAGATGCTTCTGGGAACTCAAAACTTTGAAAGGCCAACATTTCAATGTTCTGGGCTCATATTCGAGTATAAACCTTCCTACCGTTTACAACAGACACCCACATCGTGATTACAAAATGACCAGCAAGCATTAATGTTGCTGTTTGTAATTAATAAACTCTACCAAAACTCGAGGGATGGGCATCGTGTATATTTCGCATTCCTCTGAAAAAAATCAAAATTCCCCAGAATCCGTGTATATATAAACTTCAAAAGCAACATTTAAATATCAAACAAAGGTTACTCTCCAAATTGCACGCGAAATTTGCACCCCTTAATCGCAAGATTAAATGTTACCACCAAACAAGGGATCAACAGCTACGGGACCACCTAAAGTGCAAACTTTAATTCCATCGTGTCGGTATCGATTTCCCGGCTACCACGAATTACTCAGCTTCACGATGGCACAGCGAAGCCTACATTGCGAATTGAGCTGCCACCTGAAACCTAATTTGAAAGAACAAATTCATTCATGTACAAATTGAATTGTACTCAACGCCCACACTCGACGGTTTCACAGTTCGCAGAATATTTTGGTAGTATACACGAACCGGCTACCTAGAATTTCCCACGTCTGACTTCCATTTTCCTTTGCAGGGGTTTCGTCGACATGTGTGAGTGAATGGCCTTGAAGTCCTTCGAGAGTGAATTCTTACTATATATTTCCCCTTTCGATTTCCCCTTTAAGCTATGTATGGACGTATTCTACGCTGAAGGGGAATTTCGTCCTGGGCAAAAAGTTATGAATGAAATTTTTACACACCGACCGGGCTGTCAACTGAATTTTTGCTTGCTAGACGAACGTGCAAGTTCGTCTATTTTTGCTTCAGCGCGTTCGCAATCAGCGTCTAGAATCTTTCCGGGCAATCTAGCTGTTGCTTCAATTTCTACTTCGCTAAGGACATTCACTATTCATTCTACTACCAACAGTAGGCCGTATAACAACCAAACCTAGAGTACCACGCCTCGCTGACTGGCAACTCGGCTAACGGTGGAGCATGCGCGACATCAACCGCTTCCCATCAGGATCCCATCAGCCGAGCCCACCCCTTCCCGTACGCTACGTCCAAGCGTAAAAATTTATGAATGAAATGACGTCAATTGCGATTTCTAGCTAGCCCGGCCAGACCATCGCTGCATCCAACAGCAACCACCACCACCATCACCGCCAGCGGCGGCATCGAGAAAATCGATTATTTCATTCATAACATTTTACCAACCCCACCGCAGCGCACAGAGGACCCAACCGGCAAACCATTTGTACCCTTGCACTTGAAACTACCCGGTAAAGCCCAGCCAGCGTTTTGGAGAGGCATTCCGTCGTTATGCACACACACACTCTCCCTCTCTCTCTTGATTCGGCATTTTCCAACCGCCGGCCGGCCGGTTCATCCCAACCATAACAGCACCTTCCGCACCCTTGTGTACGAAATCCAGGGAAAACCCTGGACTAGAAGATATCGATTTTTCACCCGAACTCTTTGTTTTAGCGTCCCCCGTTTTAGCGTGCGTGTTTGATTAGACTAAATGATTGCACATCAACTATTCAAAGCTATCGAACTGCATGGTAAAGCGGGAAAGTACTGAGGATCGGCATCCGTGGAAACGATTTTCCATACATGTGCTTACGTCACTGTACTCTAATGTGTCAGGACAAATATCAAATACGGAAAAGCAGCACGTCAATCGATTTGCACGCTCGCTGTTGCTGCAGCATTCGGTGTGAAGTAAACGGATCACGGGTTTATCATTTATGGATGATTCTAATTGAGAGCATGATAAGGTTTTATTTGTTTTATTGTTGTGGAGGACTTATTTTCAATTCTGAAAGTAGAACTGGGGTTGGGCAGTACTAAGTTTTATTTTGTTAAATCACAAAGCCGAATTTAGATTCTTCTTGCAGAGTTTTTGCATTTTATCAAATGTTTCAGCTCTTACCGAAGAGGTCGAAATGAGAATCTTAATCCGGGTTCTTGTGTTAGGCTTCGGAAGAAGAGCTGAAAACAAATGCCTTGCTGTTTATTCTAGGGACTAGCAAGCCGTAGTACGGGTGATGTGGTCATGAGACATAAATAAATAATACGTTGTTTGGTCTGCCATTTGAAAATCGTTACGCTTTTAATCAGAAGTACATTAGAATGTGTTTGGTATAGTATTAAACGTATCGATTATAATTTAAAGCGACAGTTTGTGATTTATAGTCCTCTCGAATGAACATTCGAACTTTAGGCCTAAGACGTGGCATCATCATCTGGATGAGCTGCTGGTCAACCTCACCTGCTACTATTTTCCAATATCTGGTCATTGAAATAGCAACCTATAACTATTCTTCAGTTAAGCTTAGATAATACCCCAATCAATTTCGATTGGGTTACGGGCGGTTTAAGAGACTCATTTCTTCTTCAATGACGTTTACGTCATAATCTCACTAGAATGGCGACTCTCCAAATTTAGTCAAAACTTGAATCTTGAATGACTCGGGAATAAGACAATCATTTCGTCATCTTCGATTTCACCTGAGCTATGAAGTTGAAGTGGGAACTCTTGTGTACTACTGACTGAACGATTGGCGGATTTTCTGGCAAATTTTGAAATTCATTTGCGAGCCATTTTGCGTGATTTTAACCCTAGAACGTTGCACTGGGGTATAAATGACCTGGGACCCTAACCATAATTCAATTTAGAGTTCCTAGTAAGAATAGAAAAAAGTGGAAATGTGACTCATGACAACACCAGATTAAATACTGGTTGTTTTACTACGTAAATAACAATTAGTATTATAAAATCGTTTAAGCAATTAACACATGATTCAATTAATTTAATGTAATTTTGAAGTAGCCAAAATAATGCCATTTTAAAGCTAAGAATGCCAGCTTTGTGATTATATTATTGAAAATGCATATATATTGCATTGGTATGGAGTTATATGAAAAATAACGATTCAAAGTCCTAAAATATCCACAAATTGGATCCGGGAAAAAAGTCCCCCAATGTCCCTTAACTTATAGCGAAGATTTTAGTTGCCCGAATTTGCCCTAAACTGAGAACGCATCACTTGAAGTTTTAAAGGCAGTCTCAACTAGTCGACCAGAAAAGGATACTTCAGTACATGTTTCGGTTGAGTGCTTCATATTCCACAACGAAATGAGCGTGGACAACAATTTTTATTGAAAAGATAATTCATCTGACTACATTTTTGCTATTCAACATTACTGTGTAGCAATAAATGGTACTGAGTTGTACTGGAATTTCCACCGTTAACACGATCAATGTAACCAAATATACAGTTTGTCCTCACATCTCGCCCTGAGCAGAAGCAAAAAATCGTCCCGCGCAAGTGAAACAGTCAATTCTACCTAAAAATCAATCGGTGCCTATCACACAAGCAGTCCATATAACAATAGCCTATACCTACTGTGCGATTTAGTGATGAGTGACGGTGCCCAGCAAAAAACAACCCAGCTGCGGTTGAACTGTGTTGCTGTTGATTTTTCGAAATGCCCCGTAAGACCAGCCATTCGGGAAGTGGAACAGTTATTAAAAGTGCAGATGAAACTCAATCTGGCTGAAGTGAAAACCCTACAAATGCATCATATCAAACATTGCGTGCTGATTTCGTTCAACAACATTAACCAAGCTGAGTCATTCGCCTCGCGAAACAACATGCAGCACACCGCCGAATGCGGCAATATTAAATATAGCATTCCCATATACATCGAGAACGGCGCTCTAGAAGTTCGTGTCCATGATTTGGCTACGCGTACCCCTGACGGCGCGATTAAAAAATGCTTGCAAAAATACGGAGAAGTAGACTCCGTTACACATGAGACTTGGAGGAATTTTTTCCCGGGCATCCCTAACGGTGTTCGTGTGGTGAGAATGCGTGTGACCAAGCCAATTCCCTCATACATAACCGTCACAGCGTTAGGAAGTGACGATGTTCTCATTCATCAAACATCACTAGTCACGTACCCAGGGCAAATTCCTACGTGCCAGTTCTACACGAAGAAGCTGCACCTCGGAAAACCTTGCGTAGAAACTGTTAAGGAAAACTTAACCAATCCAACTGAAATCAGCCCAGAACCATCTTACGCTAAACCACTAACAGCTGCAAAACCAACATCTTCGGATCAAGTACCAACAACCAGCAACAACAACAACGAAACGAATGCCGAAAAATACGAACATACAATGACGACCGATAAGAGTAAGACACAAACTGGAACATCTGACCGCGAGCAGCAGGAAAGTAGTACGGATGAGGACATGGACATGAACGACAACGCAAAAGAAGACAAACGGATCGAACCTCAAATGGCAGTGGACAACACTGGCAATATTTCGCCCCCTAGAAAAAGGATCTCAACACGCAGCAGAAAGCTGCGCCTGAACGAGACCAAAAATTTAACGTAGCTGTTTTTTTTTTATTTATTGTAAAAAAAACAAACAATCGGCCTCGTCGAGCTACCGCATTTGGGCCTAAATAAATTAATTAATTATAAACAAAAAAACCAAATATTTGAAATTTTTAAATATCATGATTTGTAAATTCAACAATGTTCTTGCTTATAATAATTAGCTCCGGAATCGTCAAAAGCAGGTTTTGCGACCAAGAAATTTTTTTATGGCCACTCGTAATAAAAAAAAGTATTTCAATACCTATTCTGATAGTTTTAACTATTTCGTTTTCGTGATATTGGTTTATATAGGGTTCATTATACTATATCTCCGGAACAAGAGTTCCAAATGAAACAACAATTAATCGCAAACTATAAATACGAAGAAGATATATTGGCATAGCAATCAACTGAAAGACCAACATTTTTTTTAAAGCTCATTGGTCTTTTCAACATTGAAATAATCGCTAAATAGCCAATGCACTTCAAACTACTTTCTATTTAACAAATAAATTGAAATATTTATGTCTCTTTTGCGACATACATTTTCTCTCCGTTACTATTGGTTTGAGGGTTAGAAAGCACATGTTATGTAAGTTTTCCATTTTTTTTTCGCTTTTTGAGTTTTTTGTAACACTTTGAAGCCAAAGTCCCATTTTCGCTAAAAAAAAAAACTACTAACATTTTTTGTAAAAATAGTTGTAATAATAATTTTATCGAAAGGTCTTGTAGTTACCTGCAGAATGATGTGAAGAAGAACTGTGAAAAATTTCGAAACGATTGGCCCAGTAGATTTTGAGTTATGATGCACACCGCATTTTTTCGAAGATGCCTTCGGAAATTCACTGTCACTTGACCAATGAAAATTTAAGAAAATATTGTTCAAATACTGCATCATTATATGGAAAGTGATTGAATTGACTAAAACTCTCTGTGTCTCTTTTTTATTTGCTTGAAAAAAATTACCTTAAATACTTTACACCAGAGAGGGATATTAAAGCAGGGTACTCTGGATGAATCTGTGAATAGATTTTATCACGAACTGGAATCAATATTTCAACAACTTGTGCCTAGGAGGAAACGCACGCACCGCCCGGATAATAAACGACCTTGGTGGAATGCTGAGTTACGAAATCTTCGAAATCGTCTCAGGAAGGCTCGAAAACGATTTTTTTAGAACAAGAGGCGAAACCGACAAAACGTCCGCGCGGGAATTAGAACGCCAATTCGAGCTCGTGAATGCAGCATACTTTCGCTCATATGTTTCCCGAATTGAATGCAACATGAAGGACAATCCAAAGCAGTTTTGGTCTTACCTGCGTAACAAAACGTGCTCCAGTGTAATTCCGGAATGCGTCAACTATCGAGACAGGACATCAACGTCACCAGCGGAGTCAGCAAATCTATTCTCGTCATTCTTTCAAAACGTGCTAAGTACCTAATAACTCACCACCTTTGTCTGAATCGTACTTGACTAGTTTGCCATTTTTTTTTTTCAATTTGTTTATTTGATAAGGCACGTATGCGTTAGCTTAAAGGTGCCATTTTTTCATTGTTTTACATTTTGAATTTCTTAAAACTAGGGGGTTACACATTTCAATATTATTTTGTTTTATATAATGAAACTAATAGTTTGCCAATGTTCACTCTGAATTTGCCTGCAACATCATTCACCGAACATCAGGTACATATTAATCTTCGGGGGATTGACAGTTCCAAGGGCCCGGGGTCCGACGGGCTACAACCATCGTTCATCAAGAATTGCTCTTCATCTTTGGTGCTACCAGCATCTCTATTATTCAATCGCTCTCTTGCTGAAAATGTTTTCCCCACGAAGTGGAAGGAAGCTTTGATAACTTCAATTCACAAAACAGGCAACGTACATGATGTCACCAATTATAGAGGAATTTCAATCTTAAGCTGCCTCCCTAAATTCTTTGTAAAAAAGCGCTCGACAACTACAAATCTGATGAGCTACGTGTCGTCGCTAATTGGTAAATTGGAAAAACGACAGCAGATCGATGCGGTGTACATCGACTTCTCGAAGGCTTTCGACCGTGTTCCTCATCAGCTTGCTGTGGAAAAGCTAAGACGGACTGGACTGCCTGACTAATTGGATCTCCTCGTATCTTGCGAACCGTAGCGCTTCGGTGCGACTTGGAACTACACTCTCGGATCCTTTCCACATTTCATCGGGCGTTCCTCAAGGGAGTCATCTCGGACCTCTTCTATTTGTACTCTTTGTGAACGACCTCTGCAGTGAATTATCGTCTTCTAAAGTCATGTATGCTGATGATCTGAAAATTTACCATGTCATAACAACTATGGTAGACTGATGTGCATTGCAAATGGACGTCGATAGGATCATTGACTGGAGCAACAGAAACGGAATGAGTGTGAATATTGAAAAATGCAGTACAATCACTTTTACACGAGTACATACACCAATTAAGTTCGAATACTCAATGTGTTCTGCTCCCGTAGAACGAGTTGTATCCGTCAAGGACCTTGGTGTCATTCTCGACTGTAAGCTACGCTTTACCGCACATTACTCTTCCGTTGTAGCTAAAGCCTACGCTGTACTTGAACTCATCAAGCGCAACACTCGTGATTTCAATAATGTGTATTGTCTAAAAACACCATACATTACACTGGTACGCAGTATTCTAGAATATGACGTTACTATTTGGGCTCCGTATCACACCATACACATCGATCGTATCGAACGGGTACAGAAGAACTTTATCAGGTTTGCACTTCGGCGATTACCCTGGCAAAACCGTTTCCAGCTTCCTCCATGTGAAGATCGCTGTATCCTCATCAATCTCCTTACACTGCGAAACAGACGGATCTTTCTGCAACGACTTTTCATTTTCGACCTTCTGACGGACAACATAGACTCCCCTGCGCTTCTAGCAAAACTCGACCTCAACGTTCCGGGAAGATCTTTCCGGAGAATTGATTTTTTCCGACGCTCAACACATCGCACGCAGTACGGCCAGAATAATCCTTTGGATGTTTGCTGTCAACTGTTCAATAGTGTCTATCATTTGTTTGATTTTAATATTAGTAGAGAATCGTTTAAAATAAAAATAGGATTAAGTTAGTGTTTAGTCTAAGTCTGTGCGATGTAACTTTTTTAAATCGAAGACAATACAATACAATAAGATGAAATTATAAAATTGTTTACTTGCCGTTTGAAAAATATTGGTTCAATTAAATATAAACAACACTCCCAATGGTCGGCTGTCCGGAGTTTATGTAGCATACTCTACACACCATCAATTTCGGTATTAATACAACAAACGATAAATCTATTAAACATTCCAGATTTATGTAACTATACATCCTATCCCACTAACACAAGCTCCTTCCCGTGACAACCGTGGAGATGCACAGGTATACACGGTCTCCATAACAACGGTTGTCGCACTAACATTCCCTACCTCCCCGATGACTATAAAGACGTGGCCAGCGCCGTTATTGACACTTAGAAATTCAGAACCCTCGAAACGTGCACATTGAGAATGGAATGCTACTCCTAGGCTACATTTGTCGGTTCCTTGTGCAATTTTTGTTGGTTCTTGTCAATCACGGAATAGCAACTACGAATTGTATGGTCATCCTGCTCATGCTCATGCTCATTTTGGGAGAGAACCCATTCTCTGCTCCATATATGGGCCCTGAGGTAATCTTTTGTGTCATTTCAGCATCGTATTGCTTCTTATCATTAACCACTACTTTATTACCCTTGCTAGCCTAGATGTAAAACACGGCTTGGCCCTCATTTTTTCATTATTTGAAATTCCACAGAGGTATGTTTTTCTAATATATTTTGTGTTATGCATTATAGTTCTGGCCATTATGTTTTTGAAAACGGGAAATTGTTATTATTTTACCTGCTTGAATGTCAATAAACATATTCAGTATTAATCGTTTAGGATATTACTAAATTTAGCCCTACGTTAATTTCTCAAAACTTACGCTGCCGATTTTCGTGGACCGTTGTGTATTTGAACTTCAATCGAGCAAATTATTGAACAATTTTTTTCTCCCGTTCTCCTTCGTAGTTTTCTGTGATTTTCAGCTAATGATAAAACAAAACCTTCTGGATATTCTTTCATTATTATTACCCACAACGATAATAAAATTCAACGACAGATTTCCAACTCATGCGTATTTATAGCAACATCTAACCTAACTACTAAATTGTGTTCAAGAGATCGGACGCATGTTGCGTTTCAAATTACAATGCAGAAAAAATCCGTTGATAAATTCATGAAAAAACACGATTTCGTGAACGAAAATCGTGAAATTTTATGAATAACTAGCTAATAACAATCGCGCGTTGCTGCCACTTTCAACGAAATAGTAAGAAAACACAATTTGTTACGAAGCGCCATCTGGCGGGCAGATAATCGCCAACCAATAGCGCACAATCACGCCCCAGAACAAATGCCTACTATGTATACATTTTTTTATTCATTTCGTATATTTGATAGGCACAAATGGGTTAGCTTGGCGGTGCCAAATTCCTTTGTTTTTACATTTTGGATATCTTAAAACTAGAAGGAAATATTTTTTTTATAAAAGAGAAAAAATTTACAGCTATCTTAAGACTAGAAATAAGATTCTATATACAAAAGAGGGGGCAAAAGATTTTTTTTTATGAAAAATTTTAAAACAAGGGATTCAATAGTAATAGTTTTTTACGAAATATTTTAAAGTTATCTTAAAACTAACAATATAGTTTGGTACACAAAAAAGGGAACGAATATTTATGAGGAATTTCACAGAATTTTTAAAACTAGAGATACAATTCTATTTACAAGATGGGGGACAATAGTTTTAACAAAAAGTAAAAATTACAACTATCTTAAAAATAGAAACACGGAATACAAATTTGATTTTTTATCGGAGACTTATGCTTGGTCAAGATATTCAGAGGGGGGCTTATTTCCAAAATCGGGGTCGTACTATGTATACATTTTGACGGCAATCGGTTAAGCCGTTTGGGAGTCCTTAAATCATATACATACAAACATTGACTTTTATATATATAGATAGATATATCTCGTATTCATTTGTGTTTCCAAAAACACGTTTGCATCTAAAATATAGATGGCGTTAGATTCAAATGTTTGGTTGAATGAAAGTTGCTGTTTCCTGGTCATGGTTTGTTTTTGTTTCGATTTTTGATAATGATTTGGGCATACACTGGTTTGTATAAAAAATATTAACTAAAAGAGCCGACAATCAAACAATGCTCATCATTTCAGGAGCCTAGTCGGGATTTTCGAAATTTCTCATGGTATTTGTTACCGTGATATTTTTCTACTTAACGGTTTTTCTCCGTAGAGTAGTATGTTTTATGTTCATGATTTCAGAACCTTAGTCACGTTTTGCGTAATTTCAATTCTTTTTATCATGATATTTTAGTTACCATATTGGTATCGGATTTTTCTTGATATTGATTCATGATATTCGTAATTTCTCTTCGCCTTATTGTGATATGTTATTTTTAGGTTACTACCAGATTTTTCACTCGGAATAACGCGGAAATATGAACTGGATCATAAAAGTACCGTAAATCGGGGTGACATTGATCATTTTTCGAAGTAATCATTACATATTTTTAGACGCAACACATTTTTTTCGAGTTTAATATTTTTAAACCATGTACTGATGTATGGAGAACAATATTGTATGGTTTTACCTAAAATTGCCCGTTTGCAGCTATTTTTTCAATAATGATTTCAAGTTGAAACCCGTTTTCGTGTTCCGGGGTGACTTTGATAATCTGCATGTTCACCCACATTAAGTTATTGATGTCAATGCTTTTCATTCAAATGTTTGTTTAAACTAATTCTGGAAAGATAGTCATTGTTAAATAGATGTTAATTAGTATTATACAAAGTATTTCAATGTACTGTAAAATTCGAGTAACCAAAATTCGTATAATTTGTGTCCAACTAGAATAAAAAATTCTGAAAGTTTTTAAAACTGTTAAAATTGTTTTGTTTCAGTGTTTTATCAATGTACAAAAAGTTTCATCCATTTTAACACATTATTACCAACTAGTTTCACAAAAAATGTATTAAACATAAACAAACTCTTAAAACTAAATTTAGCATATCCCAATCTAAAGGAAAATAAAAACTCGCTTGTAATTTATTACTCTTTCTCAAATCTGAGATTTATTTGTTTTATAAAAAATAGACACTTTACGAAGCTTCGTAAAAATCAGGTGAAGTCAAATTTCAGTTTTTTGTAGTTTTTGTGCCAAAAACCGAACAATATACTCAAAAAGTATAACAAATCAGTATTTTATAAGTTTAGAGTAAAAATCAATTCAAATTAAAATGATTCGGTAGAGTATTCTGGTTTAATAAGCGATCTACGAAAAACGTTTCGAGTGATCAAAGTCACCCCGATGATCAAAGTCACCCCGGTTCACGGTACTCAGTGCAGTTTTTGTTTTCTGTCAGGACATCACACTGATACTTATGAAATGAATCAAGATTTAAGAGGTCCAAACAGTTTTTTTTATATATACTGCTTACATCTTTTACTGATCGCTAGCAGCTAGAAAGAACTGTACGGTATTTCATGTAGGGATAGAGGAGGATTAGGGATCTTCTATCACCTTTGCTTCAGCCGTTTTCAGGGGCGGCGAAACACTTTACACCCGAGTGGGTAGTAAGTATAGGGTGAGGGGTCCATTAGTAAGGATTTTTTCCCTTTTCGCAATGCACACGCTTACATTACATTCACATTAAATCACGTTCGTTTATGCAAATGGAATTGTGGTACATCGATGTTTTCAAGTGTGTGTTGTGCGAGATACATGCGTTGCGCATCTAATTTTTTTTTTGAAATGGTTCAAAATTTTGAGTGGGTAATTACCCACTCGGTTATTTTCGAGTGGGTAGTACTACCCATACTACCCACGCTTTCCGCCGGCCCTGGCCGTTTTCGATGGATGGCTATAGTGGTGGGTGCTGGGCGAAATATGTAATATTAATTTTATTTTGATAAGATGACAAGGGAAAATTCCACCATCGAAAACGGTGTTTCATAAGTAGACGTGACGTGGTATGTTTTCTGTATCGGGACAGAGTCCGAACAGATCTTTTTGGCGAAGGCATTCCGCATTCCATATTCCACGTTCTCGTTAATACTGTTGCGGTTTCGCATACGTAGAGCAATACCCCAAAAAATGATCATTGAGTTTCTCTCGTTAACCCGTCGACGAAACGGTGCCAATAACTGCGTTTCTTAACTTTCATTAAACACTTCATTCCCATTTCTAGCGACGCGTACTGTCGACAACTAGCAGGTAACCCGTTGTCCCAAAAGACCTTATATGCAGTGGAGTTTTCCGCGTTCTGTTCCGAGCACTCTTTATCCCACCACAGGGTGGGAGATCGTCCGTGAGTGTTCGCGACGGAAACTCGTTAAGTCTGAGCTACTTGATTCGCACTGTCGAGAATCAAGCCAGCCAACAACCTGTACTCTTCCTCCAGAGGAAGTTCTTGAATGGATTCGATTTTATCGGATATCGCGGTCGGTTGAAAATTTCAAATAAACAACCAAGGTTGTATAATTTTCATTCGCCTGAATGCGAATTAAACTCATCTGCCGAATGGCTTTCCGTGCTAGATTTATCGAAAGGCAATACTTGAAAGAACCATCGAACAGATTGAAAACGAGAGCCGAAATCAAGCTCGAGAGAGTGAGAGCGACGGGAGACAAAGAATAAACTAACTCACAGCATAGGTTCATTCATATGCCATTCTCCTCAGACCATTTTCGTGTAGGCTGTGAGTCCACACTCGCACGAATTTTCGGAGCCAAGAATCATGAGAATGAAATTCACAATAATTGAATGAATCGCTTTCGCGTGAATGCCATTCGTGAACGCCATTTCGATGCCGGTGCTGTTGCTGTTCTTGTGCGCGTTGGTTATAAGTATCTACGTAATTGATTCTCTTGGAAAACGAACATCGGAATACTGCTAGCGGCTGGTGGCTATAAAGTGTTCTGCCTCGCTTCCCTGATTAGGAAGGAACTGATTTTAATGGGCTGCTGCCGTCTCCGGGAATCAAAATATTGCATGAAAAATTACCTGATATACTAAATGAAAGCGCGCACGTCTGTCGTGAAATTGAGCGCAGTGTTCAAGGCATTCCAATAACATAAATCATCAGTCTCTACGCATCGCTCGATCGAGATAGAAGTGTTTTGTTTACGGTCCGTTGGAAAAAGAACAGTGCAGTAATCCGCGTTCAAGGTTATCTTGCCATTCTCTGCCTCTTCGAGGTTTGGACTTTTATTTTCTTTTGTGCGTGTGTTAACCGTTAGGCCACATTCCTCAACCTTTTGTTCGTAAAGCGAGGATTGAACAATAACCAGCTATTTAAGCTGGACTGGTGCGTCGTGGTAAACGAGTATACAGATAAGTGAAATCTACCTTTTTGATACATTTACAGCTTTTTCCCGTCTGCGCGGGTGCTGACCCCGTGCGTTGACGGTGTCGATGGCTCCCTCCCCGGATGGCCTAATGGAGATCGAGTCGACTCCTAAGGCTCTCCCCCGACCCAAACAATATCCAGAGCTCTCGACCGGTCCCTTTGTGGTCTTCTTTCGGCCCAAAACAAAATCGCTGAATCTATTACAGATTTCAAAAGACCTGACGGAACGGTTCTCGGCTGTGACCGAAATAAAAAAGGTCCGCTCAGACAGGCTGAGGGTCGTGCTGATTAACTCAAAGCAGGCAAACGATGTTGCTTGCTGCGATCACTTTACGAAGGACTATCACGTGTATATTCCAGCTGTAAAAGTACAATCTGAAGGCGTTGTCACCGATGAGAGTTTGACATGCGAGGATCTGCTGCAGTACGGGGTTGGCCGTTTTAGAGACCGCATACTTCAGCCAGTGAAAATACTAGAGTGCAAGCGTTTGCACTCAGTAGTAGTTGCGGGGGATGGTTCAAAAACATACCCCCAATCAAACTCTTATCGGTTGACCTTCGCTGGTACCGCTTTGCCAAATTACGTCCTCTTGCACAAAGTTCGTCTGCCTGTGCGTCTGTTTGTGCCGCGGGTCATGAATTGCACAAAGTGTAAACAATTGGGTCACACAGCCACCCATTGTAGCAATAAGGCCCGCTGTGGAAAATGCGGGGAGAATCATCTAGATGATTCGTGCAGTGGGAATGCTGAGAAGTGTCCTTACTGTGCAGAGAATCTGCATGATATCTCGGCATGTCCCGCGTACAAACTACGCGGGGATAAACTAAAACGTTCCCTTGCGGGACGATCCGAACGTTCTTTTGCAGAAATGCTAAAGAAAGCTACGCCACCAACCTCAACAAACATCTATGCTCACTTGCCTCCTAACGAGGGCGAGGCTGATGACCCACAAGAGGGAACATCTACTAGGGCGCCTAGAAGTTATAGGAAGAGGAGGAACATTTTCTCTCCTAAAGTTCCTTGTAAAGGCCAGAAGGTGTCCCTAAACGGGGCTCCGAAAGTGACATCTCTTGGAAGTGTTGCAACCAAACCGAAGCAATTAGCTCCTGGTCTCGGAGGATTAAACTCAGAGAAGGAGTTCCCAGCACTTCCCGGAACATCAAAAATCCCAAGTGTTCCTCTGTTTCAGTTCGAGAATAATCGCGGCACTGGAATTATCAAACTCTCGGACATTGTGGACTGGATAATAAAAACTTTCAATATTACTGATCCTATTAAAAGTCTTATGTTAGCTTTTCTCCCTACAGTAAGAACATTTTTGAAGCAGTTGACTGCTAAATGGCCCCTCCTTTCAGCGATTGTATCCTTCGATGGCTAACTCATCGAACGAGGTCACGGATTTGATCACTGTTTTACAGTGGAATTGCAGAAGTATCATCCCGAAAATCGATTCCTTCAAAATTTTAATAAATAGTTTTTTGAGTTGCAATGCATTTGCATTATGTGAAACTTGGTTAACTTCAGATATAGATCTCAACTTCCACGATTTTAATATTATTCGCCTGGATCGAGACACCCCCTATGGAGGAGTGCTTTTGGGGATCAAAAAGCGCTATTCCTTCTACAGAATTAAGCTTCCCTCGATAACAGGTATTGAAGTTGTCGCTTGTCAAGTAACAACCAAAGGCAAAGATCTTTGCATAGCTTCCATATATATTCCCCCCAACACCGCGATTGGGCATCGCCGGCTACATGACATCATAGAATCCCTGCCTGCACCGCGACTAGTTTTAGGCGACTTTAACTCTCACTGTACGGAATGGGGTTGCCTTTATGATGATAACCGTTCCTCTTTAATTCACAATATTTGCGACAACTTCAGTATGATAATTCTAAACACGGGTGAAATGACACGGATTCCTCCCCCACCAGCGCGCCCAAGCGCATTAGATTTATCCCTTTGCTCGACCTCGCTACAGTTAGATTGCGCGTGGAAGATAATCCCTGATCCCCACGGTAGCGACCATCTGCCGATCGTAGTCTCAATCAATAACGGCTCAAGGCCATTGGAAACAATCAATATTTCGTATGACCTCACACGAAATATCGATTGGAAGAGCTATGCTGCCGCGATATCCGACAACATCGAATCTACTCAAGAACTTCCTCCGGAGGAAGAGTACAGCTTTTTGGCTGGCTTGATTCTCGACAGCGCGAATCAAGCTCAGACTAAGCCAGTACCCGGCGCGAACATACAAAAACGTTCTCCCAATCCCTGGTGGGATAAAGAGTGCTCAGACGTGTACGCAGAGAAGGCCGCCGCGTTTAAGACCTTCCGGAACGACGGGTTACCCGTTAGTTTTCGACAGTACGCGACGTTAGACAAGCGAATGAAGAGTTTGATGAAAGCCAAAAAACGCGGTTATTGGCGCCGGTTCGTCGACGGATTAACGAGAGAAACATCGATGAGCACTCTTTGGGGAACAACCCGACGTATGCGAAACCGAAACAGTACTAATGAGAGCATGGAATATTCAAACCGTTGGATATTCGATTTCGCCAAGAAGGTTTGTCCGGATTCCGCCCCGGCACAGAAGATCTACCGCGCCGCGTCCCGTCGCGATAACGCGAACGAAACACCTTTTTCGATGGTGGAGTTCTCACTTGCTCTCTTGTCGTGTAACAATAAAGCTCCAGGGCCAGACAGAATCAAATTCAACTTGTTGAAGAATCTGCCAGACTCTGCCAAAAGACGCTTGTTGAACTTATTTAATAAGTTTCTTGAGGCTAACATTGTCCCACACGATTGGAGGCAAGTGAAGGTCATCGCCATCCAAAAACCAGGAAAACCAACCTCCGACCACAATTCGTATCGACCGATCGCAATGCTATCTTGTATCCGGAAGTTGTTCGAGAAAATGATCCTATCCCGCCTCGACAATTGGGTCGAAGCAAATGGCTTACTGTCAGATACACAATTTGGCTTTCGCAAAGGCAAAGGGACGAACGATTGTCTTGCGTTACTCTCAACCGAAATTCAACTGGCCTATGCTAGTAAAGAGCAGATGGCATCAGTATTCCTAGATATTAAGGGGGCTTTCGATTCAGTTTCTATCATCATTCTTTCAGAGAAGCTGCACCAGCATGGTCTTTCAGTGACTTTAAACAACTTTTTACTAAACTTGTTGTCGGAAAAGCACATGCATTTTTCGCATGGTGACTTTTCGACATCACGATTTAGCTACATGGGCCTTCCCCAGGGCTCATGTCTAAGCCCCCTGTTATACAATTTCTACGTCAACGACATTGATGAATGTCTTGACAATTCCTGCACGTTAAGGCAACTTGCAGACGATGGCGTGGTGTCTGTTACGGGACCCAAAGCTGTCGATCTACAAGGACCATTACAGAATACCTTGGACAATTTGTCTGCTTGGGCTATTAAGCTGGGTATCGAATTCTGCACGGAGAAAACTGAGCTAGTTGTATTTTCTAGGAAGCGTGAACCAGCACAACTACAACTTCTATTAATGGGTCAAACTATCGCTCAGGTCTTCACAGTAAAATATCTAGGGGTCTGGTTCGACTCGAAAGGTACTTGGGGATGCCATATTCGGTATCTGAAACAGAAATGCCAACAAAGGATCAACTTTCTTCGTACAATAACCGGAACGTGGTGGGGTGCCCACCCAGGAGACCTAATTAGGTTGTATCAAACAACGATACTGTCAGTACTGGAATACGGATGCTTCTGCTTTCGATCCGCTGCGAACATACATTTCATCAAACTCGAAAGAATTCAGTATCGTTGTTTGCGTATCGCTTTAGGGTGCATGCAGTCGACCCATACGATGAGTCTCGAAGTCCTGTCGGGCGTTCTCCCGCTGAAAAATCGATTTTGGGAACTCTCATATCGATTGCTCATTCGATGCGATATCTTGAACCCGTTGGTGATTGAAAATTTCGAAAGGCTTGTTGAGCTCAATTCTCAGACCCGTTTTATGTCCCTGTACTTTGACTACATGGCGCAAAATATTAATCCTTCTTCTTACAATCCCAACCGTGTGCATTTCATAAATACTTCTGAATCTACTGTTTTCTTCGACACATCCATGAAAGACGAGATTAGTGGAATTCCGGACCACATACGCCCACAAGTGGTTCCAAACATTTTTTATAATAAATTCCGAGAAGTCGACTGTTCTAAGATGTTTTATACTGACGGATCAAACCTCGAAGGGTCCACTGGCTTCGGTATTTTTAATCAAAAGTTCACCGCCTCCTACAAACTCAGTGACCCCGCTTCAGTTTACGCCGCAGAACTAGCTGCTATTCAGTATACCCTTGGAGTCATTGACACATTACCCGCAGACCATTACTTCATCGTCTCGGATAGTCTGAGTTCTATTGACGCTATTCGCTCAATGAAACATGGAAAGCATTCCTCGTATTTTTTGGGGAAAATACGGGAGCTACTGAGTGCTTTATCTGACAAATCTTTCCAGATTACCTTGGTGTGGGTCCCTTCTCATTGCTCCATTCCGGGCAATGAGAAGGCGGACTCCTTAGCTAAGGTGGGTGCCCTTGAAGGTGACGTTTTTGAAAGACCAATTTGCTTCCACGAGTTTTTCAGTATTACTCATCAGAGAACCCTCGAAAGTTGGCAAACCTCGTATTGCTCCACGAGGTGCTAGGAAGGTGGCTACATTCGATAGTCCCTAAGGTATCGACGAAACCTTGGTTCAAGGGGATGGATGTGTGTCGAGACTTCATTCGTGTGATGTCCCGACTCATGGCGAACCATTACACGCTGGATGCACATCTCCGACGTATTGGGCTCGTGGAGAGTGGTATCTGCGCTTGTGGCGATGGTTATCACGATGTAGAGCACATAGTCTGGGCGTGCACCGAGTACAGTTCCGCCAGGTCTCGGCTTATGGACACCCTCCGGGCCCGAGGAAGACCACCCAACGTCCCGGTTCGAGATGTGTTGGCAAGCCGCGATGTCCTCTATATGTCCCTTATATACACCTTCATAAAAACCATCAATATCCAACTTTAACTGCCCCTTTTTCCTTATCATTCTCAGAAGCGCTCTCTTCCACCTGTACCATACACCCACGATGGTTTGATGCGACTCCAAGGCGACACAAAACATCCCTGTCGAATGAGCCAACAAAAACGGGACCTAAAGCACGAACAACACACGCACAACTCGAAATGTATCCGATCAACATCTGAGCCGCACTACGAAATCGTCTGTAGAAACCCCTGCCATCTTGAGAACGACCACCCGGCGTCCCAATACGTGATTCTTCCTGATGAAGGCCACCCTGATTCTGTAATCCATCCGTTGATCTCCCGAAGCCTGAAACTGAAATAATGTTCTCCCCCTGCCATCTTTGTCCACCCTACTTCCCCTGACTCTTATACACAGAAGTAACACCCCTCCCCCTCCCCCCCAATATCTTCATGAAGCATTTAGCTCTTCTTGCCTTTTCTAGTTTTAACTATTACATTATATGATCTCGTTGAAAATGCCCAACTCTACTACCACATAAAATAACTCTAATTAATGTCCCCGAATCTTTACAAAATTTAATCACACCCTCTAATTATTTCTACTTTAAGATAGTCGTAAAAATTTTCCCCCTTAGTTAAACATTATTTGTTCCAATAATCTCATTGCTAAAAATGTCAAACCATATTGCCATAAAAACTAAATGACCCCCTAATCTTACGAAAATTACCCCCTTGTGTATATGTATAGCTATAAATGCGCCCTAGTTTAATTTCAAAAATCAATATGTAATCCCCTAGTTTTAAGTAATTTAAAATGTAAAACAAAGCAAAATTGGCACCTTTAAGCTAACGCAAACCTGCCTTATCAAATAAACGAATTTAAAAAAAAAACATAAATCATGAATTAATTTGGCGGATTGTAAGGCAAGAGATTACCAATATGCAATAAATAGATGAATTGAGATCTTGTTAAATGGGATTTATAACATAACAAATTTAATCGAGTAATTTTATCACAAGATGGAGAAATCAATTTCAAAAATACAGTATGATTCCGTTTTTGGCACGTTCCGTTTTTGGCATGCTCCCTTTTTGGTACACTCCGATTTTGGCAACAATTGGGTTCCGTTGTTGGCAACAGTCTTGTTGTACTTAATAAGTCTTTTAAAAATTTACAATAGATATTTTTTGTATCAATTGATATCACATTTGACTTTATTTCCAAAGATTGGAGTCATATTAACCCTTAAAGGCGCAAATCAATTTTTTATAAAATTTTGTGAAAATTGTCTCATAGCTTCAATACATTACTGTGATAATTTTGAGATGGTTTTCGCAATGTTGTTTTAAAACAGCGTTATGCATTTAAGGGTTAACTAAATTTTACACTATACGTGTTGTATTTAATGATTACAATAAGTATATAAATGAATTATTTAGTGTCTGACGGAATCAATTTTTATAATAAGACCCAGAGTCTTCGCAATTTGAGAGTCTAGAACAGAGGAATGCGCATGCATGCATAATAAGACTAGTTCTGGAGAAAATTTTCAATAGAACCTTAGTAACATTGGGAGCCTCTTTCTCTTTCGATTATTACGACTTCGCTACAAAACTTGGCACTTAATTTTCATTACATATCGAAAGCTGACAATAGTGCGTCCCAAAGCCGTATTTAGGAATACAAAACTAATAGCACCCAAATAGTTTGTTTTAGCTTTATGCAGGGGCGGCGAAACACTTTACGTCCGAATGGGTAGAAAGCATAGGGTGAGGGGTACATTAGTAAGGATTTTTTTCCTTTTCGCAATGCACACGCTGACATTACATTCACAATAAATCACGTTCGTTTATGCAAATGGAATTGTGGTACATCGATGTTTAAAATGTGTGTAGTGCGAGATACATGCGTTGCACATCTAATTTTTTTTAAATGGTTCAAAATTTCGAGTGGGTAATTACTTACTCGGTTATTTTCGAGTGGGTGGTACTACCCATACTACCCACGCTTTCCGCCGGCCCTGGCTTTATGTCTTTGGCAAATTTGTTAGTTTTTTTGGTGATTTTTTAAATGAGTGGAATTAGGGTGGTCCTTGTGGTTAGGGTGTTCAAAGTATCGACTGTTTAGATGTGTGAAGTTTACCTGCGCAATGCCCTACAACATAATAACACAAATGGGAACAAGTTTGCTGAATAAACAGGGCGATGTATAATGGTTAATTTGTTATAATTTTTTAAAAAGATTTGAGGTAGGGTGGCTCTTGAAAAATCGGGTTGTTTACCTCTCAAATGCATTGTTCTAGAGATTTTTGGAACTTTCGTTGGCGCATATTTTTACCGTAGCACTGATGTTTCAATCCATTTTGTTTGAACAGTTGCAAGTGATTTTTACAAAAAAAATGTTTTGTTTTTCAAATCTACATATCTTCAAGCATTGCAATTCGATTTTCAATCTAACACTTGCATTTGAAAGATCAACGATTGGTTTGTTATGGAGAATCAATAAATGTAATTATTTTTTAAAAGAGCTGTGTTTTTTAAACAAAGTTGTTCATTAATTTTCAGAAAGAAGAGATAACAGCCCCAGGAGCGAAATCAACACTACCATGCAGTGAATCGTTTGAGTTTTGACGTCCAGTGGACCGAATAAAAGCGATTGCGATTAAATGATATGTTACACCTCCGTAACAAGGGGCATTGCGCCCGAGAAGTGCGCGAAGATTGTGAGAATTTTACTTTTTTATTTTGGTTATAGAGATTTTAACCTTAGGGCCATTTGCCTCTTTTTGGGTTAGAGAAATGTTTTTTTTTTGAAAATCTCAAGGCAATCGATTTACTGATTGATCTATGCCCGTTATAGCGAGAATTCTACTGGATGACGGCTGAATGTGATTAAACATGAATAAAATTGAATTTGCTATTTTTTTCTTTCATCTCATTCCATTTCACATAATATTAAACATCGTTGAAACATTTTAGAAGTCGTGAATTGAAAATCCACACTTTAAAAATAAGGTTCTATTTTTAACACGGTTCCGGTTTTGGTAACTGAATAAAATAAAATTGTTGCCAAAAACGAAATCCTACTGCACTGTGAACATTTCAAAACGATAAAAAATCATTTGCTCTAGTTACATTTCGATCAGCTAACAAATGGTTTCGAGAAAAACGCGGTTTAAGTTTTCAGTACACTTGAAGTGTACATAAGAGACGTTACGGCGGAATTGAATATTTGAAGATTTGTATATTGCTTTCGTCTTCTATTTATTGGGATATCATTAGATACGAAATTTGTAAAAAGCATCATCATGGTGTAATAAACAACAAAAAATAGATTGGATCCATATTAAATTTCTCAAAGTATGCAAATTATATATACTTTCCATCAACAATGTCTATTTAAGAAAAGCGTCTCGTATGGAGCATAAAGTAGCTAAAATGACAACAATTGGGTAATCTGAATTTTGTTTCTCATAAAAACTTGATTCGTCGAAGTCGATCTGTATAAAAAATCTATATATATATATATATATATATATATATATATATATATATATATATATATATATATATATATATATATATATATATATATATATATATATATATATATATATATATATATATATATATATATATATATATATATATATATATATATATATATATATATATATATATATATATATATATATATATATATATATATATATAGTGTTGTGGAGAATAAACTTCTAAAGGGGAGGTTATTTTTTTCTTTTGGACGTAAATTAGGTAAGTTTGAAATTGTTTGTTGAATAATTAAAAGACGTAAGAACTTTCGGCGATTTCCGTCTGAGAATCCGCGCGAAGCATGGTCCGAAAACTACGAGCCTGAAGTAAACTGAAAACAAAGATCAATACAATTTATTAACCCTACAACGGTTTCGTGACGTTTTCTATACGTAAACAGTTTTGTGGGGTACATTCATACCCCAGCACTAAAATTCATCCGCTAAAGCAAAAATTACGATAATGATCCAAGCGCATTTTATAGTTACTTTGCTGTAGTAGCTTTATTTTATTAAATAACAAATTCTATTATTCAGCAATGTTGAAGCTTACACTATTTTATACAAGTTTTTCGTTTACTATGTATCGATATTTTGCTTACAGAAAAAGATATAATTAGTTTTCCGAATTATGTACTCATGACAAAACACTAACGTAAACGCTTTTGTGGGGTACATTTGTACCCCAGACAAATTTTAAACGGGCACTGTTAAGTTGATCAAGTGAAACGAATAGGTATCGCCTGCTATAACGGAAGTTTAATAATAAAAATGATTTATGACAAAGATTGCTTGCAGTTAAAATAAACCGTAACAGAATTACAGGCATTGCGAATAGCTGTGGGGTTCAAATGTACCCCACAAAACCGTTCTAGGGTTAAAAGTCCATGATTTCATAATTTAATTTCGGATCTCTAAGAAATGAAAAATATACTCAAGTAAGGATTTACTCGAAATCAGCTCGGTTCGTCTGCTAAAGCCCATCAAACTATCAACTATCAATCGGGTCTTCAATGTATTCCACAAAAAACAATTTTGCTTTTAATTTTTTGATTATAGAGGTTTTAACCTTAGAGTCATTCGCCTCTTTTCGAGTTAGAAAAATCTCTTTTGGAAAAATCTCTAACCCTATGTGCGGGGTGAGCTGCGTACAAGGTAATCGATTAACCAACTACCCGTTCTCACAAAAAAGAATGAAAAACAATTTTTTTTTATTTTCATCCAAAAGATAAAGAACAGCCAATTCAGTCTGCAAATTATTACAGACAAAATCTTTTACACGTACAGCCATAAAATAAATATTATAAAATTAATACCTCATTAAAATTCAGAAAATGTCTGTGGTCACTCGTATAGGTACATTACTTAACATATATCGTTGTCGCAGACAGCTAAATCGATTATTACAATCTTTCTCTCGTTTAAAGGCTAATCAGTTATGATGCATGTTTAACATATCGATAAGAAAGAAAAGTTCTAGTGGTCAGAAACAATCTGATAAAAAGTTTGATGGTCTGATACATTTTGCATATGCGGTCCAGGGTTGGGGTAATTCAAACTTCTGATGTACTTTTGCGGAGAACTGTTTATACACAATAAAAGTAAGAGATCGAACCGTATCAGCTAAAATATGTGTAACTGGTCAGGCTTTCCAGCAAAAAATATGTCCAGCAAGTCGGTGAACACATTTCAGATCAATAGCTCATAAACCGTTACAGGGTCGGATCAAAAAAAAATCGGAGAGGGTTCGAAACTTCGATTTTGAAATGTTCTTTGAACAATAACCTCATTTAATTAAAATCATTTTTGGTGGTCTAATTTAAAATGAATTAAAATAGAAACTATTTTAAAATTTCTCAACAAGTTGAAAAATTTCGGGAGGGGTCCGGACCCCCAGGACCCTTCCCCTGGATTCGCCATTGAACGCTTACTAGGTCCGAATTAACCCAGGTCCCCTAAGCCTTTCTCAAGGACCGACTGGATACTATATTGCTCTTATATGCAAATCTTTTTACATTTCTTATAAAAGAAATGTATAGAATTCGCTCAAACTTTCAAGATTTTTTCCGAGGCCCGGAGGGCCGAGTCTTATATACCAATCGACTTAGCTCGACGATTTGGGACAATGTCTGTGTGTGTGTGTGTGTGTGTGTGTGTGTGTGTGTGTGTGTGTGTGTGTGTGTGTGTGTGTGTGTGTGTGTGTGTGTGTGTGTGTGTGTGTGTGTGTGTGTGTGTGTGTGTGTCTGTGTGTGTGTGTGTGTATGTAACGGACAAATTCTCATTCGTGTTTCTCGGCAATGGCTGAACCGATCTTATCCAAACCAATTTTAAATGAAAGAACTAAAAAACAGTATGAACGCTATTAATTTGTTTTTGATTCTGATGTTTAGTTTCCAAGATATGAATGTTTGAATGCGTAAAAATGGCGTTTTTTGCAGTTTTTTGAAATTATCTGCCGAAATTGACAATATAGATTAACAATTTATATGCTTTGGACAGCTTTAACGAATACCTTTCGAACAAGCTATAGATTGTAGAAATCGGACTATTATCAAAAGAGATATTTAACATTAAATGCGGACGAAAGATTTTTATCATTTCCCATAGCCAGAAATATGACCAAAAACATATAATCTATTATTAACGCCAAAACGGCTTATTTTAGGTCAATAGTATCTTCGGAGAATTTAATGGAGGTAATATGGCCTTTCTTCTGGAATTGTGCTTTTGGTGATTAATCCCCCTATGAGTGAGATATTTTCACAAATTTTCTTGGAAGTGATTATATCGAAATGATGTCTTCAGCAAATTTGTAGCTCTTATTTTTGCGAATAACTTTACTAAAGACTTTAAATATCTATTTTGAATACTTTAAAAGTTATGGCTTGTTGTTTGTTGATTACTCTTTGTCGCCCATTTATTGTTCAATATAGTAATAATCCATTGAAATAAGCTAAACATTATTTCGATAAAACGACTTTTGTATTTCATTTTACTATCTACAACCGCTACAAATAATCACCGAACACTTCCAAGTTGTCTGGAAGGAACTTGATACCTTATCAGTACAAAAATGTTCATTTGTGCGAACCTTCTCACTGCAATTTTTCTAACTTATAACCATCGGATCGATCTGAAACATATCGGAAAATGAAAAGCGAAAAAAATAACTCCAAGCAACGGCGTAGCCAAGAGAAGGTTTTGGGGTTTAACACCGTACAACACCCCCCCCCCCCCACAACACCCAAAAAAAATATTGGATTGAAGTTGAAAATTTATTGATGCAGACTGATTTAATTCAATATTACAATAACAATTATCTGATCCGTGGATTGATAACCTGTTGTTGTTAACATCATTAGGACTTTTGATAAATTATCGGAATGGGGTCCTGATATGTAACTGATCTATTGGTTTTGATTTCACAGTTGTCTAATTGCATCAATATCAAATTCCTGCCTGAAAACATTCCAATAGAAAATTCCAGAGTTCTGTAATCAATCATAATCCTCAGATTTATATTCAAATTGATCTCGTTTTTATAGAAATGTATTGTAATAAGGTTCTTTATTTAATAGGAAGCGAAGTTAAAATTGATTTAATGTCTATGAAACATAGAACTGCTCACCAAAAAAATGCATAACTTTCAACATTTGCCAAAAATGTTTTTGTCTTTCTCATTCACTCTAAAATTCGTCAATCTAATCCCGACCCGGAGGACCGAGTGTCATATGCCAATCGACTGAGTTTGTCGAGATCGGAAAATGTCTGTGTGTGTATGTATGTGGAAAAAAATGTGACCTCAGTTTCTCAGAGATGGCAGGACCGATTTACACAAAGTTAGTCTCAAATGAAAGGTACAACCTTCCCATCGGCTGCAATTGAATTTTTTATTGATTGGACTTCCGGTTCCGGAGTTACGAGTTGAAGAGTGCAATCACACAGCAAATTCTCATATAAACTGAAATGAAAAATTTTCAACATCAAATTTGTATTTTTGATGCCAAATGACTTTAAAATGCATGAAACATTGAGATGTTTGACAAAAATTGACTTCTTTGGACTTTGGTACATTTTTGCCTTTCTCATATAGAAAGGTTATGCAATCACTCTAAAAATCGTCAATCATACCGGCCCGGAGGGAGTATGCAGTGAGGGGTTGCTACTTTAAAATTAAAACTAATTTAAAATTTCTTAACAAGTTGAAAATTTTCGGCTGCACCTGGACCTCTCGGATCTTTCTCCATGATCCGCCGCTGGTTTCAAGCGATGTTTCAGTATCACATAGTATCTCAAGATCGTGGCTGTCGATCCATTGTATGTATGTGCAAATCGTACTGAACATGTAATATTCATTCCCACCATTGTATTGAACATAACCAGCCATGGAATCGTAGTCTGGACAAATGAGACAAGCACAATTGCACCACTAGATGGATTAAAACAGGTTTTTATTTTGGGAATGCGTCGAGTTGAGACGAAAACGTAATATGATTAATAACGAGGATAACACTTTCCGAATGTAGAGAGAAATTTATGAAAAATGACGATTTCCATTCGACTCTAGCAGGTTCTGATCGATTTTGATGAGCATTTGATTTTTGTTGTATGACCAATTGTATGTATAGGTCAAATGTTTAAAAACAGTAATTTAAGGTCAAGATAACATCATTTTGAAACCGCCAATTTCGGAGGTTTAGTATCTTCGATGAGTTTTACAAACGTTAAACAGCGCATCATTTGATAAAACAATTTTGACGGTATATTGTCCAAGAAGTATTTATGGTGAATTTTCTCAGGTTAATATTCAGGACTACAATAAAGTCGCAACAAATTCGCTAAAGACACGAACCTTGTTACTGTTTTCTGGAAAATAATTCTGCATAATTTTAAAACTTCAAAAATTATGGTTTCGGAATTATGCCGTTTAGACAGTAAGATCGATTTTCACCAAACCCCCGCCAAACCGAATTTCTGGCTACGCCGCTGACTTCAAGTAAGTAGAAACAAAGTCGTTCTACACTCGTTCACAAGAAACTTCTTCGAATGCTGAATATCTATTATAATACATTGACACCCCAATTGTATCAGCCAAATATGTATTGCCAAATATGATTTTTTTATTGCATCGAACTACAACAATTTTTAGGTAGCTTTCAAGAGGTTATTTTATAGACTTCTTCCAAAATTTGGCGAACCTATTCCAATTCGTATACCAATTAATTGGTATACTTAAGGGTTTATATGTTGCAGATACAGAAAATACTGAAATTTTCAGCTTTTGTCCTACACAATATTACGAAAGCTTATTAAACAATTTTTCCTAATAAGTTTGTGAAAATTATAAACTATTTGAAATTTTTTAATAGTTTAATTTTTTATTTAACCGTGATTTTTTAATAAAGAGTTACCATCGCTTCACAACGTAGTCTATTTTTCATGGCTTGCGGTGAGTACGATCTCTCGAATTGCTGAACTGAAAATTATGGAATGGAAAATAATTTTTAGTGTTCTTTACAGATTTAACTCGCCGCGCAGATAGCTCTGAATTAGACCCGCTGGTGCCCTAAGACGATTTCGCTAGATTTTCGGAGCACTGTGCACCCAGTGCATTAACGCATGTGACGGAAGGCTATCGAAAAGTTTCGTGAAAATGAAAATTCCAGTAATGATGATGATTTCCCCAAACGGTTCGTTTTCGAGAGGTTTTTATTTGTTCTTTGACATTAGGATTAGCGGTAATAATTCAAATCAAGGATACTACTGGGAAGTCACCTTTAGAAATAGTCGATGTCGAAGTAAAATTTGGAACTATGCACGCAGGCACTTCAGAGATAACGTGATATCAGGAGCTGCGATTTCATTTCAACGCTTTTTTGTGAAAAGGGCGATATTCACAAATGTAAACATAAGGCTTTTTTCATACATCCGAATGATAAATAAATAACCCCTTTAGGAAAATTCAGTTTTCCCACCACAATTTGGATATTTTATTAACAGAGCATTAACAATAATTCGTTGGAATGTCTATTTTATGGGACATTTTTTCGCTTTCCCATTGATTTGGTTTGAGATTTCTAGCACTGATGTTGTCCTATGCTGATTTGAGCGATTCTCTGAGTCCTGCCACTATCCCATGTAGTATGTGTTATCAAAAACATCGCGAAACATCAAGTTCTAAATGTTCTCAAACGATATAATATCCGAAGAGAGTGATAAGAGTTATAAGAAATGTCTTATCACACTGTTAGGTGGATTAAAAGCGTTTTTTTCGATAAGTTTGCTACATTTACAACTCAACTTGTTACGAAAACAGCATTGCAATAAAATTCTTTTATTTCGTTTTGATCGGATATGTGTAGGAAAACTTGTAAATGTTAAACTTAATGTAATATAGTGAACTGTGATTATATATGACCTATTTGATGGAAGCACTAACAAAATAGCTTACAATGATAGAATACATATAAAAATACATTAAGTGAAAATCATTAAAATGTCAGTTTAAATACTATATATAATATTTCAAATTATACGGTTCATCAAAATCAATTCATTCTAAAATATGGTTCTTCTACCTTGTAGAACCCGTATTGCAACGTAGAATTTATATGTTAGTGTTGAAAAAAGTTGCATACAATAATTACCTATAATTTGCTTGCGAAAATTAAAAATAACCCCATCGTTATTTTGTTCTACAAAAATTCTTACTGATGATGGCGGTAATGTATATTTTTTTGACATTCAATTTCTGTTTCCGACTCTGCACTTGCTAGGATAGTTTGCATTGGACCTGTAGACAGAGTTGAAAATATTCAAATTCATTGAATGAAAATTGATCATATTCAGGCGCATTCATTTTCAATATTTAGTGACGCAGCTGAAAACGTCAAACGAACAAACCACCCATTCATCCACGCATATCTTCATTCGTCTCCGATTATTACACGAATCGACCGTTCAGCAACGAATCAAACGCTTCAAAGTAGGCCCTGGCACAATGTAAGCGATGATGATTGTTGTTTCATATGCTTTATTGGCATTTGAAAACATTTTCCTAGTTAATTAGTGTAATGAATATATTGTACGATATTCAACTGAATGAATAAGATGGATAGTTGAATGAATATTTTTTCTATTCACCGCGAGTCGCAACAGGTTCATTTTCAGCCGTCAAAAAAAAACTTCGATTATTTTTAACTCTGCCTGTAGACTCAATATCCGAATAACTCTGTCTTACGCAATACACTGTGCCAAAAATTTGAAAAAGAAAAAAGTTTTGATGAACAGTTTAAAAACACTATAGCACAGTGACTATAGTATCGTTTAGTCATAAGTTTGCAGAGAATACAAAATATTTCCTTATAGTGTTATAGACCGAAAAATGGCGACAATTTCATTCCTATCACCCATATCCTTTTTGACTCTTCATGCAATGGCTCGTGATTATGGTTAGTGGGTAATGCTTGATCAATTTATAATGAGAGGACAGCCCAGTGCTATGGGCGGTGGACCTGCTGCAATGATTGGTAGTAATACACACACATCATAGGAAGCGCGATAATTTCTTTGCAAATCACTGGGCATCTGCACACGTTCGAACGATATGCATCTGGTAGCCTTTTTATCTACTGACTTTTTATCCGGCAGCCAAACACAACACACATTCTTTCAAAAAAAATTATCACGAGTGGCGAAAATCACATTCGCATGAAAATGCTGCCTCCAGATTCAGTGAGCGTGGGATTCGGAAGAATTTGCTTCATCTATCGAACGAAATGCTGTGTGAGCAATTCTAAGCTAGATTGTGCCAGCCTCTACTCAACTACGCCACTCATCAGGCATTGTATTCATCGCATGAACAGAGAGAGGGGGATGAACAAACTATTATGAGATTCGACGTGTGCATCATCATAGCACAAAGCGAAACGGGAAAAAAATCGACGTTCACTCAGCAATCAACAAGCTTGAAACCACATATTTCACTCCAAGCAGCTTGTTTCCAAAGAAGCGGTAGAAATCAATCATTGTTATGCACGTTTCTAGGAGTGAGTAAAAAAATTAAAGCAATCCAAGTGAGTTTGAACTCTTAGGTTTTCATTCCTAGTTTTGGCTCCTCCTGTTCACTTCGGCTTGTGATTCTTGTTCTGTCGCCGCTTATAGAATGAATTTAATTTCAAAGTTTGCCAACAGTTCTTCAAGATTTGTACGTCAATTTCTCAATCATCCCAGCAGCACGCATATATTGAAGCAAGTCCTTTGTTTTCAATTTAATTTTCAAACAATTGTCACGGGGAAACATATTTCAAATCCGGTGAAAAAATATATCTGCTGGAGTGAAAAAATTCAAAAGATCAAATGCACAGTGGAAGGATGCAAAGCAGGTGTACTATTTATTACTGTAATAGCCGAGTACGCTAACCATTACATGCTAACCTGCGAGGTTTATCGAAAAAGAAGGTTTCGCCACGAACTGTACCAAGGTTGTGTTTTGCTTTTGTGCTTGATAAAAATAAAAATTAAAAATATAAATTGTGCTCAAACTATGGTTTTTTCAACGCATGCTGGTTGGAGTGATTTTTGAAACACTGCTTCCAATAAATATTCTGTGTAAGGTTTTACGAGACATTGATTGTTTCTGATGGTCTTGAATCGTCACCAATTGAGATCACGTTAGACAGGAAACGGAATATAATGAATTAATGTTGATCTGTAATCATCATGAAGACAACCCCATCCCGTACCGAGCAAGGTAAAATCTCCTGAAACCAGTCGCAGTGCCATATTTCATTCATATTCATTTGATGTTTCACAAGCGACGACTTCGATGCCTAGTGTCGAAGAGAGGTTAATTCGATTGAAAGAACAGCACTTTTTAATCCCCAAAAGTACTCCTCCGTACGGGTTTTCTCGACCCAGACGAATTATGTTAAAGTCGTGGAAGTTGATATCTATGCGGAAGTCAATCAAGTTTCACATAAATCGAATGCATTACATTTTAAACTTTTCAGAAAAATTTTTAATGAATGGATCTTCGCGAGGATAGTTCTGCAATTCCACTGTAACACAGTGATCGAATCGGTGACGTTGTTCGATGAATCGAAGGATACAATCGCTACAAGGAGGTGCCGTTCGGCAGTAAACTGCTCCAAAAATGTTTGCACTTAAAGTGGATCAGTAACATTGAAAGGTATGAAAATTAAGTCCACTATGTCAGAAAATGTCATTAATCCGGCACTGAACTAAGTGGGGTGACATTGATCACTTTTCGAGGTAATCTTTACATACTTTTAAACGAAACATATTTTTTAAATTTAATATTTTTAAAACATGTACCGATGTATGAACTACTTTTTTTCCATAGATGACTTCAATTTAAAGTCCGTTTTCGTCTTCCGGGATGACTTCCATAACTTCACCATATGTTCACCAACATTAAGTTCTTGATGTCAATGTTTTTCATTCAATTCTGAAAACAATTTGTAGTTAAATAGATGTTCATTGGTATTGTACCAAGCATTTCAGTATGCCATAAAATTCGTGTGACCATAACTCGTGTCCAACAATAATAAAAGAATCTGAAAACATTTTAAACCACTAAATTTGTTTTATTTCAGTGGTTTACCATTAACAGAGAGTTTCGTCCATTTTAACATATTAGAGTATTTAATATGTTTATAATATTGCGGAATTAAGCATGAAATAATTTGAAATAATTGCGAACTAGTTTCACAAAAGATTGTTTTTGAAATAAGCATGCTCCTGAAAATTAATTTCGCACATCCGACTTCAAAGAGAAAATAAAAATGGAATGTACACCCAGGTTTTTTTACGCGGAGATACGGAGATACGCGTAAAAGAAACCGTGTTAATTGGAAAATCCCCGTAAAAAAACCGCGTTAATTGGAAAATCCGTGTAAAAAAACGCGTTACATAGAAAGTCCGCATAAAAAACCGCGTAAAAACCTGAGTGTATTATTGGTAAAACCAAAGATTTATTTGTTGTATAAAAAGTAGACAATTTACGAAACATGGTCAAAATAAAGTCAAATCTTGGTTGTTTGTTGTTTTTGTGCCCAAAAACCGAAAAATATGTTCATAAAGTATAACAAGTATTTTGTTAGTTTAGAGTAAAACTCATTTCAAATTTAAATGCTTTGGTGGACTATACTGGCTAAATAAGCAATTTCCGAAACAAGTTTGGAGTGATCTAAGTTACCCCGATGATCAAATTCACCCTGGTTTACGGTATCTGTTTGAACAAATGGGACACTCGGGGTTAGCAGTGTTCTAAGAAGTGGTGAATACTCCTTATTAGAATTCAAATTTCCAAGTCCGGGAGCAAATTGCTTAAAACCGAAGCAGACATCATTTCCGTTGGACTTATTACAGGTAGTTGGCGCACTCTCGTAGGAGAACTTACCTTACCCTTACGGGGTAGTCGGGGGAGGTAGGATTTCTCCTCTTCCTGAACTCCCCCGGGTTAAAAAAAAAGATACCTGGCTGTCGACAAACGATTTCCGAACATTTTTATCGCTCTGGTGGATTTAGCCACATTCAACAATTTCGCCATCTTGGCGTGCGAGAAGTTCAGATTTTCACGATGCATAAGCAAGATTTTGCTTCGTTGCAAAGATAAAATCAAACAAAACATCTTTAAAATAAGAAGTGTGGAGGTTTTTTAAGCACGATGAAAAAATACGTCAAGTTGAAGTTGACTAATTTTAATAACACCCTTCAGAGGAGTCGCCTACCGGTACAAAAGTGTTATGTTTTTGTTCGAGTTTACCTAGAATTGCTATCTCATTTATCGCTATTTTTATGGGAACGCTAGGTAGTATGTAAAATTATGTTTATTAAGCACATTACAATGCGTTCACCCGCAATTTCCATTTCATGCGAACACAAGGTAGAAGGTGCCTTTATGTTTGATTGATAACCCACATTGCGTTCACATAATAATTTAATTTTCGCCTTTCATTAAAATATTGTGAGATCAAACATTTTTCTTTCCTCTAATGAAAGGGCAACGCTTAATATTTCCTCAAATTAAATAGCAAAGGCATAAGTATATAAATAAAGTTAGGACTTCGTGCAAAAAACGCGGTGATATTTTTACCATTTTCTTTGGCCAATATAGGACTCTATATCTGGCGAAAATATAAATCAACAACTGCTGCTTTGTTTATCTGCCCTTGCGTGCGTATTTTTTCGGCCAATATTTCGAACTTCCTATCTCCAATCTATCTTGGCACCTCTGCGCCGTGCTCTGCCATCCAGCTGTTTTCTCATACGCAGATGACGCTTACAAACGGCGAAATGGTATTTCGGTAGTTGCGTGTCAGTATTTTTATCATTCTCCATGGTTGAGTTGTTTTCGACGTCGGTTCTAAATAATTGACCTATACATCAGGAACAAATCCGGCTGGCGGCGGAAAATGATCATCATGTTACAAAAATAGGGTTTGTTTACGAACAGGCGTTTTGTTTTGATTATCTCCTATTTTAGTTTCACGATAATAAAAAAAAAGCTGTCGGAAAAAAATCGGCCACTGGCGCAAGTTTCAATGAAAATAGACTTATTTGGAAAGGACGCCGAAGCGATGGTTTCTGTTTTCAATATAAAATGTATAAATACATAGATTTATGGTCAAATGATTTAGATTATTAAAATTAATTTTAAATTAAATTCGATCACCAAATTATCAACGCGGTGTTTATCATAGGAAAGTATATACTCCACCGATGTGTTGTTCGAGACAGTGTCACACCTAAACGTCATACCGATTTCAAACGCTTCACAGAGTGCGAATGACCTTTTACTGGGGCGTTCGCTCCAACAAACGTGACCAGCTCCAGCGTCGAGGTACAGAATTTAATTGATGCCAACAAAGCGACATGCCTTCTCATAAAGATGTTTCACTTTAATTCGCCACTTCATGAGTGCAGTTGCTGGCCATCAGATTGCCGTCATCATTTCATCACCAACCACATCAACCACACTCTTGTACTGCCTGCGACATTCGAGTGTAAGTCGATGCAGTTTTCTCATAGCCTACTAGTCGCTACCATACGCGATGCGGTGACACGCTGCTGTGAGGAAATCTTCACGCAAATGCGCTGCAATTACGTGAAACATTAAAATCTTTATTCACCACATTAATAATTTGGAGCGTGTGATGTTCTGGCAGTGATGACACCGTGGCCGGTCGGTTGGCGGCTGCAACTTCGCTAGCTAGTGTCAAAATACGGAACATTGTGAGCATCGGAAAGGGCTTATTAAAGCGAGAAGCGAAGGTAAACAACATTATATTTCACCGTTTTAGCACGCTCCGCCGTACAAAAGTAAAAATGTCAACTGCTGCTGCTGAGTGGAGAAAATATTTTACCCAAAACATAACCTGGCACTGACTGATGCAAGCGAGCCGAGTGCGAGCAGACATCGTGTTGTTTAGTGGTGCATTGTCCCGCTGCACTCCCTGTGGGGAATCAGGGTGGCCGTTTTCAATGTGGTGATATTTGTGTAGGTGAATAAAGAAAGTAAATGTTATAATCTAATATGTTTGCAAATAAATTAAAATTTATTATTTAATACTGCTTTCAGAACAAATATCTTTGTAAGTTTTCTCCTATAAAATTACTTGTGAACCACCCTACGATGCTATTCCGTATTACCATCCGGGTATCCGCCAGCAACAATGAAATGCTACGATAGCCATGTCCGGGTGTACCACTAGAAGCAACAATGAAGATAGATTAACTTAAAAGAAATGTCTCCAACTGGGCCAGTGCTTACTTCGTTCGGCAGGAATGTACGCACGAATCAGAACATGTTTGTGGATTCTAATTAAAGCCGACCGAAACGAAATAATTTGTTTAAGTGGATCTATCGAACGGGCAGAAAACATGCATAATGGCGGGACATACGGTTGCATTCCCAAAGTTCACGACATTTCACGCCCCAACAGGGATTCATTCAGCTGATGATAGGATTGCCACGGCTGAATGAAATTTAAACAACAGCTGATGGTTTGAGAGTGGAATTCCTCGGTGTTCGTATAGGACACGGTGCCAGTTGGTTAAGCAAGTGCAAGTTCGGTGTTAGCATCTACTTTTTTGTTTTACTTTAAGGGTGTAGTAAGAGTGGGCTGGGCTGTGGGTGTAAATGGATACTATTAAAAGTTGTCATATTAAGAGAAAAGTAATACCAAATACAAATATGTTTTTAACGACATTTAATTAGCAAGGAACTGGAAGGTGAAGTATATTTTTTAATATTAATACTCAAGGGGAGAAAAGAGTTGAAAAAAGAAAGTTTAGAAAAGCGTGGAATAAGGTCACATGAGCAAGTTTAGAGTTTCCCGGCGACTTAACCCTTTGTCTTCTACCGCAAGAGTCAGCATCTTTTAGCATTAGAAATGCGAATAACCTGAATAATGATTATCAATTAAATCGAGTGGTTTTCTTTCTTTGTCTGTCAAAAAAGGACTTCTATGGCTGATCTGAGCATATTATTTCGACGCATACTATCCACTAGTCCATTCTTACAAACGCCCACACCTTTAGACTTCATTTCAAACAGAATATGCCGGATATTGAGATAAATTTGAGGTTTGTTCCACTTAGAATTTGGCCACTTCCTTTTCATTACTGTAGCATCTCTACTTCACAAAATGAGAAGTTCCTTAGCCATTTTTATCTGAGTGAATAGTTTATTCAAAGGGTTCATCTGGGTAATTTCAATTTTGTCTATGTATATAAATTCGCTCAAAAGTGTATTTGGCAAGATATCCTCATTTGAGAAATGTAGAACAAACTTTAGAAGTAGAATACTTCTAACTTCATCTACCGTTGTACAAAATGCAAAAATGGATGTTTTCGTTATGTGATTTGAAATGCGCACAACAATTTTTAGCTAAATCCGTAGAATACACAATTACTAAAAATAGCGGAAAAGTGGATTTTGTAATAACAGTAATTATCAACGCTATGATTGGTATGACAATTCGACCATGAATCGAGTGTTTCTAGGACTGCCCCTTTTTCATCCAATGAACTGCGACGCAAGTATAAAAATGGGTCATAATAAACTCGTCAGTTTGCTTTCTGACGTCGTAGTAGCTGCTACGTTTTATGTCAGCTCAAATTCTGCGGTTGTTATACATTCCATGACTGCCGTCAGGCAGCATTCCACGTGATGCACAGGCGTTACACACCACAAGCAAACGAAGAACACTATTTCTTTCGGAGCTGAATAAACGGAGTTTAAGTGTGCGTTTGCGATAGGGCGGTTGGGTGCAAGAGGGGTAGTTGGGTGCACCCCGCTCTCTTGCTCTTTAAACTAAGTGTGGCCGGTTCAGATAAATTCACCACGGCGCACAGAGGAGTAACTAGAACAAATTCATGGTCAATAACCAAAATATTTTTGTTTTCGATTTTGCATTTAGTTATTTTTTTTAAATACCTAAAATATTGCGAAAAAATTAGGAGCGCATCAAAAATTATTAAGGATATTTTGCATGTATGCAAAATTGTACTATTTTTAGAGGTTTTTTATCATTTTACCTTATACATATATCCAGCAATATCGCTTTCTAGTTATGGTAATTGAATTAAATCAGGCAATATTATTACAAACGCAGTTGAACACAATCATTTGTATAACCTCAGCATAAAACTAACTGAAAATAGTAGTGATACTATGTATTGCACAAACTTTAAAAATATGACCTTTTATCATTTTATTCCAAATTTGAATGATAAAAAATTTACATTAAACGGCGGGATCCGGCAGTTGCTGAAGCAGAATTACAAAACAAGATTCCAGCTATCCAAAAAACATTCAAACTCATCTGATCTTGTCCGATCCACAAATTGCAAGCGATTTGAAAATATTACTATTTTTGTTAATTACCATGTTTGGAAAAGGTATCTTTATGAATATTTGCACACGTGTCCCTTCCATTCTCCATTTTCCATTGATCATCTGTCCATGCATCTGGAAAATCAAATGTATTCATACAGATCACTTCGAAATTATTAGTATTCGAAAGGATATAAAAGATCGACCTCTGCACTGGTAGGTGGATAGATGCCAAATTATTCCAGAAACTATTTATTATCTATTTTTAGTTCATATTAAGGCATAATAACAGCAATGGCAGCAGTAAATAATTTTGGCCAGGATTCGATCCGAGTCACTCCACTGTGCGGCGCACTTTTGAACTCACAGCGGTATATACACTGGAGTGCACATTGGTATGTGTCCTTTAGTTCGTTTTCTTCTGGCAAGCAGCAGTGCAGGTGTGATTGATGATTTTTTTAGTACTGACTGTTGCATTGAATAAAGGAGATGATGTTGGGTTATTGGATGCTGATATTATAAATTTCTTCTGATGAATTATACGAGTTACTTCGTAAAGCATACGAATTTATAGAGTATTGCTACACTACTTCTGGAAACCTAAAGTACTCGATCCTTGGGGCATACTGGAATTTGCACATACACATTAAGACCGGTTTAATTTATGTTCGGCTGAACGACTCAATGTTCATTTTACTTATTTTGTTTTTCGAATTTCATGGCTCAACAAGTGAAATGCTCGAATAAAAGTAATGTACTAGTACTACATCCGTTATCGGGATTTCCACCAGACATACGAAACAGTTAATTTTAATGCAACCATGCAGAAGATAGTAAAAATTGCAGCATTCGAATTAACAGCCTAAGTGTATTCTACTTCACTTCCCATCTTTTGCATGAACTTTACAAAAAAATGTCTCCAGAAGAAAATTCTCCTATTCACTCAATCACACGAAGTTCTTATTAGCTAGCTTATAAGTTCTTATTAGTAGCTTATTCAACCTGCATAACAGTTTCTGTTTCTGAGTACCGTTAGCCGGTCAGTGACAAGTGAAGCAGTGTTCTTCTAGTAAGCCGTCTGGATACACAAGTTAAGTATTAGTTTACGTTTCCCCTTCTTGGTTGTCTTTATAACGTGCACTGGGCAATAGGCCCGTGCAAAAATGACTTCCCCTGACGGCGGTTCATCTCAAGGTGAGATGGACGTCGAAACAAAATCGGCTCCCCGGCTCAAAGTATATCCGAGCTTGGCCACCGGGCCATTTGTGATCTTCTTTCGGACCAAAGAAAAAAGTGTTTGAATCTGTTGCAGATTTCTCGAGTTCTGACGGATCGGTATTCGGCCGTAACAGAAATATCGAAAATTCGCCCTGATAAGCTTCGGGTGGTTGTTAACAGTTCAACTCAGCCAAACGATATTGCTGGCTACGAGCCCTTTACGAAGGAGTACAGGGTGTATTCCAGCTAGCAGGGTTGAAGTCAGTGGGGTCGTTTCCGATTCGAGTCTGAATTGCGAGGACCTGCTAAAATATGGGCCTGGCTGCTTCAAAGATCCCATGCTTAAGTCAGTGAAGATACTTGAATGCAAACATTTGCATTCAGCATCAGTCGCAGCTGTCGGCAAGAAAATATACGTCAACTCAGACTCTTATCGGGTGTCCTTCGCCGGCTCTGCGCTACCCAACTACCTCCTCTTTGACAAGGTTCGTCTATCTGTTCGCCTCTTTGTGCCGCGGGTCATGAACTGCACTAGTTGCAAACAATTAGAACACACAGCCTCCCATTGTAGCAATAAAGCCCGTTGTGGGAAATGCGGTGGGAATCATGCGGATGATTCCTGTGGTAGAGATGTCGAAAAGTGTCTCTACTGTGGAGGAAACCCACATGATCTCCCTTCATGTCCCGCGTACAAACAGCGCGAGGAGAATCTTAAGCGTTCCCTTCAGGGACACTCTAAGCGATCTTTTGCAGAAATGCTTAAGATAGCTACGCCACCTGTCTCTACGAACATCTATACCAACTTGGCTACTGACGAAGGCGACTGTGATGAACCCCAGGAGCGAACATCTTCTGCTGTGCCTAGAAGCAATAGAAAAAGGAGGAACATTTCTTCTCCCAAGCTCCGTGGTAAAGGCCAGAAGGTGTCTCTTCATGGCCCCCTAAAATAACTACTCAAGGAAGTACTGGTGCAAAACCGAAGCAAGTCGCTCCCGGTCTCAGTAACCTGAGCTCAGAAAAGGAGTTCCCAGCACTTCCAGGAACATCAAAAACCCCAAGTGTTCCCATATCTCAGCCAGAAAGAAAACAGCGCTGGCTTAATAAATTTCTCTGACATTGTGGACCGGATTCTTACAGCTTTAAATATTTCTGACCCCCTTAAAAGCATCTTGATAAGCTTTCTCCCCGCAGTAAAAACATTCTTGATGCAGTTCACTGCGAAATGGCCCCTCCTTTCAGCGATTGTATCCTTCGATGGCTAATTCATCGAACGAGGTCACGGATTTAATCACTGTTCTACAGTGGAATTGCAGAAGCATTATCCCGAAAATCGATTCGTTTAAAATCTTACTAAATAATTTGAAATGCGATGCATTTGCCCTATGCGAGACATGGCTCACTTCAGAAATAACCCTACACTTCCACGATTTTAATATTATTCGCTTGGATCGAGAAGACTCTTACGGAGGAGTACTTTTGGGGATCAAAAAGTGATATTCTTTCAATCGGATCGACCTCCCCTCGACACCAGGCATTGAAGTTGTCGCTTGCCAAACCAGAATTAAACGCAAAGAGCTTTCCATTGCTTCCACCTACATCCCCCCTAGAGCCTCAGTCAGCCACCGACGGCTTCGCGATACTGCGAAACTCCTCCCCGCACCGAGGCTAGTTTTAGGTGACTTCAACTCCCACGGTACGGCATGGGGTTGTCTTCATGACGATAATCGATCTACCCTACTCCATGAGCTTTGCGACAACTTCAATATGACCATTTTGAATACGGGTGAAATGACACGGATTCCTGCCCCTCCAACGCGTCCGAGCGCCTTAGACCTGTCCCTCTGCTCGACATCGCTGCGGTTAGATTGCATGTGGAAGGTAGTCTCTGATCCCCACGGCAGTGACCATCTGCCAATCGTAATTAATTTTGCTAACGGTTCAGGGCCACCGAATACAATCAATGTTTCGTATGACCTCACACGAAATATTGTTTGGAAGAGCTACGCGTCCGCGATATCCGAAAAAGTAGAATCGACACAAGAGCTTCCTCCGGAGGAAGAGTAAGGGTTCCTGGCTTGCTTGATTCTCGATACCGCGATTCAAGCTCAGACTAAACGCGTACCAGACGCGAACTAACGCGGCGTCCTCCCAATCCATGGTGGGACAAAGAGTGCTCAGACGTGTACGCGGAGAAGGCCGCTGCGTATAAGACCTTCCGGGACGACGGGCTGCCAGCTAGCTACCGATAGTACGCGAGGGCAGAAACGCGCATGAAGAGTTTGATGAAAGCCAAAAAAACGCTACTGACGCCGGTTCGTCGACGGACTAATGAGAGAAACATCGATGAGCACTCTTTGGAGTACGGCCCGGCGTTTAAGAAACCGAAACAGTACTAACGAGAGCGTAGAGTATTCAAACCGTTGGATATTCGATTTTGCCAAGAAGGTTTGTCCGGATTCCGCCCCGACACAGAAGATCTACCGCGCCGCGTCCCCTCACGATAACGCGAACGAAACACCGTTTTTGATGGTGGAGTTCTCACTTGCTCTCTTATCATGTAACAATAAAGCCCCAGGGCCAGACAGAATCAAAAGACGCTTGTTGAATTTATTTAATAAGTTTCTTGAGGGTAATATTGTCCCTCATGACTGGAGGCAAGTGAAGGTCATCGCCATTCAAAAACCAGGAAACCAGCCTCCGATCACAATTCGTATCGACCGATTGCGATGCTATCCTGTATCCGAAAGTTGTTCGAGAAAATGATCTTGTTTCGCCCCTACAATTGGGTTGAAGCAAATGGCTTACTGTCAGATACACAATTTGGTTTCCGCCAAGGCAAAGGGACGAACGACTGTCTTGCGTTGCTCTCAACAGAAATGCAAATGGCTTATGCTAGCAAAGAGCAGATGGCATCAGTTTTCCTAGATATAAAGGGGGCTTTCAGTTTCTATCACAATTCTTTCTGAGAAGCTGCACCAGCATGGTCTTTCACCGACTCTAAACAACTTTTTGCTAAACTTGCTGTCTGAAAAACATATGAATTTTTCGCATGGTGATTTATCGACATCAAGAAATAGCTACATGGGTCTTCTCCAGGGCTCATGTCTAAGCCCCCTTCTCTATAACTTTTATGTGAATGACATTGACGAATGTCTTGTCAATTCCTGCACGCTAAGGCAGCTTGCAGATGACGGTGTAGTCTCTATTACAGGACCCAAAACCGTCGATCTGCGAGGACCATTGCAAGATACCTTGGACAATTTGTCTGCTTGGGCCCTCCAGCTGGGTATCGAGTTCTCCACGGAGTATTTTCAAGGAAGCGTGAACCAGCGCAACTACAGCTTCAATTAATGGGTCAAACTATTGCTCAGGTTTCTACTTTCAAATATCTCGGGGTCTGGTTCGACTGTAAAGGAACCTGGGAATGTCACATTAGGTATCTGAAACAGAAGTGCCAACAAAGGATCAACTTTCTCCGTACAATAACCGGAACATGGTGGGGTGCCTAACCAGGAGACCATGATAAGGCTGTACCAAACAACGATATTGTCGGTGATGGAGTACGGGAGTTTCTGTTTCCGCTCCGCTGCGAACATACATTTCTTCAAACTAGAGTTAATCCAATATTGTTGTTTGCGTATTGCTATGGGTTGCATGCACTCGACACATACGATGAGTCTAGAAGTTCTGGCGGGCGTCCTTCCGCTGAAAAATCGATTTTGGGAACTCATATCGATTGCTCATCCGATGCGATATCTTGAACCCGTTAGTAATTGCAAATTTCAAAAGGCTTGTCGAGCTCAATTCTCAAACCCGATTTATGTCCTTGTACTTCGATTACATGGCTCAAAATATCAATCCTTCTTCATATTATCCCAACCGTGTCATTCTCTTTCATGCTTCTGATTCAACTGTATTCTTCGACACATCCATGAAAGACGAGATTCGTGGAATCCCGGATCACATACGTCCGCAAGTGATCCCAAGCATCTTTCATAGTAAATTTCGAGATGTCGACTGCAACAAGATGTTTTACACCGACGGGTCAAGCCTCGACGGCTCCACTGGCTTCGGTATATTCAATCAAAACCTCACCGCCTCATTCAAACTCAACGATCCTGCTTCAGTTTACGTCGCAGAACTTGCTGCTACTCAGTATACCCTTGGGATCATTGATACTTTGCCCACCGATCATTACTTTGTTGTCTCGGGTAGCCTCAGTTCAATCGAGGCTCTCCGTTCAATGAAACCTAGAAAGCACATTCCATATTTTCTGGGGAAAATCTGGGAGCGCCTGCGTGCTTTGTCTGTAAGGTCGTACAAGATTATCTTAGTTTGGGTTCACTCGCATTGCTCCATTCCAGGTGTTCTGGCAACACGAGAACGACTGGTCACTCTACAGCTTGGCCGATACGGTCGAACCCATGACAGCAGGTCGAGAGCCAACCCTGGTGGGACAAACGTCAAAAGGGAGCATACTATTACCGCACGTGAAAGAAGGCGATTTAGATTTGGCGAAGTTCTTTTTGATAATTATTGAAAGTGTGTGAATTACTAATTAAAACTAATCGAATAATAAAACTATTCTCGCTGGGCGTATAAGTTCGGTATAGGATATCGAACGGTAAGAGGGATAGTTCGAGAACCGTTATATACTGGCGTCTAACCTCAAATACTTACCTCTAGATAAGCGTGATAGTACCATTGAAGAGGCCTCATTCGGACAAATTGGCAGAAACGGGGTCTACTTGCGTAGGGAATACAAATGTAAGATATGTGAACTATGTACGAGGGTTATTATACTGAATTTAATTATATTCTAGCTTTGAGCTGTCGCTACAATTTGCGCTGCTGTCTTGATTTACCCCCCATCCGAACATTCTCAAAGATTTTGTGATGGAAATCGCAGATGCGGATAGGTACGATTGCGGATCGTGCACCCAGCCCAACTCAGCTGACGTCGGAATGGTGGCCTGCGATACCTGCGGTGGATGGCATCATTACGCTTGCGTGGGAGTTTCCCCGGGAGTGGAAAATCGTCCGTGGCGGTGTAGGAAATGTCCGTCAATGTCTCAACCACTACCCCCAGGCACAGGAGCCACTAAAAAGCAGCTAAAAGTTACAGCTGACAATAGAGAAAACCGTAGTATTAGAAGCGGTTCTAGCCATAAAGTCCCAGGAGCTACGGGTCATACCATTATAAGGAACGACGAAGACCAGCGAAATGAGACCCCGAAGAAAAATCCAGAAATAAAAGCTCCGGGGTGTTACGACGGGAAATCAGCGAGGTCCATCACTTCTAGTGCCCTGGTTCGAGCGCAGCTAGCGTTAAATCGATTGGAAGAGGAGCGATTGCTAGAAGAGACCAAGCTGAAGGAAGAGCGTATTCGTCTGGAGGAGGAAAGGATCCAGAAAGATAAAGAACGGATGCTTAGAGCGAAGGAAATCGTGGCGCAGGAGAAATACCTGCGAGAAAAACGCGAGCTGGAGGAGTTATTAAACGCCGAAGACGGTTCTCAAGTCAGCGTTCATAGCGGGACGAGCAAAGCCAAGGCCTGGCTGGAAAATCAGCGAAGACTAAAATTAGTGAATCAGCATGAAGAACCCCCCGAGCCGGCAATTGATGAATTATCGACAGAATCGGAAGCGGCGGGTAGGGGCATGGGGCCCACTACGAACCAGCTGGCTGCCAGGCAAATCTGGCCGAGAAAACTGCCGATGTTTTCGGGAGAACCCGATGAGTGGCCAATATTTTATAGCAGCTACGAGACTGCGAATGCAGCATGCGGATTTTCGAACGTCGAGAATATTATTCGACTACGGGAATGCTTGCGAGGCCCAGCGCGTGACGCGGTAGTGACAAAACTGATGTTTCCACACTGTGTCACATCAATAATGGAAACATTGCGACGATTATATGGAAGGCCTGAGGTTCTTATAAAGAACCTTTTGAACAAAGTGCGTCGTGCTGAAGCGCCGAAACCAGAGAGATTGGACACGTTGATGAACTTCGGTATGGCCGTTCAGCAGTTGTGCGACCACTTAGAAGCAGCGAATTTACGCAGTCATCTGTCCAACCCAACGCTACTGGAAGAGCTAGTGGAGAAGCTCCCAGCCTCAATAAAGTTAGATTGGGTACGATATAAACGAACCATCCACGAACCATCGCTGAAAGAATTCGGGCTGTTCATGGAAGGACTGGTCGCAGATGCCAGTGAAGTGACAACATTAGTGCAACCGAAAGTAGACACGTCAAAACAAGAAAAGGGGAAGCAACGAGAAAAAGGACATCTTCACACCCACGCCGAAACGGAAGATTTGACGAAGGATAGCGTTGAGAGGCAACCCTGTCCAATATGTGGAAAAATGGACCATAGGGTACGGAACTGCGAGAAATTTCAGCAAATGAACCTCGATCAAAGGCTAAGGGCCGCAGAAAAATGGAAGTTGTGCGAAGTTTGCTTATTCGATCACGGTCATTGGAAGTGGCGGTCAAGGTTCCGATGCAACGTCGGCAGCTGTCGTCTACGACACCACCCGCTGCTTCATCGAGTAATTCGCGCGGATTGTCATACGCATGATCAAACGCGGAAGACTGTGCTGTTCAGAATGATACCAGTAACACTATTCCACGGAACTCGAAGTTTAGATACACATGCTTTCCTCGACGAAGGCTCTTCACTTACATTGGTTGAAGCAAGTGCCGCGCGCAGTCTTGGGATAGAAGGCGAGCCGGAGCCATTAGAGCTACAATGGACTTCGAATATTGTACGGAATGAAAAGAACTCTCGTCGGGTGGACATTCAAATCTCCCCGAAAGGTCTACCGCAGCGCTATACCTTGAAGGCAGCGCACACAATCAACGGTCTAAACCTCCCAAAACAAAGCTTAAATGTCGAAGAATTACGTAGCCGCTACGTTCACCTACGGCATCTTCCGATTACATCCTATTCTGAGGCAGAGCCGAAAGTCTTGATCGGATTGCAAAACCTAGAGTTGTTTGCCCCCTTGGAAAGTCGCGTCGGTCAACCTGGAGACCCGATTGCGGTACGAAGTGTTTTGGGGTGGGCGGTGTACGGTTCAAACTACACAAAAATGAAAGCCCAACATTTCTTGAACCACCACAAGTGCGATTGCGATGCCGACAAGGAGTTGAATGAAATGATTCGCCAAAGATTCGTTTTAGAGGATGTCGGAGCTGTTCCAGGGTTTTTGCCGGAACCCGCAGAAGTAAGAAGAGCACGTGACATACTAAAGGCTACAACCAGACGTGTGAATGGCAGATTTGAAACCGGCCTACTCTGGAAAGTCGATGACGTGTGCTTTCCCGACAGCCAGCCTATGGCGTTCCGAAGAATGAAGGCTTTGGAGACTAAGCTTGCAAAGGATCCGGACCTTAAGGAAAATGTCCATCAGCAAATCAAGGAGTATGTGCGGAAACATTACGCGCACAAAGCGTCGAAGGAGGAACTCGCCGAAGCTGACACGGCAAGAGTATGGTATCTCCCGTTAAATGTGGTATCCCATCCTCGGAAGCCAGAGAAGAAACGACTCGTTTGGGATGCTGCTGCAAAAGTCGACGGAGTTTCGCTGAACTCTCGGTTATTAAAAGGACCAGACTTGCTTACGTCACTTCCTTCAGTTATTTGCAAATTTCGCGAACGGCGCGTTGGATTTGGAGGTGATATACGGGAGATGTTTCACCAAATAAGAATCAGATCGGTGGACAAACACTCCCAGAGATTTCTTTTTCGTTTCGACACCAACAAACAGCCTGATGTTTACATAATGGATGTCGCAACGTTTGGGGCGACTTGCTCGCCATGTTCCGCTCAACACGTTATGAAGAAGAACGCAGAAGAATTTGTTGACCAGTTCCCCGACGCTGCGAAGGCTATTGAAGACAAAACATACATGGATGACTATTTCGACAGCGCAGAAACCCGAAAGAGGCGACCACACGAGCATTGCAGGTGAGAGCAATTCACGAACACGCTGGTTTCGAGATGAGAAATTGGGTGAGCAGTAGTCCCGAGGTCCTGCGAGGACTTGGTGAAATCTCCGAACAGAAGCCCTTTTCATTTGTCGGCAACAAGAATGAGCAGTGGGAAAGAGTCCTGGGGATGATGTGGGATCCAACCGAAGATATGTTCGTTTTCACTGCAAATCTGTGTGGGGAGTTGGCCCCGTATGTGACTGGTGATAAAAGGCCGACAAAGAGAATAGCTTTGCGGTGCATAATGAGCTTGTTTGACCCTTTGGGGCTTCTAGCTCCGTACTTGGTACATGGACGAATGCTAATCCAAGATATTTGGCGCTCTGGAGTGGCATGGGATGAAGAAATGCTTGACGTCGAATTCGAAAAATGGGAGCGATGGACAGCTCTCTTGCAAGGGATCAACCAGTTGAAAATTCCGCGTTTTTACTTTGGCCATGATATGCACTCCGAAGCCTACGAAACGTTGCAACTTCATGTATTCACCGATGCTAGTGAGACAGGTTATGGATGCGCTGCATACTTTCGGATCGTCGACCGTGGAGAAATACGCTGTTCGCTAGTTATGGCGAGAAGTAAGGTAGCGCCGCTTAAATACCAATCGATTCCACGTTTGGAGCTCCATGCCGCGGTATTGGGAGCTCGACTGATGCAAAATGTCTGCGATAGTCACACGGTGAAAGTCTCCAATCGGTTCCTGTGGACGGACTCCACAACAGTTCTCTCTTGGATCCGTTCGGATCATAAAAGATACTTGCAGTATGTAGCTCACCGAGTCGGAGAAATCCAATCACTAACTGATCCTGATATGTGGCGGTGGGTACCGTCAAAAGAGAACGTGGCGGACGCTCTAACGAAGTGGGGAAGAGACACAGAGCCAGATGCAAACGGGAGATGGTTCACAGGGGCCTCAATCATCAAACGGCAGGAAAATAACTGGCCTATTCAGAAGATAATTCCAGCAAATTCTATGGAAGAGCTTCGAGCCCAGTTCGTTCTGCATCACATAGCCATACCAAAAGGATTGGTAGACGCTAGTCGGATCTCTAAATGGACGATATTGGTTCGCACGATGGCGGTCGTGCTTCGTTTCATCGCCAATTGCCGTCTACGAGCTAAAGGCCTACCAGCCGAAACAGTGGCCGCTCTACCGTCTCAAGAGAAGTATTTGAAAGGTTCTAAGATAGGCGTAAAAGTTCCGATACGGCAGAGTGAGTACCTTTCTGCAGAGCAGTGGCTGTGGCGCATCGCTCAAAGCGAAAGCTACCCAGATGAAGTGAAGATCCTATTACACAACCGAAATTTACCACTTGAGCAACGGACGAGAATTGAAAAGGCCAGTCCCATATATAAGGACTCACCGTTCGTGGACGAATTCGGAGTGTTGAGAGTCGACGGTAGGACTGCTAAAGCTGACTACGTGGCATTCGACGCACGCTTTCCGATCATTCTGCCGAGGGACCATCTAATCACTCTTCGAATCGTAGATTACTATCACCGTATATGCGGGCACATTCACCGAGAGACGGTAATGAACGAAATGCGCCAGCGTTACAACATTGATCATCTTCGCTCGGTCATTGACAAAGTCATTAAAGATTGTCACTGGTGCAGAGTGAAGAAATGCAAGCCGCAGTTTCCTCGGATGGCGCCTCTTCCTGCACAGAGACTTACTGCGCACGTGCGGCCGTTCAGTTACGTCGGCGTAGACTACATGGGACCCTTGGACGTCACGGTGGGAAGACGTAAGGAAAAAAGATACGTAGCTGTGTTCACCTGCCTGGTCGTTAGAGCAATTCATCTGGAGGTTTCATTTGATTTATCCACCGATTCATGTATTATGGCTATCAGACGATTCGTGCGCAGACGGGGTTCGCCGGTAGAAATATTTTCCGACAACGGCACTAATTTCGTTGGCGCCAGTCGGGAGCTTCAGGAACAGATTAAACAAATAAATGCAGGATGTGCAGAGACGTTCACCGACGCTCGAACAAAGTGGACGTTCAACCCACCTTCGGCACCCCATATGGGGGGTGTATGGGAGCGCATGGTACGGAGTGTGAAGGTAGCCATGAGGGCCATTGATGATGGTCGTAAACTAACCGACGAGATACTGCTGACGGTGCTAGCGGAAGTGGAAGGATTTATCAACGCTTGACCGCTCACATACATGCCCCAGGATTCTACTGAGCACGAGGCACTAACTCCTAACCACTTCCTGTTTGGCAATACGTCTGGAGCCCACGAACCGATAACAATGCCAACAAAACCCGGAGAAGCATTGAGGAGTGGCTTCAAGCGATCGCAGTATTTAGCTGATGCGATTTGGGACCGGTGGCTGAAGGAGTACTTCCCCACTATCAACAAGCGTTCCAAATGGCTGGAAGAAGTAAAACCGGTCCGAGTCGGCGACCTTGTATACATTGCTGAGGGCAACAGAAGAACGTGGGTGCGTGGAAAGATCGAGGAAGTGATTGTTGCGAGTGATGGCAGAATTCGGCAGGCGATGGTACGAACTGCATCTGGAATGCTGAAACGACCAGTCGCTAAGCTAGCGGTTATGGAGCTTGGAGTTTCTAGTGAATCCGAGAAGGAAGAAAATGAGCATCTCCCGGATTCACCGGGTGGGGGATGTTCTGGCAACACGAGAACGACTGGTCACTCTACAGCTTGGCCGATACGGTCGAACCCATGACAGCAGGTCGAGAGCCAACCCTGGTGGGACAAACGTCAAAAGGGAGCATACTATTACCGCACGTGAAAGAAGGCGATTTAGATTTGGCGAAGTTCTTTTTGATAATTATTGAAAGTGTGTGAATTACTAATTAAAACTAATCGAATAATAAAACTATTCTCGCTGGGCGTATAAGTTCGGTATAGGATATCGAACGGTAAGAGGGATAGTTCGAGAACCGTTATATACTGGCGTCTAACCTCAAATACTTACCTCTAGATAAGCGTGATAGTACCATTGAAGAGGCCTCATTCGGACAAATTGGCAGAAACGGGGTCTACTTGCGTAGGGAATACAAATGTAAGATATGTGAACTATGTACGAGGGTTATTATACTGAATTTAATTATATTCTAGCTTTGAGCTGTCGCTACAATTTGCGCTGCTGTCTTGATTTACCCCCCATCCGAACACCAGGTAATGAAGAAGCAGACACTTTAGCTAAGGCGGGTGCTTTACAAGATGATATATATGAAAGACCAATTAGCTACAGCGAATTTTTCAGTATTACTCATCAGAGAACCCTAGAAAGTTGGCAAACTTCATGGAGCAATGGTGAACTGGGAAGGTGGCTACATTCGATAATCCCTAAGGTATCAACGAAACCTTGGTTCAAAGGGATAGATGTGGGTCGAGATTTTATTCGCGTGATGTCTCGGCTCATGTCCAAACACTACACGCTGGACGCTCATCTCCGACGTATTGGGCTCGTGGATAGCGGTATCTGCGCTTGTGGCAACGGTTATCACGAGATCGATCATATTGTCTGGTCATGCACCGAGTACTGTTCTGCCAGATCTCAACTATTCGATTCCCTTCGGGCCCGAGGAAGATCACCCAATGTCCCGGTTCGAGATGTACTAGCAAGCCGCGATCCCCTCTACATGCCCCTTATATACACGTTCCTAAAAACCATCAATATCCAAATTTTAACTGCCTCTATCATCTCTTATCATTCCCAGAAGTGCCCTCTTCCGCCTATCGTACCCCAACGATGGTCTGATGCGACTCCAAGACGAGACAAAACATCTGTCGAATAACCCAACAACACGAGACCTACAGTACAACATCACACGCGCAACGCGGTGTGTTGCCAATCCGCATCTGAGCCGTACTACGAAATCGTTTGGAGGAACCCCTGCCGGCTCTAGGAAGACCGCCCGGCGTCCCAATACATGATGCATCCGTTCGAATCTGTAATCCTGGCCGTTGATTCAAGATGCCGGAAACTGAAAGTATATATTCCCCCCCCCCCTCTCAGCCTTGTCCACCCTCTCTCCCATGTCTCTGATACACAGATGTAGGACTTCAACCCCCCCTCCCCCCTTGAATATCTTCCCAAAATTTAGGTGCCCCCCTATCTTCTAGTTTTAGTTGATCAATATTTAATCTCTTTAAGAAATGCCCCCCCCCCCCCCCCAATCTTAATAAAATTGAACCACTCCTAGTTAATAAGCTTGTAAAATGCTCCCCTTATTTAATATTTAATTGCTCCAACAATCTTCCTTCTAAAAATCATAAAGTGCATTGCTATACAAAGAACACACAAAATGACCCTCCCCCCCCATAATCTTACGAATATTATATTATCCCCTCTTGTATATGTATAAGTTAGCTGTAAAATTCCTTTAGTTTCATTATATAAAAACAAAATTATATTAAATGTGTAACCTCCTAGTTTAAAGCAATTCAAAATGTAAAACAAAGAAAAAATGGCCCCTTTAAGCTCACGCAAACGTGCCTTATCAAATAAACGAATTGAATAAAAAAAAACTGAATAAAACCTAAACACACACTTTTTGTAGAGATTGAAAATAGTTTTATCCAATTATTATGTTGTTATATCTAGTTTCAGTTATATCTGATCAGTAGAAAAAGATTTATCATAAAAATGGTATTATACTTATAAGAAAGGTTCGATAACACTGTATGGGAAAATTTATCTTATCTTTTTTAACTTTTTAAATTAAAAATGAGCTCAGCACCCCAAAATTACCTTCACATGTAATTTTTAGCAAGATTGGGCAACATTTTTGCTATTGGTTTTGTCCGACTTTTGTTCGAAGACCTGCCACTGTGCGGCTGCGACCCTCTGCCAATGGAAATAATTATTGCTAACGGTTCAGGGCCACCGAATACAATCAATAATCCGCATAATCTCACATAAAATATTGACTGGAAGAATTACGCGTCGGCGATATCCGACAAAAACGGTAAGTGTTCTTGGCTGACTTGATTCTCTCCAGCGCGATTAAGTCTAAACGCGTACCACGCGCGAATGGTTTCCCAACTCATGGTGGGACAAAAAATGCTCAGATGTGTACGCGAAGAAGACCGTCACGAAAATGCGGAAACTACTGAGTGATTCATCTGAAAAACCTTTTCAAAATACCTTGGTTTGGGTCCCTTCTCATTGCCCTTTATCTAAAGTGGATGCTCCAGAAGAAGACATTTACGAAAGACGAGTTTTCTCCAGCGAATGCTTCAGCAACACTCATCGGAGAACTCTTGAAAGTTGGCGCAATGGTGAACTAGGAAGGCTATATTCCCGCTATAGTTATCGACGAAACCTTGGCTCAAGGGTATGGGCCTGGGTCGTGACTTCATTCGTATGACATCTCGACTTATGTCAACATGTATCCATGTCACACTGAATGCACATCTCCGACGTATTGGGCTTGTGGGTATGAGTGTCTGCGCTTGCCACGACGGCTATCACAATATCGAGCACATTGTCCGGGCATGCACTGAGTATAGTTTCGTCAGGCCTTTGATATTGGATACAGTTCGGGCCTGAATTTAACCCTACTCTTTCTCCTTTTCTTGTTCTCAGAAGAGCCCTCTACTGCTTTTATAATGCCGACTCGCACCAAAGCGCTATTACCTGATCGTATTCATTGCCACCAATGTGCTTGCATAATCCAAAATTAAAGCCGAAAACAACTTCTGACTCATCCTTCTGGATTCCCTACGACTCCGATGAGGATAACAACACGTTACGTTGCGTGCTGCCGTGGCAGTCCAAGCCTGCGTTAACCGTCAACGATTTGCCTTAAGGTTGGACAGAGAATGCACAAAATTCGCAAACGAAAAAAGCAGTTTTTTCCACACCGTATGTCAGATCTTCATAAAAATCAATCAACGTATGTAGAATGTTGTTACAGTACTGCTGATTGATTTTTATGAAGATCTGACATACGGTGTGGAAAAAACTGCTTTTTTCGTTTGCGAATTTTACCCTTTCTCTGTCCAACCTTAAACTGCAAGTTGGATTTTTTCTCTTATCTTTCAACGTTGCCCACCATCTCTCCCCTGTATCTGATATTGCTTCTAATCCGATGTCGAAATTCTTTGTCAATAAAGGGAATTTAAAGCTGTTTCCTTCGTTGCTTGCGTTGCGTTGTGTTGCGTAAGCACGGTATACTTCGTAGATTGCAGACTGATGACTCTCATTTCCAACCAGACTACTTGAGGAGCATTGTTTGGGAATAACAATTGATCCAGTCCAAGCGAGAGTTTCGCCTGAGGGCCACCATTGCGGGCCACGACCATCTTTACCGTAACTTGGGATGCGAAAGGAAGTGTTGATGTGGTACTTACTTAGCGGAAGGCCCCGACTGAGTGACACTCCCATAAGTACCGCGGATTGGGTGGTGGGTGGGTTGTTAGTCAGGATTCGCTTCAAGCAAGCGATGCGACTGTTTCCTTTGTTGCTTTCCATCAAACTACAATCTCTCAAGAACAAAAGCTAAATTGTATGTATAGTATTCAAATAATCACCCCCACTTAGTCATAGTAATTAAGCACCCACGTACTTGAGCTGTATTCCTCGCTTAAGATAGTCTAAAATTGTTCCTTATTTTAAGATAATCAAAAAATCACTCCTTACTATGCTATATTTATCATTTGCGGAGAAAAGATTAGGTAAAAACTATTTTTTCTCCACTGAGGAGAATATTGTTTAAAACCATCTTTGCACGTGAAAAGCACAAAACCTATAACTAAATGAGTTATGGACTTTGCGTTTCGACTTCGTCTCATCAGAATCCTACGCTAACTTAGTGATAGTGCTCAGAAATACAAATAGTGTTATCGTATTATGAGCTAGCGTCAATCCTGCCCTAGCTTAGTTCTGTCACTAAGTTGGTGTCGGAGACGAAATCGAAACGCAAAATCCATAACTAATTTAATCACTTCTTAGTTTTTAAAAGCAGTTTTAAAAATACCATGTTGTAATCCCTTAGTTTTAAGAATTTTAAACTGCAAAATGTCAAATTTGGCCCCTTCAAACTGTTGTGGTACTGTGCCTTTTCAAATAAACAGACTGAATGGAAAATATCTGAACTTTATGATATCAAACTTGAGCTCAGCGATCCAAGTTCATAAAAAATATGCGGTTGTAGGTCGAAAATCCAGAAAAATGTATTTACAGTTGCTTTTCTTCTAGGGTGGAACCTCTGCGAACGGATAAATTCTAGCATCCTTAAAAGGAAACGCATTTTTTAAATACCCTGAAGATATAATTTCGCTCCGGCTAACGATGCGTCATGCTCAAATCCGCCAAATCTCAACAAAAACATTCCAAAATTCTGAAATCGAAACCAACCCCCATTCGGGCCAGCCGTACGGATTCGCGGAAAACTGAAGGGAAAAAAACAATTGCGTCAAAGCGCGTAGCACGCTTCTGACACGGAGGTTTATTTTTACCCGCGGCATTTGTATTTCACGTAATTTTCGCACGCGTCACTCGGTTCAAATGTCTAAATAGGAAGCAGCTAATTGTGGAAAATTGCTTTTCACCCCACCCCTTTCTCTTTTTCCTATCTGCCACCGACACCCGTGAATGAAGCTCACCCGGCATGTGCGGCGGCGGCCCTGCTGACGACTAACCACCTTATGCCACACGCGGCTACATGGTTCCATTCGCGAAGACGAACAGTGAACTCATTCTCCTTATTTCGGTTTATTTACATTCCACCTCTGTAACCTAGCGAGCCCCCGTGTGCTTGGCCCCGCTGCTGTTGGCGCAATGGACACAGCATGAATCGCAGGCAGGGAAGAGTTAATTTTAGCACAGTACCTAGTATGTGCCGTATTTAATCTAACTGCACTAAAAATAGACGCTGCCAACGGATTGCACCGTAAATGGAGAAAAGTTTAGACTTTCGCGACGAGCTTGTCATTGACGGAAAGCCAGCCGGTAGGCAAAAGGAAATGCTCAACTGCTGCAGTTGTTGATAGCTACACTGGCTGACTGACTGACTGACTAACTGACTGACTGGCTGGCTGGCTGGCTGTTGACTTCCAGTGGAGGGTGTGGTGTTTCATCAACAAGTTTTCCCGTTTCGATGTCATTCTATTTCTTTCGATTTCAGACGTTCATTGCATATACAAACGAACGATGGGCTTGACTATATATATGTATGAAAGTACATTACGTCGAAAGTGCATTATTTTTACATTCTTCTACTGATTCCTTTCTCTTTGGCTTCTATTTAGTTTAATGCGCTTTAGAACGTATACCTATTATTAGAAGAAGTCCACCTTTATTCTTGGTTTCAAGGAAGGGCATCTAATCTATGAATTCAAACGGAGTAAAAAAGGGTAAACAAATATATCAAAGAGACTTTGTTCTTCGGTTGAATGTCGATCATTAGGCGCTTGTAGAGATTCTGAACTTGTCGCTAAGGTCCACCTGATGAAATACATCGATGTCTTTTTTATGCTGTTTTTATTTATGCAGTTTTTTTATACAATTTTTTTATGCGGATTTTCAAAGTTATGCGGTTTTTTTATGTGGATTTTCAAAGTTATGCGGATTTTCAGATATGCGATTCTTTTAATGCAGTTTCCTTTTAATTTCTTGGGCATCACCTGAAGCGACTTTTATCGAAAGATAGATCCTCGTGAATGCATATGCTTAAACAAAAGACATAAAATGTTCGTATTTTTATTTTAGGTTATAAATTACTAGTCTTTGGGTTAAGGATATGAGAAGCATTCTTAATGCAGTGAAAATAAAAACAGAAAATGACTGAATACCTTTATACCTTTCTCATAATAAAACTTCTGCAATCGGTCGGAATTTCGACTTTTTAACCGAGGCCCGCAGAGCCGAATCTCTTATACCTCAGTTCGGCGAGATCGGAAATAGTCTCTGAGCGTGTATTTTTCTTTACTTGGTGATAAAGCTTTTACGCCGACCTGGCACACATTCATTTGTTAGACTATACTACCGATTTCGTCCATCGTGAGCTAAAGTGAGGGACTCTTAACAGAGAAGATAACTCTGAACCCTATTTCTCTAAACTCCACCAAGAAGTCCGACATTTACCTGATTCCCCGGATTCCATTTGAAATGACTACTTTGGGGGGAGGCGTGCTAATGCACTTCACTTGATTCCAGGTCTAGCTGGTCGTGCTAGATTTCGCTTGTCTCGTAACCGCCATATCAGTTCTACACGGCATGAGATTCTACATACCTTCCTCTCTACGTTGACCGGTTGGAAGCCGTGGTCGATCTGGCGCTTCCTGTTGGAGGGTGGATTCCGGTTCACTGGTGCCCCAACGACCAGGGCCTGTCGCGTTCGGTGCTACTCGGCGTAGTTCCCGACGGTGGAGCTAGCCTACCTCGGTGGAGAGTTCCCTGACGAAAGAATGTCTCCTGCAACCGTTGACGGACACGTCAACGGCAGAATGCCGAGGTCAGTTCAGCGATTCCCGGTGGAGGATTGCGTCCGGTTCACTGGCGCCCCGATTATTCAAGCCAGCGATACGCTACGGACTACTCGGAATAGTCCCCGACGGTGGATCTTTCCTACTCCGACGAATAGTTCCCCGGTAGTGAAAGATCTTCCGAAACCGATACTACCCGGGCAGATGCCGAGATCGGTCCTGCGATTCTAGGTGGAGGGTGACTTCCAGTTGACAGGCGCCCCGACGTCATCTGCCGGAGCTACTTTCCGATCTATTCGACCTAGTCCCCGGCGGTGGGTCTAGTCTACTCTGACGGAGAAATTTCCCGACGTTGAAATTTCTCTCGAAATCGTTATCTCGATGCTGGTCGGTTAGGTGCCGAGGTCAGTCTTGCGATTCCGGGGAGTTACGGTTCCGACAGCATAAGTCATTAAGTGACTTTACGCTTGTCTGGACATGCCGCAGACTCAGGAGATTCGCATTTAATGACAAAAATTGCTCATATGACCCTACTCCACGCTTTTCTCTAAACTTTCTTACTTTAAATCCTTGCTCTTCCTTGAGTACTATGGCTCTTAATATTGAAAAATATTTCACACCTTATGTGTTTTTTATGCGAATTTTCAAAATTATGCAGTTGTTTTATGCGAATTTTCAAAGTTATGCGGTTTATTTTTATGCGGATTTTTTTATGCGGTACGTATCCCCCGCATAAAAAAAACTTCAGTGTAGTTGAATAGAAATAATTTGCTGATTCCGGAGCAATCGGGATATTAAGAGGGACATTCTTACGAAACAGCTTTAAATTTAGTTTTAGCAAAATAGAAAGAGAGTATCGAGTTTAAGGAGACTATTTTTGCTGTATTTTTGGATCTAAAGTGCGCTTTTGAAATAATTTCTAGACCCTTACTGTTGCAAACTTTAGAGCGATTTGGAATCGGAGGTATAGCACTTAAGTGGTTTGAAAATTATTTATGTGCTAGAACTCAGAAAATCAACGATTTTGTATCTAGTACTCTCGGCAATCCTCTTGAAGTGCCGCAAGGTAGTGTCTTATAATATTTATTGTGTATATAAATGACATGAGGCGGGTTTTACGATTTTGTGAAATAAATTTGTTTGCTGGCAACACTGTTCTGTTCATCGCAGGTAAGGATATAGATGGAGCCGTGTCACATTTGAACGAAAACTTACATTCTCATGCACATGCGTAGATTTGTCTCTAATATCTTTCAAAGTCAAGTGTTTAAAGGTACGGATGGATTTTTTCGGAAGGCGTTGGGGTATAGGTTGACGCTAGGTACTTAAAAGCGACGGACAGATGATCGCTTTGCAAGACTGAGTATGTAGATCAGTTTTTTGGGCTGACGATTTATTAAAGAATTCGAACGAAGTGGATCGGCGTAAGACGTTTGTTGAACAGACTTGTCTGCGAGGGAGTGTAAAGTTTATTCAAAAATGTACATTAAATGCTTTTTTTTCAAATTGGATGCAAATTTGATGTACATTTCTGGAGTGACCTGCTCCTAGTATCATACACTGACTTCCCGTTCAAATCATACACATCGAACTCTAATATTCTTTTGGATAATAGACAATCCGCTAAATATTCTAAAGATTTCGATAGAACTGACGCAGGAATACTCATCGTGACAGTTTTCTCGAAAGTTCGCGCAGATAAGCGCTGAATCTGAATTATTCTGTCTAAAGCTAGCCAATTGCGTTACTGGCGACAAGCCTTTTATGAAGGACTACCGCGTCTAAATGCCCACTCACAACGTTGGGATCGACGGTGCAGTCACTGATTCGAGTTTATCATGAGTGGAGCTACTGAAGCAGGGAGTTGACTATTTCAAAGGACCCTTTCTCTAACGAGCAAAGATTTTGAATGGCAATCGCACTGAGCGGGACAAAATGGTCCATCCTCTCAAACTCGTGTCAAGTAGCCTTTGGAAGGAGATTGCACATAACCATGCCACGTGTACAAACAACGTTCGAGGAATCTGAAGCAGTCCCTTAAAAAGAGCTCTGTGTACTCTTTGGCAGAAAAATTAAAAGGAGCTACGCCACTCACCACGGCAAATCATTATGCTGTTTTGGCTGAGTAGTGTGATTCTGATGATCTCCATGTGGGGACATCTTTTACTACTTCCAAGAATAATAAATTGTCTTACGCTTTTTCAAATAAATTTTTTATAAAACCCTTTAAAACTCACGAATCTAGCTAACTTTTTCTCCACAAGTTTGTAATATAACCCCTTAACACATTGCGGCGCGAATTTTTTTTTTTCATTGTTTATACTGTTATTTTTAGCTTTAACCCTTTCATGCCCAACTTTTTTCTAGTCTATGTTTCGACACTATTTTTCCTTGACAACGGTGGGGTCAGGAAACACGAAAAGCCTTTCTTCATAAAGATAGGTACTTCCCTTGCAGTGCTAGAAGCTGCTCATTTTTTACCTTCCAATGCTCAATACAATTTTCCTAGAATATTTACAATAGTCTAAATGTGTGGAAAACGTTGCCAAACACTGTCTAAATCAGTTTTCAAGAATATTGCAACAAAACGAAGATATATGAAAAATTCATTTTCTGTCGTCAAGGTAAACTGTCCCTGGCAGCACTGCTCCATCGGAATCCAATCAGACTGATTACAATAACTCCAGTTCTAGAGCTGATCCCAATTAAGTGTCAATATTCAAATGAAAGTCAATATTCATATTTATTAGCCTTACTTGTTTTTGTGAGCAAATCTTACCTCAATCACAAGTTATAGCTGTTAAAAACGTTGTTGTCCACAAATAACATGGGCATGAATGGGTTAAATAGGTTTCTTGATAGTGGACCCAATATAGCGACTTTATTAGGCGAAATTGTCATTTTGTTGGTGCTATTTTAAATTTTCGAATTCTGACATCGGAATCATAATCAGCAGCCCCAAAAACTCTCGTAAGTCGAGTTTTATGCACATTATAACAAAATTCGCAAATAACGTAAAAAATGACTGTCATTGTGTAGCCGCCATTTTGAATTTTTTGATTCTATTATCAGAATCATAATCAACGACCTAAAAACCACAAAATCTGTTTTTATGCTAGTTGAGAGGTTATCCCTGTCTCTCCGAATCTTTTATAGACCAACATAGTAATAAACTCCATTTTTGCATACTTTGATAATTTTTTTTGCCGCTTTAGGAAGTACAGTATCGCGAGATATTCCGCTGCCAAGGGAGGTCTCAGTCAGAGTAGCGTAGATTAACTGCCGAAGACTATCTGCATAACGGGTGTCCAAGAAACAATGAGAATTTTTTCAGTCATGTAGTTAAAAACAAAAAAAAATGACGAATACACCCAGGTTTTTTTACGCGGGGGATATGTACCGCGTAAAAAACCGCGTAAAAAACCGCGTTCATTGGAAAATCCGCGTAAAAACACCGCGTTAATTGGAAAATCCGGTTAAAAAAACCGCGGTAATTGGAAAATCCGCGTAAAAAAACCGCGTTAATTCGAAAATCCACGCAAAAAAAAACTCTTAGCAAAAGACTTAGAATACTTTTGGAAGTTTTTCGCGCGGATTTCGCAATTAACACGGTTTTTGCAAAAATATTCTAAGTCCTTTTGAATGCAAAAGACTTAGAATATTTTCGGAAAGATGGAAGAGACGGGCCTGGAAGATTCCTTATGGCCCGCACCCCAACAATATGGGTATTTTTGGAATGGACTTGAAGAGTAGGTGCCAGAAGTTGATTTTTGACGTAATTTTGAAATCAAAGATGGCGACTTCCGGTTTAGCGAAATTCGCTATAACCCAATCAATATGTGTATTTTTGGAATGGTCTTGAAGAGTAGGTTCCAGAAATTGATTTTTGACGCCATTTTGCAATCCAAGATGGCGATTTCCGGTTTAGCGAAATTCGCTGTAACCCAATCAATATGGGTATTTTCGGAATGGTCTTGAAGAGTAGGTGCCAGAAATAAATAAATCTGCACTTTCCCCGCAAGGTTTTCCATGAAAATTGATTTTTGGCGCCATTTTCAAATCCCAAATGGCGGCTTCAGGTTTCACGAGATTTTCTAGAACTCAATCAACATGAGTATTTTCGGAATGGTTTTGACGAGTAGCAGACAAACGTCGATGTTTGCAATCATTTTAAAATTCTAGATGGCGACTTCCGGTTTACCAAAATTCTCGCATGAAAAATTTTGGCAATCATCTAAATCACCTTCAAATACAAGATCTAATCATAAACCAGCAAAATGCAAAATATTTTTATGTGTTCATCCAGGAAAGTGCGGTGAGAATGGAAGAGAGAGAAGAAAGAGACGTATGTGGTGTGAGTTGGGGGTTTGAAATTATTCAAATTAAACATATTGCTTAAATGTAAGTAAATTCAACTGTTTAATTTAAAATATTTGTACTACAACTTCAACTTCCAAAAATACCAATATTGAATAGGTTATAGCGAATTTCGCGAAATCGGAAATCGCCATCTTGGATTTAAAAATGGCATCAAAAATCAATTTTTGGAACCTACTCGTTAAGATCATTCTAAAAACATTCATATTGACTGGGTTATAGTGAATGTAGCTAACCTGGAAGTCGCCATCTTGGAATTCAAAATGGCGTCAAACATCGATCTTTATCTAGTACTCGTCAAGACCATTCCGAAAATACCCATATTGATTGAGTTATAGCGAATTTCGCTAAACCGGAAGTCGCCATCTTTGGTTTCAAAATGGCGTCAAAAATCAATTTCTGGCGCCTACTCTTCAAAACCATTCCGAAAATACCCATATTGATTGGGTTATAACAAATTTAGCAAAACCGGAGGTCGCCATCTTTGATTTCAAAATGGCGTCAAAAATCAATTTCTGGCACCTACTCTTCAAGACCATTCCGAAAAAACCTATATTGATTGGGTTATAGCGAATTTCACTAAACCGGAAGACGGCATCTTTGATTTCAAAATGGCGTCAAAAATCAATTTCTGGAACCTACTCTTCAAGACCATTCCGAAAATACCCATATTGTTGGGGTGCGGGCCATAAGGAATCTTCCACTTCCCACCCGTCTCTTCCATCTTTCCGAAAATCTTCTAAGTCTTTTGCATTCAAAAGGACTTATATTTTTTGCAAAAACCGTGTTAATGGCGTAATCCGCGCAAAATAAAAACTGCCAAAATTCTTCTAAGTTCTTTGCATTTAAAAGGACTTTGAATTTTTTTTCAGAAAAAAGTCTAAGTCTTGTGCATTCAAAAGGACTTAGAATATTTTTGCAAAAACCGCGTTTATTGGAAAATCCGCGTAAAAAACCGCGTAAAAAACCGCGTTAATTGGAAAATCCTCGTAAAAAAACCGCGTTAATTGGAAAATCTGCGTAAAAAAACCTCGTAAAAAACCGCGCAAAAAAAACCGTGTAAAAAACCTGGGTGTACAGTGTTTTTCATTAATAGCATAATGTATATTCTTCAAAAAAACGTCAATGAATATTGGAGAAGAGGCCCTGGTCAGCCGTGTGACGCAACTTAGTCACGATGCTCTCACAAGGGCGCTGGACGGCACTGTCGTCCATCTTCCTGATACAATTCCGGATCCTGGTGGTCAACTGCTTCATATCCTTGGCCCGCCAATTATTTTTGTACACTAGGGCACTGAGGGAACCGAAAAAATCTTCATTGGGACGGCACTGAGGCAAGTTGGCCGGGTTCGTTTCTTTCGGCACGTACGGTATCTTTTTCTGCTAGAGATACTCTAGCGTCTTCACGGCGTAACGGGAAGACGCCTTTTCCGGCCATAAGACGTACTTCCCATCCGCATGATGCTCCTTTAAGAACGGCAGAAGAATTTTCTCAAAACACTCCTCCTGGTAAACTCGTTGATTGATAGCCAGGCCGCTCGGCTTCAATCACGGCTTTGAAATCCCTCTGTCTGATATGAAGGTGTACTGCATAACTTTTCTTTTCAAATTTATGCTTAAGCTTATATTTTACATCGGGGTGTGTGGCCGACTTGTCGCTTTCGTCTTCCAGCACGAACGATTTCCCGCGGTAGTTCTTCATCATCCATCGGCACTGCGATTGCACGATCGCTATCTGCTCGTCCGTGTACTCGGGGGACCAAGTCCTCTTCCGACAGATGATGTCCTCCATTTTGAGGGTTCGGTGAATCAAGGTATGGGAGCAGTCATATTTTCGGCCGGCGGCGTCACGCAAACTCGTTTCGTCCTTGTTGTCAAACAGCTTTTTCAATGCTACCTTCTTCGTCATTATCTTCGCCGGACGGCCGCTACCGGCCTTTCGCTCCACACTCAGAGATGCCAGGATCCGGTAAACTGTACTCACGGACACGTTTTCGTCTCGAAAGTGGTCTACAGTAAACTTTTTTTTCCACGAGGATCATGCGTTTCGTAAAACCGTACAACACGCTCGCAGAGTGCTTGCTGTTTCGATGCCATCTTCGATTGAACTGACAGCACCCGAGCGAAAAGAAACATACCACCAATTTCTAGAGAGTCCAGAGAGCAATTCTCTTGGCGAGAACAAAATTTACGCTCTTGATTTTAATTACAGAAAGGTATTGAAATCATTTTCATTTTTTATAGAACACCCGTTAGATTGCGAGGACGCTGAGTTTTGAATGGTTCATGGAAAAAGGCACCAGTATATGAGAAAAATTCCGCCCCCGCGGAACTCTTAGTCGGAGTATGGCAGATTCCCCTCCGGGGACTATCCAAAGAAATGCTGATACATAAACCTCTGCGATGAAGTGTTCTAAATTTAACTGTCATCTACCACATCCGTCATATTTTCAATCTATTTTCACCCATCTTGATATTGTGTTTGAAGATGAAATATGAGGTATTCCACACATAAAGTTTCTGCTTCTTTGGGTATATTTTCTTCTTCGTGTCCAGAGTTTAATGCAGAGGACTCTAGTTTATGTGAGAATTCTAAATGTTATGGCACTCTTCATTTCGTATCTCCGGCACCGGAACTCTGATCGACATACAATTTAATAATAGCTTATGGCGTCATTAGAACTTTCATATGAGCTTTAGATGGAGCAAATCGGTTCAGTCGTATCTAGGCTATTCAAGTTCCGATTCCGAATATTTAGGTCGAATGCTATACATGACTCGACCCTCCCGATCATGACTAAAAATCCAAGTTTGGATCAATTGTCAGAACATTTTATATGCTCAAGCCAAAACTAAACGGCGATATTCATATAAAATTTTACGTGAATCTGCTGCTTGATTACGTCATTTAAATTGATTAGGCTATTTCTCAAAGTGGATATAAAATTACCAGTACTAATCATTAAAGGAAAGAACTTCAACTTCTCGAACTGAACACTTCAAGTCTTGCGCGTGGCGCTATGCAAAGTGGGTGACAAAAATCGAACCAGACAATCATCTATTTTCGTAACTCGTTACGACCATTATAAACAAGTCCATCACGCGGTAAGAAAATAAATTATGACAACTCTTTTTCCCCCGAAGAGATCAAGTGGCTGCTCGTGCCGCTGTGAGTGCGGGAAAAACCTTCGCCTGAGCTAAGCATGTCTGCCAACATTCGGGAGGTGCATGCCGTATCGATTTCCATCGTTCTGTGTCATTTGTGACTTCCCGCTCGGTCCGCATGACCAATTGGTGGTAAGTGGAGCAGTGGAAATGAGTCTCTAGTTGAGTGACACGGCATTGAAGCTATTATAGAGGACAGGCAAGTGCACGCGTTCGTCTCATATTTTAATTTGGTTTGGTTTCACTGACTGCTAAGTGGCCACCAAACAAGATTCGCCAGAAGTAAAGACAAGTCAGAATCAAACAATGACGCTACGATATATAGGGATCAAGTACGCTATTTTGGGGCGACGAATTAGCAATTCTGTCTAAAATTAGCCCGAATCGGTAGATTCCAGTTCATACATCACATTACGCCAATGCCGATGATAGAAGACAGTAGATCGCGTCATGCTAAAATTGCTGTTTATTTACTGTTTGTACACCCACCCGTTCCTGACCACTCCGAAAGCCAGGGAGAACCGTAGAAGAAGAAAAAAACACAGGAACAGCCGGTGGTTATGACGTTCGTTCTCGACCGGCCGGGTAGCGCAAAGGGAAAGTGTGAAAGTTTTCCTCCTCCTAAGCGCCAAATGCGGTAATATTTGTAAATCTAATAAACGTAAACATAGCGCCTCTACACGTACAGCAATGCAGGCTGGGCGCACCAGATGGGAACGATAAATTTTGTTTGCTAAAAATAAAGTCACACGTATTTAGGAAAAAGATCCATCACAGGATATCGCGATCTGTGCATACCTGGTGAGTGGGAAAAATAAAGCGCGCTGATAAAAATAGCCACCGCAGGTGATTCATGAAACAGAGAGAGAGAGAGAGTCCTGGAGAGATGGGGAATTTCGTTGGCACAAGAAAAATTGTTGATGAATATTTTGACGTATAGTAACAAAACAACAAAACTAAGAAAAGTTAAACAACACTCAGCAGAACAGTAAAACAGTAAAACAACAAAACAGTAAAACAGTAAAACAGTAAAACAGTAAAACAGTAAAACAGTAAAACAGTAAAAGAGTAAAACTGTAAAACAGTAAAACAGTAAAACAGTAAAACAGTAAAACCGTAAAACAGTAAAACAGTAAAACAGTAAAACAGTAAAACAGTAAAACAGTAAAACAGTAAAACAGTAAAACAGTAAAACAGTAAAACAGTAAAACAGTAAAACAGTAAAAGAGTAAAACAGTAAAACAGCAAAACAGTAAAACAGTAAAACAGTAAAACAGTAAAACAGTAAAACAGTAAAACAGTAAAACAGTAAAACAGTAAAACAGTAAAACAGTAAAACAGTAAAACAGTAAAACAGTAAAACAGTAAAACAGTAAAACAGTAAAACAGTAAAACAGTAAAACAGTAAAACAGTAAAACAGTAAAACAGTAAAACAGTAAAACAGTAAAACAGTAAAACAGTAAAACAGTAAAACAGTAAAACAGTAAAACAGTAAAACAGTAAAACAGTAAAACAGTAAAACAGTAAAACAGTAAAACAGTAAAACAGTAAAACAGTAAAACAGTAAAACAGTAAAACAGTAAAACAGTAAAACAGTAAAACAGTAAAACAGTAAAACAGTAAAACAGTAAAACAGTAAAACAGTAAAACAGTAAAACAGTAAAACAGTAAAACAGTAAAACAGTAAAACAGTAAAACAGTAAAACAGTAAAACAGTAAAACAGTAAAACAGTAAAACAGTAAAACAGTAAAACAGTAAAACAGTAAAACAGTAAAACAGTAAAACAGTAAAACAGTAAAACAGTAAAACAGTAAAACAGTAAAACAGTAAAACAGTAAAACAGTAAAACAGTAAAACAGTAAAACAGTAAAACAGTAAAACAGTAAAACAGTAAAACAGTAAAACAGTAAAACAGTAAAACAGTAAAACAGTAAAACAGTAAAACAGTAAAACAGTAAAACAGTAAAACAGTAAAACAGTAAAACAGTAAAACAGTAAAACAGTAAAACAGTAAAACAGTAAAACAGTAAAACAGTAAAACAGTAAAACAGTAAAACAGTAAAACAGTAAAACAGTAAAACAGTAAAACAGTAAAACAGTAAAACAGTAAAACAGTAAAACAGTAAAACAGTAAAACAGTAAAACAGTAAAACAGTAAAACAGTAAAACAGTAAAACAGTAAAACAGTAAAACAGTAAAACAGTAAAACAGTAAAACAGTAAAACAGTAAAACAGTAAAACAGTAAAACAGTAAAACAGTAAAACAGTAAAACAGTAAAACAGTAAAACAGTAAAACAGTAAAACAGTAAAACAGTAAAACAGTAAAACAGTAAAACAGTAAAACAGTAAAACAGTAAAACAGTAAAACAGTAAAACAGTAAAACAGTAAAACAGTAAAACAGTAAAACAGTAAAACAGTAAAACAGTAAAACAGTAAAACAGTAAAACAGTAAAACAGTAAAACAGTAAAACAGTAAAACAGTAAAACAGTAAAACAGTAAAACAGTAAAACAGTAAAACAGTAAAACAGTAAAACAGTAAAACAGTAAAACAGTAAAACAGTAAAACAGTAAAACAGTAAAACAGTAAAACAGTAAAACAGTAAAACAGTAAAACAGTAAAACAGTAAAACAGTAAAACAGTAAAACAGTAAAACAGTAAAACAGTAAAACAGTAAAACAGTAAAACAGTAAAACAGTAAAACAGTAAAACAGTAAAACAGTAAAACAGTAAAACAGTAAAACAGTAAAACAGTAAAACAGTAAAACAGTAAAACAGTAAAACAGTAAAACAGTAAAACAGTAAAACAGCAAAACAGTAAAACAGCAAAACAGTAAAACAGCAAAACAGTAAAACAGTACAACAGTAAAACAGTACAACAGTACAACAGTAAAACAGTAAAACAATAAAACAGTAAAACAATACAACAGTAAAACAATAAAACAGTAAAACAGTAAAACAATAAAACAGTAAAACAAAAAAACAGTAAAACATTAAAACTGCCGTTTTTTGTTTTCTGCTTTCTGTTTGCCATTTTCCGTTTTTCGTTTGTCGTTTTTTGTTTTTTTTGTTTTTTGTTTTTCGTATTTCGTATTTTGTATTTCGTATTTCGTATTTCGATTTCGTATTTCGTATTTCGTATTTCGTATTTCGTATTTCGTATTTCGTATTTCGTATTTCGTATTTCGTATTTCGTATTTCGTATTTCGTATTTCGTATTTCGTATTTCGTATTTCGTATTTCGTATTTCGTATTTCGTATTTCGTATTTCGTATTTCGTATTTCGTATTTCGTATTTCGTATTTCGTATTTCGTATTTCGTATTTCGTATTTCGTATTTCGTATTTCGTATTTCGTATTTCGTATTTCGTATTTCGTATTTCGTATTTCGTATTTCGTATTTCGTATTTCGTATTTCGTATTTCGTATTTCGTATTTCGTATTTCGTATTTCGTATTTCGTATTTCGTATTTCGTATTTCGTATTTCGTATTTCGTATTTCGTATTTCGTATTTCGTATTTCGTATTTCGTATTTCGTATTTCGTATTTCGTATTTCGTATTTCGTATTTCGTATTTCGTATTTCGTATTTCGTATTTCGTATTTCGTATTTCGTATTTCGTATTTCGTATTTCGTATTTCGTATTTCGTATTTCGTATTTCGTATTTCGTATTTCGTATTTCGTATTTCGTATTTCGTATTTCGTATTTCGTATTTCGTATTTCGTATTTCGTATTTCGTATTTCGTATTTCGTATTTCGTATTTCGTATTTCGTATTTCGTATTTCGTATTTCGTATTTCGTATTTCGTATTTCGTATTTCGTATTTCGTATTTCGTATTTCGTATTTCGTATTTCGTATTTCGTATTTCGTATTTCGTATTTCGTATTTCGTATTTCGTATTTCGTATTTCGTATTTCGTATTTCGTATTTCGTATTTCGTATTTCGTATTTCGTATTTCGTATTTCGTATTTCGTATTTCGTATTTCGTATTTCGTATTTCGTATTTCGTATTTCGTATTTCGTATTTCGTATTTCGTATTTCGTATTTCGTATTTCGTATTTCGTATTTCGTATTTCGTATTTCGTATTTCGTATTTCGTATTTCGTATTTCGTATTTCGTATTTCGTATTTCGTATTTCGTATTTCGTATTTCGTATTTCGTATTTCGTATTTCGTATTTCGTATTTCGTATTTCGTATTTCGTATTTCGTATTTCGTATTTCGTATTTCGTATTTCGTATTTCGTATTTCGTATTTCGTATTTCGTATTTCGTATTTCGTATTTCGTATTTCGTATTTCGTATTTCGTATTTCGTATTTCGTATTTCGTATTTCGTATTTCGTATTTCGTATTTCGTATTTCGTATTTCGTATTTCGTATTTCGTATTTCGTATTTCGTATTTCGTATTTCGTATTTCGTATTTCGTATTTCGTATTTCGTATTTCGTATTTCGTATTTCGTATTTCGTATTTCGTATTTCGTATTTCGTATTTCGTATTTCGTATTTCGTATTTCGTATTTCGTATTTCGTATTTCGTATTTCGTATTTCGTATTTCGTATTTCGTATTTCGTATTTCGTATTTCGTATTTCGTATTTCGTATTTCGTATTTCGTATTTCGTATTTCGTATTTCGTATTTCGTATTTCGTATTTCGTATTTCGTATTTCGTATTTCGTATTTCGTATTTCGTATTTCGTATTTCGTATTTCGTATTTCGTATTTCGTATTTCGTATTTCGTATTTCGTATTTCGTATTTCGTATTTCGTATTTCGTATTTCGTATTTCGTATTTCGTATTTCGTATTTCGTATTTCGTATTTCGTATTTCGTATTTCGTATTTCGTATTTCGTATTTCGTATTTCGTATTTCGTATTTCGTATTTCGTATTTCGTATTTCGTATTTCGTATTTCGTATTTCGTATTTCGTATTTCGTATTTCGTATTTCGTATTTCGTATTTCGTATTTCGTATTTCGTATTTCGTATTTCGTATTTCGTATTTCGTATTTCGTATTTCGTATTTCGTATTTCGTATTTCGTATTTCGTATTTCGTATTTCGTATTTCGTATTTCGTATTTCGTATTTCGTATTTCGTATTTCGTATTTCGTATTTCGTATTTCGTATTTCGTATTTCGTATTTCGTATTTCGTATTTCGTATTTCGTATTTCGTATTTCGTATTTCGTATTTCGTATTTCGTATTTCGTATTTCGTATTTCGTATTTCGTATTTCGTATTTCGTATTTCGTATTTCGTATTTCGTATTTCGTATTTCGTATTTCGTATTTCGTATTTCGTATTTCGTATTTCGTATTTCGTATTTCGTATTTCTAATTTCGTATTTCGTATTTCGTATTTCGTATTTCGCATTTCGTATTTCGTATTTCGTATTTCGTATTTCGTATTTCGTATTTCGTATTTCGTATTTCGTATTTCGTATTTCGTATTTCGTATTTCGTATTTCGTATTTCGTATTTCGTATTTCGTATTTCGTATTTCGTATTTCGTATTTCGTATTTCGTATTTCGTATTTCGTATTTCGTATTTCGTATTTCGTATTTCGTATTTCGTATTTCGTATTTCGTATTTCGTATTTCGTATTTCGTATTTCGTGTTTCGTGTTTCGTGTTTCGTGTTTCGTGTTTCGTGTTTCGTGTTTCGTGTTTCGTATTTCGTATTTCGCATTTCGCATTTCGTATTTCGAATTTCGAATTTCGAATTTCGAATTTCGAATTTCGTATTTCGTGTTTCGTGTTTCGTATTTCGCATTTCGCATTTCGTGTTTCGTATTTCGTATTTCGTATTTCGTATTTCGTATTTCGTATTTCGTATTTCGTATTTCGTATTTCGTATTTCGTATTTCGTATTTCGTATTTCGTATTTCGTATTTTGTATTTTGTATTTCGTATTTCGTATTTCGTTTCTCCGTTTTTCGTTTCTCCGTTTTTCGTTTCTCCGTTTTTCGTTTCTCCGTTTTTCGTTTCTCCGTTTTTCGTTTCTCCGTTTTTCGTTTCTCCGTTTTTCGTTTCTCCGTTTTTCGTTTCTCCGTTTTTCGTTTCTCCGTTTTTCGTTTCTCCGTTTTTCGTTTCTCCGTTTTTCGTTTCTCCGTTTTTCGTTTCTCCGTTTTTCGTTTCTCCGTTTTTCGTTTCTCCGTTTTTCGTTTCTCCGTTTTTCGTTTCTCCGTTTTTCGTTTCTCCGTTTTTCGATTCTCCGTTTTTCGTTTCTCCGTTTTTCGTTTCTCCGTTTTTCGTTTCTCCGTTTTTCGTTTCTCCGTTTTTCGTTTCTCCGTTTTTCGTTTCTCCGTTTCTCCGTTTTACGTTTCTCCGTTTTTCGTTTCTCCGTTTTTCGTTTCTCCGTTTTTCGTTTCTCCGTTTTTCGATTCTCCGTTTTTCGTTTCTCCGTTTTTCGTTTCTCCGTTTTTCGTTTCTCCGTTTCTCGTTTCTCCGTTTTCCGTTTTCTCTTTTTTTCTCTTTTCTTTGTTCTTATGCACAAAGATTCTGTCGTGAAATCTGTTGAACAGAAGGTGAAAGCTCCTCAAAAAAATCTTACATCCAAGACTGAGCTTAATGGAGCGGTGGGTCTTTTTATATTTCCACTATAAAAATAATCTAACCTTGCCCGAGTCGGTTAAGAATTTTAAGTGTCGCACAGTGCTTTCAGGTTGGAAAAAGGTCCAGGCCCTCATATGATAATTTAAAAAAAAAATATACATATCTCTACAAGATGAACTATTCAGATCAATGTTAAAATCAGGGGCTTTCTTTGACCAGAAACTTTTCTGATGATATAAAGATGGTGAAGTGCAAAGTACAGTATATGCTAGATAATAACTTTTCATCAGCTGTGGGGCACTATGTGCAGCCTCACAACGCCAACATATCATTATCGGTATGTCCTCGGTTTTGGGCGTAATAATCGAACTACAGATCCTAAAGAATTTACCTTCTCAAATAGGAAGTTTAAAGTAGGTTGAGCTCTCGACATTCTTTCAAATTTATCTGAAATTTTGCATTTCGTTTCAAACTTTCAAGAAATGTACAATAAAATCTATTCCATCAGCTATCGAGTATCACTCGTTATCTTTTAAGTAATTTACATTTCAATTTCCCGTTGCATTCCGAACCTTTCGGCAAGAGTGCTTTCTTTCCTGGTTGGCTTTAGCCGAACAGTGACTATGTAGCTTATTTAGATGGGAATGTATTAATAGGGTGGTGGATGCATGAAAGCACATAAAGTGTTGCTACTAAAACCAGATAATTACAAATTTTACCACAGATAGACCAACTACAAAATATTATTAATATCATTCAATGTTAGATACGTGTGTTTATAATCAATAAATATATAATCTATATTTCAAGAAAACGAGTTCTAACAAAGTTGTATCGAAATTTCAAGAAAAATCAAAGATCTAGCTATCCATCAGAATACTCACATCATCAATGCCGTACCTTATTGTACCTTATCGTCAGTGTCTAGGACCACCCTATCAGTAAAACTTCATCGACAAACGAGCGCGCCCTTCGGGAAACCCGTTGTAAAACAGCATCGAATACAAAACGGAAATATTTCAGCATCATTCGCAACTCGGTTCTGCGGGGCTTATTTTTCCTTAATTTCATTTCATCCACTGCTCCTTCGCTCAGCTCTATTAACGTGACGTGTAGTCTGCCAGTACCTACGAGCTTGCAGCCAGCTCAGCTGCGAGACAGGTCCGCCGAAGCCAGGCGTCTCTTGGAGCGCCGAGAGCCAATCTACATAACAGCACCATTTTTCTTGTTTGTATAAATCCACTAACGGCGCACGAGGCCTGTGGAAAAACGAGCGCAGCTTGCGTATGACGAAACTGGCCAATGTGCATTACCTGCGTTTTTTGGGATGCTATTTTCCAGGGCCAGTCCGGATGTGCACACCGAGAACAGACTTAGGGGTGTTATTTCCCTACTGTGGCTTCCGAATATCGCACCCGTTCGGACCCCGAGGACCCAGAACGGAAGAAATTGGGCCTTCTTTGCGCACATGTTTCTTTACGATCGAGCGATCGATCGGTTCCGGGCAGCCTCTCTTTTTCTGTCTCGCATAAAACGCGATCAATCCTTTCCTCGCTGTGCCCAAGCTGTGCGATGTGACGTCTCTCTCTAGCACCATACGACCTGATCTGAACTGATGAAGCTGTGCTGTTGAGCTGAGCTGAGTTGAGCTGATCCGTGCCATGCCGTGTTGCTTTCGACTGCGGTGATGATATTTCCGAAAGCGCTGCAGTGCATCTCGTGGTCCTAAAAAAAGCACAAGGTGCCCGGTTTTTTATTTATCATGTTTATGGTCATCATTTTCAAATATATCAAATTTATAGGGTTGCATTTAATTACGTCCCAGAAATACGAGACGGGAGCGACACAGTTACAGCCGCGCGACTTATTGATGGCAATTTAGTCCACGTCTGGCTGCTGCTGCTGCCGCCGCTCCTGCTGTTGGCTTGGTGATGATATTGCTGCGGTTTCTGATCCAAGCAGGGCCATAGAGTGTGAGAAATTAGCTGAAAGAGATCTTTATAATAGTGTCACGCTTCGCGATACGGTGCGAAGTGTGCCGAAGGGCTATAAAGTGGTCGGCCGCTTTTACGTAAATTAGGCTAGAAATGCTGATTTTGGAGTTTTTTTTGGAAATGGCATATTTCACGCTCGAGGTTATAAACTGGTCATAAACAGACTTTCAATGTTAACTCAATCGGGGTATTTAATTCAGCAACGTAAATCGAAGGTGGGCTAGCCATTTGTAAACGAAATGTGTAGAAGCAGTGTTATCTCAATTTTGCCAATCCCAAAGGATATAGGCCAAGAAACGTTTGTGACTATGATGCTCGTAGCCAGGATTTAGTTTGGGGAATGGGGTAGCCTTCAATAATTTAATGCACATTTTCATTAGTTAAGTCGAATTTGGTTGACGGGCACAAATTCTAACTCAAAAAATCATGGGTTGCCCTTCGGCTTATCAAAATCTGACACTAATTTAGCGTCGAATTGCAAATTGTGTTTTCATTTTGGATCTAGTGTCAATCCAGTGCTAAATTATTCTGGCTCTAAGTTAAAGCCGGATTCTGATGAGACGAAGTCGAAAAGCAACCCATGACTTTAATGTCCTATCAAATAGAACTTTTGCAGTCGGTTCCGGTACGTTTTTTCTGTTTTTGTTCACTTCCTAATCATGCCCTTTTGATCCTTCGCCTCTCTTTTGGTTTTCCGAGGTTCGCGCTTCTTCGTGGTCTTTTTTTTACAATGGAGAAGACGTTTACGTCCTAACCTAGTACACTTGCTATTGGTAGGTGTCCAAGCTACCACACGCGGTGTACTGGGGGCGTGTCGGGCTCGAATGGTGACGCTGCCATTAATACCGACTAAACTCCATTGGGCTCCGCCGTTCCTCCCAGGAACTACCTCTCGGTATTACTTCTGGGGGGATGGCTGTACTTAATGTACTCATTCACTCTCACTCACGCGTTCATACGTCCTGTATGAGGCTTACTTGGGTGCTCTCTCTATCGCACCTTGATTCACTCTCAAACACTCCACATGAGGCTGACTTTTGTGCTCACCTTTTTCGTTCCTTGCGAGGCTGACTTGTGTGCTCACCTTTTTCATTCCTTGCTAGGCTTACTTTTGTGCTAGCCTCTACCATACCATGTGAGGCTGACTTTTGTGCTCACCATTAACATGCCGTGTGAGACTGACTTGGATGCTCACCCTTTCACTCCTCTGCCACGCCACGAGGCATCGATAGCTAAGTCCCAACATACTACGCTACGATCCTCCCATCTTGGCATGAGGCAGTCCACTTATACGCCTATACACTAGCTCTTCTGCCTTGCTTCGGAGTGGCTGGATTTACCCCTTACGCGGTTGCCAGTCGCTGCGCCAAACCTGCCTCAGCATGAACAGACCATTCACTCCCTTTTTTGCGCTCGGCCTTTTTCGCTCCAACTAACCTATCACTAGTTAGCCGTGCCCGTCGTCTGTTGCTCGGTTTGCCAAATTACCTGTAGCCTACAGGCAATCTGGGTGGTAGCAGCCGAGACTGCGTTCCAATTCTCTACCGATTGACACATCCGCTAAATAAGGGTATCAGCTCTTCTTTCGACGTCGAACCGAGGACATACGAACAGTATGTGTTCGGTAGTTTCGTCTACACCTGGGCAGGCTGGGACCTCCGCGTGCCCGAACCTGTGGAGGTACTGTCGGAAACAGCCATGGCCTGACAGGAATTGTGTCAGGTGGAAGTGAACTTCCCCATGGGGTCTTCCCACCCAGCTTGATATGTTAGGTATCAGCCGATGGGTCCATCTACTTTTCAAGGAGTTATCACACTCACGCTGCCATCTGGCGACCGAGGTCACCCTGGTGCGCTCGCGGGCTCCTCTATTTCCACGTAGCTCGAAACACTTCTCATCTTCCCGAATGACCAGCCCGACTGGCATCATGCTCGCTATCACGCAGGATGCATCGAGTGATACTGTGCGGCAGGCAGATATCACTCTGAGGCACATCACGCGGTAGGTGCTCTCCAGTTTCTGTAGGTAACTGGTTACCCTCAGTGCTCTTGACCATGACGGGCCGCCGTACCTGAGGATAGATACGGCAACGCCTGCCAGTAACCTACGTCTACTGGCGCACACCTTTGAGCTGTTGGACATCATCCTCGATAAAGCCGCAACAGCAGTCGACGCTCTCTTGCATGTATAGTCGACGTGGCTACCGAAGGTCAGCTTGTCGTCTATAATGACTCCGAGAGACTTCAGACTCCGCTGTGAAGTGATCGCGACTTCTCCCACATGGATAACTGCATGTTGTGCCGACTTGCGGTTGTTGACGATAACTACCTCCGTCTTATGATGAGCGAGCTCCAGGCCTCTCGCGCTCATCCATTCCTCCATCGCACAGTGGGACGGAATCAAAAAAAGCTGGACATTGATATTTGCGACGAACCTATTGGTTATGGCACTTTGATGTCTTCGGAAAGGCTTCTTCATTTTTTAAGTAGTTTAATATAATGTTGGAAAAATTTTATTTAAGCGGGTATATACGCAGTTAAAAAAATAACTTTGCAAGTTGTTGCCGAAATTGATAGTCATGTATGGAAAGTTTGTAGACGAAATGATTTTATGAAACTTTGTTGAAGTAATGAAATGGCTATCTGTTAAGGGAAAAAAGTTATTGGGTGAAATTGAAGTACATGTCGGAATACCCCCTTAAAAAGTGTTTTTTCATTGTAACTTTTTTATTTGATTTTTTACAGTTTCTCGATGTTCTAGAAAGTTGTAGATGCTTTCAAAACACACCTTTTTGCGGAATAGGCCAACTCGCTATCTCTTCGTTTTTAGGGTGCATGTCTGTTTTTTTGTTTTTTTTGGGCTAACTTTAAGGGGCTATGGTTTGTGGAGTAGCAGGTAGTAGCAGCTAAATTTATTTTTTTGGTGTTCGGCAAGAAATACCCTATTGATACATATATAAATAATAGCGGGAACTAATAGGATCCTTGGAATAATGTGGCGTAAAATAGACTAGCGTTTCAATAAATTATTTGTATTATGAAGCATAAAAAATAAACTGTTATGCGAAATTAATAAACATTTGAGATATTATAGTTCATTCCATATGTTCCGACGTTCAAAGTTAATTTTTTTTGTTATTAACGTGCTCATAAGTCATCAGTGTCCTGCCAATTATCTTCTTGGTTATTGAATGAACAAAGCATTTTGTTAATTAGAATACTCGGTTATATTATTACCTTGTCCATCCAATGACGAAGAAGATAATTGGCAGGACACTGATGACTTATGAGCATGTTAACAACAAAAAAATTAACTTTGAATGTCGGAATATATGGAATGAACCATAATATTTCAAATGTTTATTAATTGCGCATAATAGTTTATTTTTCATGCTTCACAATACAAATAATTTATCGAAACGCTAGTCTATTTTACGCCACATTATGCCAAGGATCCTATTAGATCCCGCTATGATTTATATATGTATCAATTGGGTATTTCTTGCTGAACATCAAAAAAATAAATTTAGCTGCTGCTACCTGCTACTCCACAAACCATAGCCCCTTAAAGTTAGCCCAAAAAAACCAAAAAAACAGACATACACCCTAAAAACGAAGAGATAGCGAGTTGGCCTATTCCGCAAAAAGGTGTGTTTTGAAAGCATCTACAACTTTCTAGAACATCGAGAAACTGTAAAAAATCAAATAAAAAAGTTACAATGAAAAAACACTTTTTAAGGGGGTATTCCGACATGTACTTCAATTTCACCCAATAACTTTTTTCCCTTAACAGGTAGCCATTTCATTACTTCAACAAAGTTTCATAAAATCATTTCGTCTACAAACTTTCCATACATGACTATCAATTTTGGCAACAACTTGCAAAGTTATTTTTTTTAACTGCGTATATACCTCCTTAAATAAAATTTTTCCAACATTATATTAAACTACTTAAAAAATGAAGAAGCCTTTCCGAAGACATCAAAGTGCCATAACCAATAGGTTCGTCGCAAATATCAATGTCCAGCTTTTGTTGATTCCGTCCCACTGTGCACCGTGTTGATCGCGTGTTCTACGGTTAGTTCTACCTCAGGCATTGACTCCCCGTAGACCTCCAAGGTTACGTCGTCGGCAAAGCCGACGATCTTGATCCTAGGAGGGAACTTCAGTCTCAGAACCCCGTCATACATGAGGTTCCATACCACCGGGCTTAGGATCGAGCCCTGTGGGACTCCGGCGGTAATCGGAACTCTTTTCTGACCGGCATCGGTCTCGTATTGCAGTACGCGGTTCTGGAAGTAACTTTCCAGGATCCGGTACAGACCGACCGGTAGGCTAATCCGGTATAACGAGAGCGCGATGGCATCCCAGCTTGCGCTGTTGAATGCGTTCTTCACGTCAAGTGTCACTAACGCACAGTATTTAATGCCTCGCCTTTTTCGTTGGATCGCTATCTCGGCAGTCTTTATCACTGAGTTGAGAGCGTCCACTGTGGACTTACCCTTTCGAAAGCCAAACTGGTTGCTTGACAGGCCGTCCGTACCTTCTGCGTACGGGGTTAGCCTGTTGAGGATAATCCTCTCAATTTGCCAGTCGTGTCGATCAAACAGATTGGTCTGTACGCCGATGGGTCGCCTGGCGGCTTCCCGGGCTTCAGCAACAGCACCAATTTCTGCCTTTTCCATCTATCGGGGAAACGGCACTCGTCAAGGCATCTCTGCATAGCTAGCCTGAACATGTTCGGGTTCGCTATGATCGCTGCCTTGAGAGCGCTGTTTGGAACTCCATCCGACCCTGGAGTTTTGTTCAATACTAGGGACACAGACAAACAGACGTAACAGCTCGAAGAAAATTTAAAAAAAATCATCGCCCACGGTATACTAGCGACATCTGTTGAACACATTGCACAAAATGCGATTCTGGCAACCAGGGGACAATTTTTTTTTCAACCGAAGTACTGGCAACAATGTCCACACCGCTTGTCAACTGCAAGATAGTAGATGAAAGGTAGGGGCATTGTTGCAGTTGCTAAATTTGAAGAGCGAAATAAAAAAATCGCCTGTCACGTACTTCAATTTTCCATGGCATAATTATTGCAATTGACAAATTTAAAGAATGCAGACTGCAGAGCTACGACTGCATTTTTAAAACCCAACAGAACCATTTTTTGTTACGGGAAATTAAGCAACGCCAAAATTGTTTTTCTTTTCGTGTGAAGAAATCAATTTGTGTCGTCGATTGGGCGTATGATTGATTTTTGTCTCTATTTACTCTTCTTTGTCGTCGCTCTTTTGGAATCCCGGAGACATTAGGTACTCTTAATTTTATTTAGTCTATTTTTAAAGAGTAGGCTCTATCGAGGTCATCATCGGATCAAGATCACGGAGACACAACCCCTAAAATTTCCTTGCCAATATCAGGATCAATTCGCATTAACGATTTCATTTTTAACGTTTTCCGTAAGGGAAAACTCATCATGTAGGCTATGGGAGAATTTAATTTTATAAAATTCTAAACGGATGGTTCGCCACGATGATTCTGCATACGAGTACATGGCACTACTTTCCCTTTCAACGAAATCTTTGCTTCTGTCTTGAGTGCAAAGTATGTTCGATGTGTTGGTCTTCTACGGAACTGTATCCTGACGCAATCTAAATATATTGTGATTGTCAATCATAATAATCCAACGACTTGATAGTTTACCTCCTGTTGGGTTGCGACGGATCAATAAATTAAATAAATTAAATAAATATATCTAGATTGAATATGGTCTAAGCGTATCTTCAATTTTCGTAAGTCCTGCATCCCGCCAAAGTTGAATTTCTCCGTCAGTCTCCGGGGACCAACAAATTCGAATCCATTGCATACATCCGGTTAGATTTGTTACACCGAACCAGTTAAATTGGCAAGATCCAAAAATGTATCTGCTCACCGATCAGCATCGTGCAGGAAACTACGAAATGATTTTGAACAATTCTTACCTTGAGCACTTCGACAGGAATGCCATGGACCATTTTGTTTGTTTTGGTTTGCATAAAATGAAAATGGCGGTTATGTTTTCGGGAAGATGGTACAGGATGTCACATTGTTCCAACTATACGTACTGTTGCAATATTTCTTCGATAAAACCGATAAAACAAACTGATATGAAGAAGAAACACATAAATAACGTAGTGGGCAAAGGTTTTGATTCGGTTCAGTCATAGCTATTTTTATCGCTAGTTTCGAGATTAAAAAGTGTCCCTAAGTGTTCGAATCGGAAGATTCATGGTGAAGTTCAGCCTTTTCTCTCCTTTCATCGGGCGCCAAAGAATCAGGATGCTCGTTCCGATCTTTATGTTTACTTGTTTTATGGGTCGTGGAAGCCTTGTTCAATTTGACTATAAAACTAATACACTCAAAAGTCACGAATGTTCTCACCTTTCTTTCCCTTCATCTTAGTTTGCGGGTGCTTGTGGTAACGAAGTGATACATTAGGCCATGTGTCAAAATCGCTTCACAAGCGCCACGCTCGGTGAGATGGCGCATTTTACATAATTTAAATCGACCGTTTTTTCTGTGGGCGATGAAAATTCTTCTCGTGTTACGTCTGTTTGTCTGTGCTAGGGAGTTAGCCACTGCGAGCAGTTCTTCATTCGTCACCGGAGCCACCGTTTCGGCCGCGCCCACACTGTCTCGTGGTGCAGGTGATCAGGGGCTTGTGACTCGAAACGGAAAGAGTACTTCGATAATCGTTGCCAACCGGTCTGGAGACCGTTCTGGGGGTGGAGACCCCTCCCCCCCCCCGGGATTCGCGCTGGAACTCTCACACAGGTTGTCAAAACACACTCTCTTGCTGCTTTTAATGGCATTGTTAAGGGCCAATTTCGCAGCTCGCAACACTTCACGGCGGTTCTCTCTTGCATCCTCGGTGCAGTAACGTTTGTCCGATACTTGCATTTTCTAGAGACCGTATATACTACTGCGCACTCCACAAGTATCACGGGAGGAGGATATTTGGTAGTAACTAGATATCGACCCATCAACTCATGGACCGGGAACCAACGGCTTTACTTCACTTCCGAAGGAAGATTTTTCACCTCAGAACAATCTCAACGACCTCGGCTGGGATTGAACCCAGACCAACTGGGATGGGTTGATGTCACGCTTAACCACTCAACCAACTGCGCCTTCATTTAAAATGACTTTAACCATTGATTTCCGTTATCTATCATCTCGGACCTTTAACGAGTTCGACCGTTTAGTCCTAAGACAAGACAAGGCAACTAGTAATACGATTTCTGTATATTTCTGTATTTTGGTAGTACGTCCATCTCTACTTCAATTTTTGTGGCAAATTTGATTCTGATGAAAAGGCTGTTATGCTGACCAAATTTGCTACAAACATGTAGTATGTGATAAAAATGTTGGATTGATTAGTACCAGATAAATGTTGGCGAAATGTGTGTTAATAAAACTGTCATGTGTATTACAGCAACATATCTGCACACATCTGCACTGCCAACCTCGCTAGCTGCATATAGTCATCTGTCAACAATTATTCTGCAGGGTACAAAAGAGGCAAGAAAACTAAAAATACAGAGACAACTGCTTCAAGATAAAGAGTAAGAAAGGTTCGGAACATTTCTCATTTTTGAATGTATTTATTTTATACTTGTAAAATTAGGCATAGCCGTCGGGCCCCTGGTAGTAAACATAAACATCCGGACTAGCATCCCGATTCTTTGGCGCACGATGAAAAGAGAGAAAAGGCCGGGTTTCACCTCGGATCTTCCGATTCGATTACTTAGAGACACTTTTTATCTCGAAACTACTAATAACAAATAATTATTACCAAATCAAAACAAAACTATTATTAGAAAAAGGTCATTTGTTTTTTCTTTTCTTTTTCATATCCTCCTAATTTACAAGCTTCGTCGAAAAAAATGAAAACCTCACTCATACAGAGAAAAAATGTTCCTACCTGTATCAGTCTTGAGTTGTCTCGTTTTATCATAGCCTTTACCCTGTATGTATTTATTATTTTGGTCGGAGTTATTTTCATGTCAGTGAGTGTTCATTCATATTCATTTCATTAGCTGACCCCGTTCTAATGTGAGCTTGGTTTTCAATACAAACTAAATAGGCAAAAACGTCA